>NC_090941.1:607162511-607480023 GCF_040938575.1 Ambystoma mexicanum
TATTTTTGCTGCTTCTAGTTGGGCCTCTTGGTCTGCATTATTTTTCTGTTGTCGAGCCAAATCCTCTTTTAATTTTGTGATGTAATTTGCAGATTCTACCTCTAACTCTTGGCTCTTTTGCAATGTTTGTTCCACCAAACTTAAATCAATCTGAATTTCATTTAACAGTTCAGATTGATTCTGCGCTAAAATTACATTTTCCTCTTGCCTTTCCCGCATCACTCCCGTGTGGAGATACAGGTAGGCCGTGATACTGGGAATTTTGCTTTGCTCTTCTTTGAATTTTGGGGTCATATATAGCTCACTCAGAGCTTGGCGTAATAGGACACTGTCCTGCCATGTATCCAGGTCCATGGCAGTGACCTGTTGGATTATGTCTTGTAGCCAGACTTTCTCATCCTGTTCTGGCCACTCCCCTCTGAAAAATAGCTTGTGCAGAAGGTGCTCCCTAGCCATGTTGATCTCTACTGGAACAGCCATTTTGGAAATGTTCTTTCGTTATTAATTATTTCTTTTTTTAATTTTACTTTTATAGATAGACCTGGTATTAACAGTATTTGTTTTGGGAGGCGCTTGTACAGTGTAACACAGTATTCCCGCCACACAAACTATTACTACCTTGCAGGTTAGTCTGCTGTGCTAGACTGTCACGGGTGGTAACCAAATCAACCCCCGGACTGGAGCCCTCAAATGTGTTAAGCATTTCAATCAGGCGACGCACACCTTAGTCTCGGCCTACTATGCAGCGCACAATTGAAATGCTTATGTTTTCTGCTAGATTCAATATTGAGATGATACACCTCTCATATCACATCCCCTTTTCAAAACCCCTGGGCCACAATAGACAATGAACCAGGCTGGTTGATAAAATATAATATTTATTTACTTAAAAAATGTAAAGAAATCATACAATTTTTAATATGGGGCAGCAATCACCAATGGGGTTATAAGAACAATAGGAATGTAAGCAATGCACTTAGTTTAACCTTCTATTGACACATCTACAAAACACCAGGGAATAGGAGCACTTTTTGATTTTAGGTAAGATAGCACTTCAGTTAGAATTTCCCCCTGCAAAGTTCCCTCAATGCACAAATAATCAATTCTAAATGGATAAACAGAATCAGCAGGTTATCAGGAATGATAGACAAGAAACCGAAATGAAATCCGACCTTCCCTCCCCAAACAAGAGAAAAAAACGGATTGATTTTAAACCCTAGCAATGCTAAAATGACACTCGGAAATGGATGAATAAAACAATGAATGTGTATAAAACTCTTGAAACAAAAACAATTCTTTACTGGAACAACACTGGAAAGATACTAGCAATCACAAGCAATGGATTGAGCAAAAGCATACATTTCGAAATTGAATGGAAGATTTAAAACAGTTTATGCTCAAATGACACATTGTAAATTTAGCAAAATTTTGCAATTCCCACCTGAATTTACCAAATGTTTTTTAAATATTATGTTGGGGCGTAGCTATGGATAATAGGTACAATATGGAAGTGAAATTAGGTCTGTAGCTGGTAAATTGAGTGAGTTATGCAAGCTCTAGTGAGGTGCGTTTTTGAGAAAATGAAGGTACAAAAAAGGAAAAGAAATCAATTTTGGCAAGGACAGTTTTACACTACACTAGAGCATTCAGGCTAGGCTACCAGATTGAGACACAGTAAGCTCCAAGGTTGACTCGCAAATTCAACCCTAGCACCTTCGTGCCCGCCCTGGCGGAACCAGTCCGATCACTCGAAAGAGGACCAAGGCTTAGGATTTCACGAGACAAAATTATTAAAGAAGTTGGTGCTAGCTGAAGAAATCAAAGGCAGGGTTTCAAGAATGATTTTTGACAATATTACACGTTATTGAGATAAGGATAGGATGATTTAGAGAGTGGAACTAAGAGCAAGGCAAGGTATACTGTAGTTTTCTATGGTTCCTATTCATACTCACAGTCCACTTCTTAGTTTGGATTTTAGACAGGCAGCGGTCTGGTCACCACACGGGTCTGGTCTAACAAAGGACAGCCAGACAAAATCAGCGGGACAGGATCAGTTGGGCAGGGACTGGATACCAAAGGATAGTTCTTCTGGACTGGCAATTTCTGGTTACTAGGTACTATAGGAAAGCAGGGTAACAGGATGGCAGCAGCATGCAGTGAGTGGCGGCAAACCAAGCTGGATTAGGATGCCAAAAGTACCACAGTTTCTCCTGGTTACTGGGAGATTAGTGGGTTTAAATATTGTAGGGCAGGCCTTGCCGGAGCAAGATCAGCAATGCTTGGCCTTGTTGTTGGAGTCTGGAGTCTTGAAGATGAAACCGGAATGCAGCGCAGGAAATCAGGAAGAGTGTCTGTCCAGTTATTTATAATGCAAAATGACATCATCAAGGTAAAGGCTGGGCAGGGTTAACTACGCCCGCCCCTAAACTACTTGGACTAGCCATCGAGCTAGTCTCTGCCTTGCTCTCAGTTGGTTGGATTTCTAAGGGAATGATATCAAATTTATGAGGTGAGGTTTACAATGTCCAAACACTCCCACATTTACTTTACTTAAAAAACAATTTTGCAAAAACATAAGTTTCTTCACTTGCACTCTCTTGGCAAATTATACACACAGGTTACATATTATGTGCAGACCAGTCCAATCCTCAGGTCTGTGTGACCTTGTTTCGCCTTTCTGATACATTTTGGTAATTTTACACATTAAAGATTTGGCCTAAAATTCCACAATTCTATACACAAATGCGAATTGGCCCTAGGGATGTATGTCACATTAATACTTTCCATGGAATCTGTCATATTTTGTAACTTCTGTTCCCCATTCGGCAATGTGTTCTACCAAGTTTTAAAATATAGCCCACATAATTAGATTTAAAACTGCACACTTTTTACATTTTTGCTAATTGTTGCTACAGAAATAAAAGTCTTTAACGTTTCTTTATAACATAGTCTGTATAACCAAAAGGCAGTCCCTTTGTTACTAGATCCTGTTTTTGTTTCTTCCTACAACTGCAAGCAGCTGTAATTTCCTTCCAGTCAAGGGGGTTTCCAGTCTTAATTGAAGGTTGTATTGCCCCTTCACACTTTACAGGTGAGTGTCGCAGGACTGCTATTGTCCCAGCCTGGAGCACAGACGAATGTCTGACGAGCGTGTGAACTTTCATTTTCCTGTCCAATGAAAGTTGTTCATGCTGGCACTTCGAATCTACGTGTCCTGGATTTATGGTGTATCTCCCTTCCTTTGGGAAGTTCCATGGCTGGCAACTGTAATGACTGGTTTTTCTGAGAGTTTGCAAATCCAGCCCATGTGTTTTAAACTGTTTTTGGGTCTTGACTTAAACAAAACTGCGAAAGAAGAAGAAGAAGCCTATATGTGTATTATCACCACTAAAATGATCCCTTTATATTGCTGAGTGGGCAGGCTTTCATTAACAATTGAGTTTTAAACAGGCCATTTTATTTCTCTTCAGTCAGCAAAGCCCATTTTTCCACATGTGTTAAACTGCTAGTATTTCTTTCTTTAATTTGGTTTGCAGCTCCTCAGATGGCCCACACTGTCTTTGCAGCTATAGTCATTTGCTTGCAGCAGGAGTTTTATCCAAAGTATGGATACATTTGCACTTGACCTGGCTCAAAGAGTTAAAAGTATCTTTGAACTGCTGTACTGGGATACATTTTGGCAAGAAATAAATGTGTGTTCCTGTACAAGTGAAAAGAAAGTTGCTTGTTGATTTCTTTCAAATCTACTTTGAAAGGACCTGTCATTCAGGAATTATGCCTGGTTTTTCTGAGACACAAAGCCTGGCAGGTCCATTTCCATCACAGTGGTTTCAGAATGCACAGATGGAAATAGCATAACACAGCATTTTGAAAGGGTGTAAAAATGTTTCATTTTGAAGGGGAATTTTTGGCTTTTGCAGCAATGCAGTGCTGCCTGTTCACTTGATTCTATATATGTTTCAGAACACACTGGCATACTTTTTCAGGGTGTCCCCTTGTTCCATTTTGCCTGAGGTGTACTAGACAGGACGGTGCAGCCATCTTTTGTCGCTGCCCAAACGCAGTTTTGAGGTCCTGGTGCGCAGAGGAGCCAGCTCCACCAGGTTGCTGTTTCTTGCATAATGCAGCTTGGTGATGTGGTGCAATGCCATTGAGTGGGTCAATATATCTCACACATCTAAGTATTTTCTTGTATGATGCACATTGTTACCTATGTAATCTAAAATGATTATAACATATATTAAGTGACCGTGAACCTGCATTAATTTTTGTAACATGTAATTAATTGCTCATTTACTAGCGCTCAGATACGCATGGGTCAGGCGCACTATATAAATAAAATAAACAAACTGTGTGGTGGATCTATTACTCCATATTAACGTGGCACACATGTTATCATTGTGGCCAAGAATGTCTGCATTGTATTATATTGGGTTTTATGGGCATGTTGTCATTTCTGAACCAGCAAGAATTCATTATTTCACCTTCAGAGGTGAGGTAGGGGGGTGAAATGATTTGAGCAATCTCATGACAAAAGGAGAATGTATATCGGAACTATCTATCAGGATAAATGTCTTCTGGTTAAAGCCTGAACAATCTCCATCATTTTAAGGTGGGTGAATTATGCACCAGAGTTACTATATAAAACGTAATTGCAACCTGCCAACTGACTGCAATGTGCTGCATTAATATTGGTTAGAAATAATTGTTTTCCGAGTGCTTGGTTATCGCTCTCTGTTAATATACCGCCGCAGAGAGATCCAGAACAGAAGCATGGTTAAGAAAAATTCCATTCCCTGCTGATTGCCCCAATGTAAGTTTAAGTCAGTGGGTGTGGGCCAGACGGGCAACTCAGCTATTCACACTTCTACTACAAGTTATTCCAAGGCAAACTGTGCAAATAACTTCTTAATTTGATATGCATTTATTCTGTTCTTCTACCTTTGTTGTAGCAGTGTCCGCAAGTTATTCTAGCCCTTTGTGATAACATGTGTTTCGGCGAACACACCGCCTTTCTCAAATCAGGGCGAATTTCACAAAAAATGAATGAATCCATTCTAATTGGTTTTCAAAAGAATGAATACAACATAAGAGTGATGATGTAACCAGCAGAAAGCAAAACATTGGAAATAAACCAAGAACCAAAAATACAAATAAAACAAAAAACCCTATATAACATCATTGTAAATTTGGCATTACACATATAATTGGTATGAACAATTTTGTACCAACGCAACGTCGTTTTGCATTTACATGATCAATTTGCATTTGTAATCAATGGTGGTCATAGTGTTTCATACATTCCATTGTTCAGTGAACCACAGACATGAGGTATGGGGAAAGGGAGGGACGGTTAAGAAATAATTTTAAGAGAATGCATAAAAATGGGAGAAATAAAAAAAAAGAACATCTATGAGCATTGGTAATAGATCATTTGAAAAATAGAAAGTGTATAGGTATAACTTTTCCTGGGCGGAAAACAACCTCTTAACTAACTTTTGTATCAATTTTCAAAAAGGCTTGCATACGAAGTGTGTCATGGGTTAAATCCCTCCTGGTAAGTAAAAGAGTCTTTGTTAATTTTTCCGTATGTATTCTTACTGAAGCATTTTGCACACTAACACGTGATGTTTATATGTCCTACTGATTCAAATAAAAATTGTCCTGCCTTTATTCGGCATATATTTGACATAATCCCTTGCTACAATAAGTGGGTGTTAGCACGTGTAATTTACCTGTCCTGCTTGTTAAATCCGACCTATGCTTTTCGCTAATAATATAAATCGATTGCTTTTAAGATAAGCGTGCATTTTTCCTTTTACCTCATTGATTTCTATATGGTTGTAAATCGCTTAATGCCATGAATCCTGACATCAAATGTTTCGCCAATTTTCACATCTCAATTGAGTATACTGATCTTATAGTCTGTTCGTAGGTACGTCCATTCGTTTTAGGGTTTACCTGAAAAGTCCCGTGTTCACAGCATCTGTGCATTCGGAACCCGCATTCAAACGCGGTCTGAAAGCAAATGTATTTGTTTACTGGGCATTACTATGGAAACCGAAGTAGTCTTACTTGTCTTTCAATTACGGTCACCATATTTTGGGTTCTAACCCTAATCTTTCAATGGAAAGAGTGTTATTATGAATGAAACTAACTCGGTTCACCCTTTTTTACAATCTAAACCCTTAAATGTCATTGGAGCGTTCATCCATACACATTAAAATCTAACCAACCGTTGTTTTGAAATCAGATCATTGTGAGTTTAACTGACTAGAGATACCCAATATCTCACCTCGACCCATTATTCTTGTGCCATATATTTGTGCACTGAGACTAATCCAATGTTCTAAGGGCTGGTGTCCGTAATCCTTTACCGTGTATCACCTGTCCAATTAATTTATTTTATTATTTTTTGTTTTGTCAGCTTGTAGATATAATGGTAACATACAGCCTGTTCGGAATGTAATGATTGGGGCAAAGTGACCCATTGGTTTCGAGAGTATATTGCGCAGCCTATTAAATAGTAGACTTGTGAACTTCTAATTGCGTCCCCAGATATCTAGTGCCAGGAAAAATTGGCACGCACCTCAAAAGCTTACATAACTTTAGGTTTCAAGATAAAATGAAGTGTTCCTAAAACCAAATGTTAGTCAATACTTCCCAGTGGGTCATCTTGGTGTGTTGTTGGAATGATTTGCCTATTGTATATATTTAATTCATGATCATCAGCGTGTGTACATTATGTGGAATAACACCATCTTAAATATCTTACAAGAAGGCAGGCATCTCATTTAATGAATTGAGTCCCCTCTTCACTGTTCTGAATTTACAGATTCGTTTTGCGTCTTCTTGTCTTAGCCTCTGTTCTTGATTGCCTCCCCTAGGTCCTAGCGTGACCTTCCTGAGTCCGACAAACTTGATATCTCGTTTGTCACAAAGTTGATGTTTCTGCTGTCAATGGTGGGCCAAAGGCAATGTTGTTTCTTGACTCCAATAGATGACAAATGTTCCCGAATCCTTACCCTGAGCTCTCTAATAGTACTGCTTATATATATCAATCCACATTTGCATCGAATGGCATGAGTCGCAAATTTTGATCGACAATTTATGTTGTCTGTAACCTTGATCTTGATTCCATTCGAGTCTTTAAACACTTCTGTGCTGCCTAATGCATGTCTACACATGGAACATGTACCGCAGTTCCTGAAACCTGATGTCCTCTGTTGCAACCATGTTGTTTCTTGTACCTGCTTGATTTCGTGAGGAAAAGATGGACTTAAATTGGTTTTCAGGGTTTTTGCTCGTCTAAAAATAAAAGATGGAAAGTCCTCCACAAAATCTTTTATATGCGGGTCTAATTTAAGCAAATACCAGTTATTTTTCAAAGTTCTTCGAAGTTGTGCATTGTTCGCACAGAACGGCGTTATGAATCTTACTTTATCAGGATGCTGTTTGGTCTTCATTCTTGGTATTAGAGTTTTTTCTCTGTTTAATTTGTGTGCCTTGTCTTGTGCTGTTTTTATACATTTCTTGGTATATCCTCTGGCCTTGAACCGTGTTGATAGCAGAACACATTCATCCTCAAAAACCTGTTGGTCTGTACAGTTTCTGTCATGATGCCTGCTCCCGAGGAGCCAGGTCAGGCCCAGCGTCCCCTGAAGCAGACTTCATACTCACCAAGCAGGACCCAGCAAACCCCTATAGGGGCTCTTTGGACCTTGTCCTGGCACCTTTGGCGCCAGGCTCATAAAAGGCATCTGTCCTGGCGCCATAGGCGCCAGGCTCATCATGGTAGAACATATGGTAATGCTTGGGTGAACTCACCTGAGGCAGACCATGCTGCATACTCACCCGAGGCAGACCATGCTGTCTGAAGCTCCAAGCCAACTAAGGCTGGGGAGGAACTATTTTCTTTCAGGATCTCTTTTCTTACTCGGGTGGGGCCAGTGGAAGAAAACTCACCTGAAGCTCTTCCAAGGCTATTTAAACCACGCCCGGATGGCCACACGTGCTTCGCGTTATTCTGCATCTGCAGCAGGACGCTCACCGAGTCGGCTCCTGCATCCTGGCTCCTGCCACGCCCGCCAGCACCTGGAACACCTGCAAGGAGAGAAAGGCAAGCATTAGGACATTACCTACCTTCATCCAGCATCCGGATTCTTCACTCCGTCGATTGTGCAAAAGAAAGTCAAGGGTTAGAAACGCATCTCATCGCTCGCTGCAGCGCCGCTTCCACTTACCTTCACGTGGCGCCGGCAACCTTTTCAGCGCCCATAGGCGACATCGGTCGCATTCAAGACCTACGGAGAAAAAGGACAAAACAAGGTGAGCAACGAACTAATTGCAAAAGGACAGATTACTCAACTTAAGTCTTACCTGAATTTTGTTGGGACCTCAGTTCCCTTTTCGGGTCGGAGCGGCTTTTCTGGCTTTTCCGTACCCCGGCCCCTATGGGGAAATAAGACGCACTCATTAAGGTGTCAGAGCAAACCACTACGGCACACCTTCATTAAAAGTACTCACCTGAGCTTACCTCGGTGAATCCATTCCTCCACACGGATTCCTCACCTAGTCCCTGAAAATTAAACAAAGGCCAAGGGACAAATAAGACTTGATCTTTTGAACTATATACTTACGGCAGCATTTTGGTAAAGGCAAGCAGACATCGAACCCTCGCCAAATCCGAGATCCAGTGAAGTAACTGGAAATCTACGCGCCCCTGCGTCAGAAGCAGGATGGAGAGCTCGTCCATACAGAAATTAAGGTGAGAGTCTGCGGAAGGCACAGCTAGGGCTCGAGGAGGGTGAGAAGGGGAAAAAGGGGGGAATCTCACACACAATCTAGCAGACAGTTAACTCCCTTTTCCCATCTACAGAAGGATTATTCTACGGGCCAGACAGACGAGGTTTGGGGGTCCAGTCCAGTCCATCTTCCAAGCACTACGCTTTACCGTGGAAGAAGTTGTAGCAGTCCAGAACGGGTCGGCGCCTCCGTGGGAATCAGGTGAGCATTACAGTTTCTCCGTGAAGTGAGCTGAAGTGTGATTGAATGGGCTGATTATTATCATAAATTGCATGACATGTCAATAATTACTGCTGGGCACGCATTGATAATGTGGAGAGGAGCAATACCCAGTCCTACTAAACCATTTCAGCATTTGCATATCGATTATGTAGATATCCCGCAAAATTGTAACAGCTAGAAATATATGATAGTAGTTGCATGCCCATTTTCCCACTGGAGGGTCAATGTACAAATCCAGATTCTGTCTCGGCTGCAAAATAATTCATCGTGCAAGAGGTGTTTCCGAGATGGGGGGTATACCAAGTGCTATGCTCCAATAATGGACCCCATTTTGTAAACAAAGTGTATGAAAACATAACATGCCTGTTGGGAATGAGACATATATTCTCATCTGCCTATTACCCACAAGCAAACGTGATTTGTGAGCACCTCAACAGCCTCTTTACGCTGCAATGCACTGCAAAAATAAAAGATACATTGCATAAGAATTGGCTGCATTGCACACCACCAAACACCACCTGACACCTCATAAGCTGGTGACAGGATGCAAATTGACGGCCCCAATTGTTCCTCATACAGTCTCAAACTAATGCTGAGAATTCGTACGTGGAAAAGAAATGCATGACTATTTGATGGCTATGACTAAATCTCTGAAATGTATCTCCAAACAGTTGCAGTGGGGCACGAGAGCAACCAAAAATACAAGTGGACATATTGATGTAGATAGGTTGTTACAGCCCCTTCAGCGATGTCGAGGGGATGACGTTCTGTGTAGATGTTTTGTGAGACATTGGCACAAGCCTAGGTTCAAAAGACCTTATTTCATAGAAGCAGTAACCCCTTCCACAGTTGAGGGAAAGAAAGCCTGGCTCCATTTAAGTGACATCAACAAATACTGTTGTGAAGCCCCCTTGTCCATTGATATGGGGGTCAAAGATGAAGAAGAAATCCAAAGACCCAGAGGAGGGCGATGACCAGAGCAAATCAGCAGCACAAGTAGCAGCAGCACCAAGACTGAACAGAATGTACTGGTTATTTACTACAAGAACATGTTTTCAAAATTCTGCAAAAATAAAATTTGGAACATAAAGGTAGCTTTTCCCGTTCCAAGAAGAATATCAAATGTTCTCCATTGACATCCTGTTTTTTTTAGTCCTTTCATTTTTTCTGAACACTTATCCCTTTTTAGGAGCTTGAAACATTTCCATAACGGTTTTGTTGTTCAACCTAAAGACATACATTGTCCTAGAAAGAAATGTTCTCTCACTTTTAATCAGGTTTTCCTTGTGAACACGTATCCTCTTAAAGAACAAACAAGATTTTCCTGAGGGCAAAAAGCGGACATGGCTGGCTATTATGATTACAGCAACATTTTTCTCATTCTGCTGTCTTTATTGTATTGTTTGTATCACAGTAAAGGAACTTGTAACTAACATTGTGGCATGGCCGCTATCCAGTGAGAGTAACACAAGTATGGCCACTGAAAGAATGGCAATTGCAATGATACCCGAAACATTTCTTAAAGCGAGCACAATGACTAAAACATTAAAAAGCGGTGTGCAAGATGACCAAAACCACTTCAGCAAGTATTTTGGTAATTCCCTCCATGTTACCAATAACAGGTGTTACAAACATATGAGCGAAGTGGGGAGGGAGAAGTCTGATGAGAGCTGTTTTGTGTATTCCATCATCTCATACACCATGAGTGCCTCTAGAGTTTTTATAGCAACAGAAGTAGCTGCAAACATAGCATATTGCCGAACACATCTTACACTATGCATGACATGAGTGGGTAACCAAGGCAGACTCTCCACAAGAAGATAGATTTATAAAAATAAATGCCCCCGATGATCAATACTAAAACACAACACAAAATAATGAAATACATACAGTCAAGTCCAAATATGGGAGAGATTACAATAGAAGACCACACACTGGGCCTCATTAGGAGTTTGGCGTTAGCCCTGCCCTTTATAAGGGCACCGCTACCCTCACTCGCTACCCTCACCGGCACCCACAAATGGGCCATTACCGGCCCATTACAAGTTGAATGGGCCGGTAATTGCCCATTCGCGGGTGCCGGTATGGCCGGGCTCCCGATCACCATTCTGCCCCATAGGGCAGAATGGGGGTGGGGAGCAAGGTTGCACCGGCACCGCTGATAACATTTATTACAACATAATTTCATTTAACATAACACATTCACAGGTTAAAATTTAATAAAAATAAAAATTGATTAATATAGGGTACACTTTTCTGCTTGCGGGTGCCGCTCTGCACGCCTGGTCTGACCAGGCGCGCAGAGCGGCACCCGCAAGCAGAACTCGGAATGTGGTGGTATGGTAACAAAGGTGCTGGTAGCACTACCGGCGCCGCTGTTGCCTTACTGCCACATTCGTAATGAGGCCTACTGTTTGTTTGTTTGTTTGTTTGTTTGTTTATTTATTTATTGTGCGCACCAGACCCTAGGGTAGCAGGGCGCAAGAGAACAAGGAGGTTTACAGCTTAGTTAACGTTTACAGGTTACAGATTAGTTAACGTTACAGGTTACAGGCATAGTGGACATTTCGAATCTGCAGGGTAGGGCAAGTGCAAGTGCAGATAAGGCGTAGCTAAACAGTCAAATCTATGGCGATCAAACAGTAAAAGCAGGTTAGTACAAACATTATAAGAAGACGTTACGTATAAAGTGACATGCGCTATGTCGCATTCTCAATAAGCCATTTTATGGTGTTCTTTCTAAAGTTATTGAAGGTTTGGTCAGATCTAAGTGCAAGGGGTAGGGAGTTCCATAACTGTGCTGCCTTAACTGGGAAGCTGGAACCTCCAATGGTGGCTAGTTTGAATCTGGGCACTAGGAGGCAGTTGGGGCTGGCTGTCCTTGTGAGTCTCGTTGGATTTTTCCTGTTGAAGCGTTCTGAGAGGTATCGGGGAGCTTTGTTGTTTAGGCATTTGTGGATAAGGGACGCAGATTTAAGGTTGATTTTTTCTTGGGTGGAAAGCCATTTGTGTTTTCGTCTTATTTCTGAAATGTGTGCACTTCTGGGGATACTTAGGGCCGCTCTAAGTGCATTGTTTTGGAGCACTTGGATTCTGTGGATGATTTGTTTGGTAGTCCCTATGTAGAGGGCGTTGCAATAATCTAGTTTCGATAAAATGAGGGCTCTAGCTAGAATAAGACAGCTGTCCTCTGAAAGGAATGGTTTCCCAGCTCGTATTAACTTGCATGTATAGGCAGTGGATGATGACAGTGAGTTCACCTGTTTAGTGAAAGATAGTGTCGCATCAAGGTAAAAACCTAGGGTTTTTACTTCTCTGGCGACCTTGATAGTGTTGCCATCGATGATGAAGGCGGAGTAGTTTTGGTTAAGTTTGGAGATACGGGCTGCCGTGCCCAGGATGATGAGCTCTGTTTTGTCATCGTTCAAGCATAGGCCATGGTTGGCCATCCATGCCTGAACGATGCTGTAGACTCTATTCACCAGAGCCAGATCTTCGACGTAATCCCCAGTAAGTGGTAAGAGAATCTGAGTATCATCTGCATAGTTAGTGTAGGTGATACCCAGATTATCAAGATCGTCAAAGAGTGGCTTGGTGAAGATGTTATAGAGTGTCGGCGAGACGCAGGATCCCTGGGGCACTCCGCAAGTGATTGGGATAGGGTCTGCTGCCGCTGCGGGGGAGAACACCCTCATGGTCCTGTCACTAAGAAATGATTGAATCCAGACTATAGCCTCCTCTGAGAAGTGGGCAGCCGAGTCCAAGTGATTACATAGGACTTTATGGTCCACCAGATCAAAGGCGGCTGAGAGGTCTAGAAGGAGGAGGAGAGCTAGTTTTCCCTCGTCTCTGAGTGAATCTATTTGGGCTTTTAGGTCGATAAGGGCAGTCTCTGTGCCGTGTTGCGGACGGAAACCGGATTGGCGGGTGCCGAGGAGATGGTTCATCTCAAGGAAGTTCTGGATTTGGGTGTATGCTACCTTGTCTAATATTTTTAGTAGGAAGGGAACCGTGGTGATGGGCCTGTAGTTAGTAGGAATGTTGGGGTCCAATGTTTGCTTTTTTAGGAGGGGGAGTACCCAAGATTCCTTTAGATTGCGGGGGATGGTGCCCGTAGTAAAGGAGGCATTGATAAGTTTTGTGATAAAGGGGGCTAAATCCCTAGCCGCATCCTTGATCAGTTGTGCGGGGCATTGGTCGCCTTTGCAATTAGAAGGTTTGAGGGTCAAAATGGTCTTCTCTACCTCAATTACTGAGACCTTGGAGAAACGGAATTGGGTGGATTCTGGGTTGTTGGATGAGGGAATTTTGACTATCAGAGGTTGAGTTGGCAGAGAGGCTTTCTTTAGGGCAATTTTTGTTTGGAGGTTGGATACTTTGTTGGTTAGTGCCAGTTGTATGTCTGTGCACCAAGTTTTGTCTTTGATGGAGTCATCCTGTACTGTGATAGGAGTTTCCAATTCCTTTAGGATGGAGAATAGCTCCTTCATGCTGGAGTTGGATTGGGAGATCCTATTATTATAGGTTTCTTGTTTGGCCAGGATGATGTCTATTTTGTATTGCGAGGAGATGTTAATTAGGTTAGTTTTATTTTCAGCGGTCGGATGTCGGTTCCAGGCTGTTTCGCATTTTCTCTTCTGTAGTCTTAGGTTTTTTAGGTGGGGTGTAAACCATGAGTTCAAATGCTTTTTGGGTTTACTGATCCGAAGTTTAAATGGAGCAATACTGTCAAGAGCAGAGCACATGGCTGCGTTGAATGCATCCACTAGGATGCCTGGGTCAGAGTGGTCAGGTAGGGAATTTAGTTTGGGTAGGATGTGGGGCAGAATATTGTCGGCTGTAATGTTTTTCTTGTTTCTCGTTAAGGTGGGTGTGGCTGGCGTGGGTGTTAAGACTGTGGGTCTTTTGGTGTTGAGGGTGAAAGAGATAAGGTAATGGTCAGACCATATTTGGGGGGTGATGGCTGTTATAGAGGGGTAGCAGTTGTGACTGGCAATCCAGTCTAGTGTTCTTCCCTTGATATGTGTGGAAGTATTGACGAACTGCGTGAAGCCTAGCACTGACAGAGTATTGCCTGTGGCAGTAGCATGATGGTTGTTGATATCGTTGAGCCCTAGATTGAAATCTCCTAGTACTAGTGTTTGGGAGGATTCTTTTAGCTTCTCAGAGATAACAGTGGTGATGTCTTCAGTGAAGGTGCTGACGGGGCCAGGGGGTCTATAGATAAGGTGGATATTTAGCGTTTGGGAGTTTGCAGTCGGTAATTTGATAGAGAGAAGCTCGCAGGATTTGAGGGAGGGTGTGGGTGTGATTCTCATAGAGAGATTAGATTTGGCGATAATTGCAATTCCTCCACCGCGCGAGTTTGGTCTGTCAGCTCTGAGAATGGTATAATTCTCTGGGACTGCCAGAGTGAGAGCCGGACCTGCTGCATCGTGGAGCCAAGATTCAGTAATGGCAATGAAGTCAAGGCTATTATCCCGTATGATATCTGCTATGTCAGTGGCATGGGCGACTAATGATCTGGCATTGATTAGAGCAGCTTTTAGTTCCGGTTCTAGCTGTACTGTGAGCGGAGGTCTGGCTATAAGTTTATTGATTTTATGATGTGGTTGGTGTCTGAGAGGGGCGGTGATTACCAGTGGTCGGCATATTTTGGGTCGGAGGTGTTCTAGGTTAATGTTATATTTAGTAATAGGTTCGAATATTTTAGGTAGTCGAGCCCGGAGTCTAAGCTTCCTTTGTTCTAAGTTGCAGGGTTTAGAGATGAGTTGTATGTGGGCACCAAGGCCCTCTGTAGGCAGAACTGTAGGCATGGTCGTGTAGATGATGGTAAGGATAATTGTCAGTTTGGAGAATTGTGCAAGGTGAACTGGGTTGGGCATGTGGAAGTACATACTGTTACTACTAGCTGAGCTAGGTGGGCTGGAATTAGTTGCCGTGGATGGATACGGGGCAGAGTTGGCAGAGTACAGTTCACAAATACTTAGCGAGATTAATGCAGCAGTGACGTACTAGTGCAGTAATGCACAGGGGAAAGAAATACCTGGTTGTTGCAACAGAGGCCAGTGTAACGCTCACCTGACTCCCACGGAGGCGCAGGCCTGGTTCGCGCTGCTGTGACCTCTTCTAAGGTGATGCGCAGGGTTCGGAGTTCGGAAGACAGACTGGACCGGGCCCCCAAATCTGGCTTGTCTGGCTCGCAGAAGTATCCTTCTGTAGGCGAAAATAGGGGATTAACTGTCTGCGGGGTAATGCAATCGGCCTCCCACTTTCCCCTCTCACCCTCCTCGAAACCCTTCTATGATTCCCCGTAGAGTCTCACCTTAGGGTCTGGAAGGACGAGCTCTCCATCCTGCTTCTGATGCAGGGGCGCGTTGGTATCCAGTTACTTCACTGGATTTTCGGATTGGTGAGAACCAAACTTGCTTGGCTTCCAGGTAAGTTTTTTGATAAGAGGTTCCCCTTGTGTCCATGCATTAATGTACTAATGCTAGTGTCTTTTTTCCCCATAGGGGCCGGGGTACGGAATGCCGGGGAACAGGCACCGACCCGAGATGAAAGGTGAAATCCTTGTAGAAATCAGGTAAGTCTTTAATGAGCGTTTTTTTGGTAATGTCTTTTCATTCGCTCATTAACGCTGATGTCCTTTTTTCCCCTTAGGGGCCGGGGTCCGGAAATGCCAGGATGCGGCGCGGACCCGAAATGAAGAGGGAATTAATCAACAGGTAAGTCTTAACATGGACATTTAGCTTTCCTTATTCCCTTCTCTCTCTCAACTTTTGTTCTTGCCTTTTTCTCCCTAGGCGCTGGGGCGTGACTGCGAATCTGGATGATCGCTGCTGAACATGGAGGCGCCCTGTGAAGGTGAGTGGAATGCGGCGCTGCAGCGATCGACGCGATGAACTTTTAAATAAAAGTCTTCCTTTTCAGGATTGTCGGCGAGATGTCTCCGGGATGCGGAATTTAGCAGGTAAGGACTTTTCCTTCTTCTGTTCTCTTCTTCTCTTCCTTTGCAGGTGATCCAGGATGCTGGCAGGCGTGGCAGAAGTCAGGATGCTGGAGCAGACACGGTGAGCGTCCAGCTGCTAGATGCAGAACAACGCGAAGCACGTGTGGCTGTTCGGGTGGGGTTTAAATAGCCTTGGAAGAAGTTCCAGGTATGTATCCTTCCTCCAATCAGGTATGTATCCTTCCCCAACCACGCCTGGATGGTAAATTAGTCCCACAGGTAAAGTAGTTCCTTTCAGGCCTCAAGGAGGCCGGGATCCTGCAGCATGGTCTGCATCAGGTAAGTGCACCCAAGCACTCCCATAATGAGCCTGGCGCCAGGACTGAAGTCTTTTATGAGCCTGGCGCCATAGGCGCCAGGACACTGTCCAAAGGGCCCCTATATGGGGTTGCTGGGCCTTTCCTTGGGGACTGGATGTTCGCTTTCGGGGACGCAGGGCTTGAACCGGCTCCCCGGGAGCGGGCATCATGACAGCACTCCCCCCCAAGGCCCCTTCCAAGGTTGTTCCCTCCGGGGGTTTTGGTTTGTCTGGGAGGAGTCAGTGGAATTTCCTGACTAATCGAGGTGCATGCACATTGTCGCTGGGTTCCCACAACCTCTCCTGAGGTCCGTACCCCTTCCAATCAATTAGGTAGAACAGTTTTGACAAACATTTTTGAGTCTAAAATGTTCTTCACTTCGAATTCGGGCTCCCCATCTATTAGAATAGGTTCTGGAGGTTTGAGTAGTCGGGTTCCGGGTACCACTGGTTTCAGAAGTGACACATGAAAAACAGGGTGAATTCGCATACTAGCTGGTAAATCAAGTTTAACAGCCACTGGGTTAATTATTGCTGTAAAAGAATAAGGTCCCAGATATTTTGGGTTGAAAGTTCAAGGCCCTTTGAGTGGTAAATGTCTGGTAGCTAACCACACTTGATCCCCAATCTGATACTGAGGTGCTTCACTCTGATGTAGATCAGCATTCTCCTTGTATTTTCTCTTGGCTTGTTGTAAATGCGTAGTTGCCTCTTTGAAGGCTTGGGTAATTGTAGAATGCAGATGTTCTACTGCAGGCATCCAAGGTTTTGAGGTGAGTCAAGGTTTGAGGTTCGAGGGTGATGCCCAAACAAAGTATAAAAAGGACTGTGGCCAGTTCCAGAGTGTGCCAAATTATTATATGCGTATTCGGCTATCCAAAGAATGTCTTTCCAGTGGCTTTCAGATTGCTGTAACATACACCGTAAGTACTGCTCAAGGGTCTGATTTGTCCTCTCGGTCTGACCATCGGTCTGAGGGTGGTGACTGGTCGATAATCTTACGTCCATCTGCGCCATTTGACAACTTTTGCGCCAGAAGTGGGAAATGAATTGGCTTCCCTGGTCAGAGATTAGTATAGATGGGAATCCCTGTAGCCGAACAATATTTTCGAGGAATTCTTTGGCTAGGACAGAAGCTGAAGGTAAACCTTTCAAAGGAATAAAGTGGGCCATTTTGGAAAACAAATCCACAATTACCAGAATAGTATTGTACCCCGAACAAGGAGGCAGGTCCGTAATAAAATCCATTGATAGGGTGTGCCAGGGTGCTGGCGGTATGTCTAGAGGTTGAAGGAGACCGGCTGGTCTTTTCTTTTGACTTTTATTTTGGGCGCAAAAACACCACAGGACATCACAAAAGATTTAACATCATTTCGCCAAGAGGGCCACCAAAATTGTCGTTTCACCTTTTCCTCTCTCTTGGCAATACCGGGGTGTCCCTCTATTAATGTATCATGATAACCGGAAATAACTAGTTTGTGTAATTCCTTATGTGGCAGGAATAAGCGTCCTCGGAAATAAGGTAAACCATTATCTATAAAGTCTGATCCCTTTTGTATCCAATCCTGTAAGGTTGTAGGGTCCAGGAGTTGTTTCACTCTGGCTTGAATGTCTTCTAGCGTCTGTAACGAAGTAATGCCTAGAATCCTCTGTTCGGGAATTATTGGTACTGGTTCTGAGTTTGTATCAGATTCTCCCATTCCAATTCGGGATAAGGCGTCTGCTTTGCCATTCTTGCAGCCAGGTCGATAGGTAATCACGAAATCAAATTCAGCGAAAAACAAAGCCCATCGGAGCTGCCGTGATGACTGAGCCTTGGCGGTTTTCAAATACTGTAAATTCCGGTGATCACTGTGATGGTATGTCGAGCGCCAAGCAGATAATGCCGCCAGGCTTTAAAAGCGGACTTAATGGCTAACAGTTCTTTGTCAGTGATTGCATAATTAACCTCGGGTGGCGAGAATTTTCTGGACCAAAATGCTACGGGATGCAGTTGGTTGGTTTTGGGATCTCTTTGGGACAGGACAGCTCCCATGGCTAGGCTGGATGCGTCAGTCTCGACGACATAATGGAGATCTGGATGCGGGTGTTTCAATACAGGTGCGGAGGTAAACTTAGCTTTTAAATCCTGAAAGGCCTGCTCGTCTTCTTCAGACCATTCAAAACGTTTATCTTGCCTCAAGAGTGCAGTAATGGGTTGTACCACGCGTGAAAATTCCGGGATAAACCTGCGATAGAAATTGGCAAAGCCGAGCATACTTTGAACCCCTTTTACAGAGCTAGGTGATGGCCATTTGAGGATGGCATCCACTTTTCTTGAGTCCATTCGGACTCCTTTGGGTGTCGGGATGAAACCTAGAAACTCGACTTCTGTGGTATGGAAAACACATTCCTCCAATTAAGCAAATAGTTTGTGTTGGCGCAGTTTTTCAAGTACTGCCCTGACGTGTTTTCTGTGATCAGATTCCGAAGAGGAGTACACCAGAATGTCATCGATATATACGACAACACAAACATCGATGAGTTCCCGAAGGACATCATTCATGAAGTATTGGAAGGCAGCCGGCGCGTTACACAATCCGAAAGGCATCACCTGGTACTCGAATAATCCGTATTTAGTACGGAAGGCAGTTTGCCATTCGTCGCCTTCTTTAACTCGTACCAGATGATAAGCCCCCCGGAGATCTAACTTGGTGTATATGCAAGCGTCCTTCACCTGGTCAAGGAGTTCAGGGATCAGAGGCAGAGGATAACGGTTTTTAACCGTTATCTGGTTCAATGCGCGGTAATCGATACAAGTTCTAAGGTCGCCTTCTTTTTTGGGCACGAAGAACAAAGCCGAGGATGCCGGGGACTTTGATGGGCGAATAAAACCATTAGCAAGGTATTGATCCAAATATTGTCTCAAATGCAGGTTCGATAAGGGCATAAATCCTGCTACAAGGGGGTTGTGCACCGGGCACCAGATCGATTTGGCAATCGTACGATCTGTGAGGAGGTAACGTGTTGGCCTGAGCCTTTTGGAAGACATCCTGAAAGTCTTGGTATTCCGGAGTTAGTTGCATGGAGGCAGAGATTACAGATGCTAGATTAATCTTCAGGTTTTCTGGGTAGCAGGTTTGTGTACAATCCGGGACGGTTATTCTCTTAGCTCGCCAATCAATTCGAGGATTATGTGTCTCTAACCAAGGGATTCCAAGAATAACCTGAAACTGTGGAGCCTTGATTACATCAAACACAACACCCTCCCGATGGCTGTCGGGACCAATAAGAGTCACCTCAGTAGTGGAATGTGTTACCGGTCCAGAGGCAATTTCAGTTCCATCGACTGTGGTGATGACATCTTTGCTGGTTTTAGGACGGAGAGGGAGGTTAATCCTAGAGACCAATTCACGATCCACATAGTTTCCAATAGCCCCACTATCGATGTATGCCTTTATTGCATGCAACCGCTTAGGCTGTTCTGGATCTACGAGAACCATTGGCACAATGAAATGCGAGGTCTGAGAGTTAGTTTTCAAGCTCGGCAAGCGGACCCCTACGCTTGTCGGGCAGAGTCGTTTCCCGAAACAGAGTCTTCATGGTTTTTATCAGCGGCTCCTACCGCCTTTCGGGGCGGTTTTGCCGGGCAATCTTGTAGAAAGTGTCCAGAATTCCCACAATAAAGACATAATTTTAACTGCCGCCACCTTTCACGTTCCTTTTGAATTAAGGGTCCTTTAACCCCTCCAATTTGCATAGGCTCAGAGACGTCAACTCCCTTGGGATTAGCATGGGTCTTGACCAACACCCGGGTCTCAAACCTGGACCGATCTGCTTTTCTGTTTTGAAGTCTGTGATCCAATTGGACCACTAAGTCTATATACTCTGTTCATTCTTGGGGCGGATTTAAAACTTGGGCCAAGACATCTTTAAGTTCTCCGCGTAGGCCTCGATAAAACAACGTGACTCTTTTATCCTCTGGCCATCCCGTTTCCACAATTAGTCTATTAAAGGTTGCAATATAGGATAGGAGGTCCTGATTGCCCTGTCGCAGGGATAGAAGTTCGTCATCCAGAGCCTGCCCCTGAGAGTGTCGAGCAAATAACCTTTCCATGCTTGCTTGAAACCCTTGAAAATCACGGAGAATCGGGTCATCTTGAGTAACCAGTGGAACTGACCAATCGGCAGCACAGCCGCTGAGATATGACAATACAAAGGCTACCTTGGTCTGATCATTAGGGAAGGCCCCAGGTCTGCATAGGCAGTGCAAACGACACTGATTCATGAATACGGCAAATCGTTTTGGGTCCCCAGCAAAGCATTCGGGTGGGGCCAGCGGCATGTTTCCGGGTAGATTAATCTGCACAGGGTTACTGGAAACCACAGGAGTGGGGTTCCCTCCGGAACCGGGTAGAGGAGTTTGCCCAGCTTGACCTTGCAAAAGCTGTCTGGCCAGGTCATCAGTTATTTCCTTTGATATCATTAATTCCCTCCTGAGGGCATTAGTCTCTTGACGAGCGGCATGTACTTCAGCCCGTAATTCCCCCAGTAATTGAGCCAACTGATCAGTCTCAGAACTTTCCATAGCGCCTGGGTGGGAATTTGTAGGAAGGCTTCGCATTCTGTAATGCTCACCTGACTCCCACGGAGGCGCTGGCCTGGTTTTCGCTGCTGTGACCTCTTCTAAGGTGATGCGCAGGGTTCGGAAGACGGACTGGACCGGGCCCCCAAATCTGGCTTGTCTGGCTCGCAGAAGTATCCTTCTGTAGGCGAAAATAGGGGATTAACTGTCTGCGGGGTAATGCAATCGGCCTCCCACTTTCTCCTCTCACCCTCCTCGAAACCCTTCTGTGATTCCCCGTAGCGTCTCACCTTAGGGTCTGGAAGGACGAGCTCTCCATCCTGCTTCTGATGCAGGGGCGCGTTGGTATCCAGTTACTTCACTGGATTTTCGGATTGGTGAGAACCAAACTTGCTTGGCTTCCAGGTAAGTTTTTTGATAAGAGGTTCCCCTTGTGTCCATGCATTAATATACTAATGCTAGTGTCTTTTTCCCCATAGGGGCCGGGATACGGAATGCCGGGGAACAGGCACCGACCCGAGATGAAAGGTGAAATCCTTGTAGAAATCAGGTAAGTCTTTAATGAGCGTTTTTTTGGTAATGTCTTTTCATTCGCTCATTAACGCTGATGTCCTTTTTTCCCCTTAGGGGCTGGGGTCCGGAAATGCCAGGATGCGGCGCAGACCCGAAATGAAGAGGGAATGAATCAACAGGTAAGTCTTAACACAGAGATTTAGCTTTCCTTATTCCCTTCTCTCTCTCACCTTTTGTTCTTGCCTTTTTCTCCCAAGGCGCTGGGGCGTGACTGCGAATCCGGATGATCGCTGCTGAACATGGAGGTGCCCTGTGAAGGTGAGTGGAATGCGGCGCTGCAGCGATCGACGCAATGAGCTTTTAAATAAGTCTTCCTTTTCAGGATTGTCGGCGAGATGTCTCCGGGATGCGGATTTAGCAGGTAAGGACTTTTCCTTCTTCTGTTCTCTTCTTCTCTTCCTTTGCAGGTGATCCAGGATGCTGGCAGGCGTGGCAGAAGTCAGGATGCAGGAGCAGACACGGTGAGCGTCCAGCTGCTAGATGCAGAACAACGCGAAGCACGTGTGGCTGTTCGGGTGGGGTTTAAATAGCCTTGGAAGAAGTTCCAGGTATCTATCCTTCCTCCAATCAGGTATGTATCCTTCCCCGACCACGCCCGGATGGTAAATTAGTCCCACAGGTAAAGTAGTTCCTTTCAGGCCTCAAGGAGGCCGGGATCCTGCAGCATGGTCTGCATCAGGTAAGTGCACCCAAGCACTCCCATAATGAGCCTGGCGCCAGGACTGATGTCTTTTATGAGCCTGGCGCCATAGGCGCCAGGACACTGTCCAAAGGGCCCCTATATGGGGTTGCTGGGCCTTTCCTTGGGGACTGGATGTCCGCTTTCGGGGACGCAGGGCTTGAACCGGCTCCCCGGGAGCGAGCATCATGACAGCCAGTAACAGATAAAAGGAAGCGTATTTACCACAGAAGGGTGGGTCGATGGATTGATAGGCAGCAAAGCTCAAGCACTCCTAGAACAGCCAGAGGAGGTGGTGCGGAAAGTGAACAAAGTGTGCCTTGAAGAATGGCCTAAATACACCAAACTGCTCACCTCGGTAGAAGATGAGGGAGCACCAGTACCGATAATATCAGTCAAAAATGCAACTCTGTGCTTCAGAAATAATGGCACAGTGGAAGTTGGAATTAACACAGGTTGCAGATGTGTTTTTAACATGCTAGCCATGAAAGTAAGCACATCAGTATTAATGGACTATTATTGGGCTTGTGGTTTAGAGGCTTACATGCAGCTTTCCCCAAATTGGGGAGATCTCTGCTCCATATTGATAATAAGTCCCCCAGAAATGGTGGTGCCTCGGAGTGGGGTGCAGATTGGTTATTTCCCCCTGATGAGTACAATTATTTGGAAGCAGAGGTCTCTTACCCTAAAATGGACCAAAAGGGAAAATGATTTTTCGGTGCAATCAGTACAAGCATATGATGACATACCAGATGAACACAAATTATTTGGTGAAACAGCAATATTCTTTACCACCTACCTCGCTCCCAGTTTGCAAACAGCCACAAATGTAAAATAGTTACAGATAAACAGATGGGAGCTGTTGCAAACAATAAATCCCACTATAAAAGGGTTTTAATACAATCAAGGATGAGTTGAGAGCGCTGAGATTAATGACCCTTCAAAATAGGTATGGCCTTTATAAGTTAACGGCCAAGAAGGGAGGAGTTTGCACAAAGATGGGCCCATCTTGCTGTATATACCTACCAGCAAATGATGAGGAGAATGGGACGCTCACGGAAGCTATCATAGCCCAACAGGAACTGCACACCAAGATGTTGTCATAGGTGGAAGACATTGAAGATGATGACTGGTTTGATTACCTGTTTGCATGGGTACCCACCTGGTTGGCAAATGCATTCAAAGTATTATTGGCTATATTGGTAGCCATCTTTGTCCTTAAAATAGCACTGAACCAATGTAAAAAAAGTTAGCCAAAGAGGCACTGGAGATGACCATAATAGTAAATGTGAATGCTCTGCTACATGGTTATACACAAACAGATGGACTACCCAGGATGTACCCCCCTAGAGCATCTTATTGGACCTTCAGGGACATTGTTAGACTGTTCCATTGACCCCCACAATTACACCAAAAGGTGTGAAGCTGATGGGGTTTGCTGCTTTATGACTTGCTGCCCTGAAGAATACGTAGCACAAGTGGACCGCTTGAGGGAGGTGAGCAAAATTTGGATACCCAAGGATGACTATAGCAGAATGGGCAGAAGTACGGGCGTGGTCAAACATAACCATACAGGACAATGTGATGGTGCAGATAAATGTGCCAGTTCTACCTTCTACCCCAACCCCGCCCCAGGACTGGAACGGTGAGAAACGTTACAAACTGAGACAGGCTTACCACCCCATGAACCTAGGGGTGGTTGATAATATGAGTTAAATATGAGTTCCAGAAAACAATATGCTTAAATGAAATAACTGTACATGCAATCTGCTATAAAGGATATGTTACGTTGCATAAAGACTTAAAGTAGTGGTAGAATGCATAAGTAGTGTGTGGTATAAATAGTGCAACACAGGACTGGAGGTTCCTGGGTACAAAGAGAGGGACTCACTACACTGCTATGGCAATTGGATTATAGGTAGATAAGCTGTTGAAGACATGGTGCAGGGAATGCCAGACGTACAAGAAGAATAGATGTGGCTATAGGTCGGCAATATGGAGCCAGGAAGACAGAAGTGCAGCCATGTTCCTAACACAGAGGCTGCAGCGGGTCTCTGAATTAGCAAGGTCTCAGAACCCAAGATGCGGAATTATCAAAAACACATGTATTCTAGAAACTCATGCAGAGCCCAGACAGTAGATCACGGCAAGAGCCAAGATCAGAAACTAGAAAGGGAGTAATAAATTAACGGAACGCAAGCACAAGATGACAGTTACCAGGATGGGAAGCGTTAGACTCCCTAGATTAATTAATTTGAAAAAGAGCACAAACAACCATTGATGGCCAGGTGCACGAGATCAGTAAGCCAAGAGACTATAGAACAGTAACTGACTAGGGTCCCCAGTGGCCACAAAGAACACAACATGCACATTAGAATTAGCTAAATAGAAGGAAATCCACTTTCAATCACAGTACCCTAACACATGTTCCAGATAGAAGAAACATTGGCTATTCATTATGAGCAAAACACAAATAAGACACTTGCAGAACTCTCTTAGTACACGTGCAGACACCCGACAGCGCACATGGCCAATTACAAATGAAACAGAAGGCCTCATCGCCTTTGGGATCAACAGGGGTATTCTTTAATTGGAAATATGGCAGACTGCAGAGGTCTGTCCCCCATTTGTGTCCTGCTCATATCTTGACGCCTGGTCAAAACGCCCAAGGTTGGTAAGCTAGATGCCTAGCCACACATCACCTTTGATGGATGATGCCAACCCATTAGCTGTCCCTGTAATGATGATTCAGAAATGGTATCAATAGTAGGATGGGCCCAGGTGGATTCATCAGATAGGTATTAACCAATAAAGTAACTAACCCATATATATTCTATATGTCGTTTGAACTACTAACCAACCCAACTTCCCCGTAGGTTTTGTTAACTGATAGTGTAATGTGATGTCATTGCTGACATCATTTTGGTACTTGCAGTCATTGAAAATGTTGAGAGCTACGAGAATGAGCTGATTTATGCTGTCCCAGCTAGGATTCATTGCTTGAATAAAGCTGGGGTTTGATGTGCACCTGAGTCCTCCATCATTGAGTATTATTTTTACTAATTGTGTGATCTTGGGAGCACCTTTACAAGCACAATGCTATATCTGTACAATTCCACTCAGCCCACCCACACGATACAATCTCCACGTGCAATGGATTTCTCCATCATATGTAACAAACTATATTCTTGTGACTGGCACCCACGTGCCCTTACTCCGGTTCTGATGTAAGAATGATTCTCCTTCATGTATGATGTATTACGCATCACTGGGTGCATATCTGTCATGGGCAGAGACTAACATCCCAGTTTCACAGCCTTATGGGCTTACTGGTTTCTGCCAACCCATCACACTCACTTACTTGGGACCATGATAAAATTCAGCCAGACATGCACACTACACTAGCAACTGAATCGGCATACCACAGAGCAACCATGTGCATCACAACTGCAGCATTATATTGCTCACAAGCACCTGTAAGGGATTGTCAACCATGTTCTATTGATGTATTACGCTTTTCTTAATGCAGCTTTATGCTAATTCCTGTTTTCAAAGTATGCATGTGCCTAATGTCTATATTGTCCAGGTAAGTGCTGTCGGCGGAGGGCTCACGGACAACGCGCTTACCGTGGGAACAAGATTATGCCAAGCAACATGGGTTCAACCCCCACTTGAGCACTTAGAAATGAGAGGAGTCCCACATAAAGATCTATATAAATCATTAATAACAATAGTTTACTATTCATTGTGGAATTAGCGTCTTCAAAAAACCAAGAACCATGCAAACTAACACACAAAAAAGAACACGGCCACACCATTATCACACAAGGGGCCTCATTACGGCCATGCCGCTATTGGGCCGATTACGACCGGCCCGTTGTTAGCCCATTGTTAGCTCCGTGGTCCCCTTGCGTTTCACCAGGCGTCCTTACCGAGTCCTGCGAGGGGACCTCGTAATCGTGCGGAATGGTGTTAATGGGTACGCATCCATTAGCGGAACCCGTTAACCCATTCCGCACGGGTCGTAATGAGGCCCAAGGTCTCTACAAATGACAGCATAATATAACAAAGGCGTGTATATTGTAAAAGCACTTTTACTCGCAAATTAAGGTGAATCAAAGCAGCTAAGATGCATATCCGTGGCAGGGGGCACTTACATGGGTTCCTGTGGTGTCTGGGTGCACTGTGAAGGTGCAGAAAGCTTGCAGATGCCAAAGTAATCCAACATCTTGCCTGCAACAAAATCACACATGGGCGAAATGCTGTCAGATAACTAACACCAGTGCTTAATGTGTAAGAAAATAAGTGCCATATCCAAAATCTGCTCTAGCATGCTTGTGACACTGCAGGCGGGCAGTTCCCCACCATTTTTGCCACCACCTACAGCTGCTCCCCACAGTGTTAACAGATTTGGGGGTTAAGCTGCACCACGCACATCCTCATTAGGGTTGATGGATGCTCTGGCTTTCATAACTCCATAATCAATCTGGGGCTGAGCCCTGGCAAACACCCCCACGAATTAAGCACTGGCTAAAACTGAGCGTTTTGTGCTGGCTGAATTATGATCCGTGCCCCTGCACTCTGCCAAGAATCCAGGACAATTGAACAGTTCATGAAAAACATGTGAACCACGTTCTTAGCAAGAACCTCCCCAACAAAAATGACCCCCAGGGTGTTAAGGATGCTGCAAAGGTGGACTCAGTAATGTAAAAGGCACTTACATTCATGCGTATGGGCAACATAAAGGATTAAACATGTTGCCATCGCTAATTTTAGTGTTCCTGGCTCAATTTAAAGATACATGTTCTCTCCAATCAAGGGTCCTGTACGTGCCAACAAATTCGCATTTGGAATGAGAGCATGTAGACTTGTGTTGGCGTGTCGTGAATAATGACAGAAATGCAGCAAGTGCCAACTCTAACCAGGAGCCGGAGAATGTCTCCAGAAATCAATCTGCAGTTTTCCTAAAGCATTACATTCTCAGACGCTTCTCTAAATGTCACACTAATAATTTTGATTACAGATGTAATCACGGTGTATTTTTTCTCATCATAACTGATTGCATTGTCTAAAAGTATTAAGAAGACACGGTATGTGCGTTTGCACCGGAAACAAATGGGGAAATAGCAAAAAGCTGGCAAATAAGCTGCATCGAATTCATTCTCTTGTGAAATTGGCTCGATAATGTATTCTTCTGTGAGGAAATGCTGCAAATGTGGTGTCTTGGTGCGTTTGTCTGTCGATCGCCGCATTATCCCTTACCTTATGAATTATTCTTGTCTTAATTTCCGGGGGAACTGAATATTGCATTAGTGATTTCACACAAGAGCAGCATTTAAGGTGCGGATGGGTCCGCATCATGCTTCGTGTTTTCTGCGACGGATGAGGGAATACTTCCTAGCTGTGGCTCAGGTTGTTTTGTTAACATGTTTTTATGAATTATGTATTGTATTTTATTTTACAACGGGATATGGAATTTCCAGGCAGAAGACCACTGGCGCTATTTCCAAGTCGAATCACAGAGGTTATGAGTTGTTATCAATTGATTGGTACTTCCTGTTTTTGAGCATGGATTCTAGTAACGTTGGTGATGTGAGTGCCTTAACCTCAGATGAGGAACCAAGGCTAAAGGGTTGTACATTTGAGGCTCCATTTTGATTTGTCTCATTGACTTCCACACATTTGTCTTGCAGTTGGATTTAGGTGAACTTCAGTTTTATGCCACAGAACAAGTCCCAGTTTGCTTCTGTAAATAAAAGCGGACACAAGGCAAGGCCCTTGCCTTGTGAAACATCTGGCAAAGAGATAGAAGGGAATGGGAGGAGCAGGTTGGTGCAGCAAAGGTCTTCAAGTCAAGCACATAATGCTATTCTTGTGTGTGGCGTCTATTCATAGCCATTAACAGCAATTTCCCTTTCTACATGCTCTATTTATTTACTGTGACAACGTATTACTCAAACATTTATGTGTAATAGAAAGAATCTTGAAGATAATCCTTTCCGTAATCGGGAGCCAATGATGCTCTTTTCTTACTGCTGTGATCTGATCCTTTTTGGGGATGTCAGTGCTGATCAAAGGGTGTTATTCTGTATTACTTGTAGTTTGTTTAAGTTCCATTTGGAGGTTTCCGCAAATAGGACATTACAGTAATGTACCCCTGTGCGAGAAGCCAGCTACCAGAAGCAGCCCTAAGTGTCCCAGGACTATCCTGTGGACTTACCAGCCTCTTCAAGATAATCTCTTCTGCATCGTTCGCAGCACTGAGCTGGATCTTGGGACTCTGAAGGTTGTCGACTTGTGGCCAAAGACCATCTCTCCTGCACAATAATGTGCCTCCCTGGAGTCAGGAATTTTTCATCACCACAAACTGTTTGTGCCACCTCCTCCAGTTTGCGTGTTTCTTTGCTGCCTCTCTGCTCTGCCATGTTCTGCAGGTCTTGTCAAATCGTTGCTGGGGCCTTCCTGCTCTAAGTCAGTTGGAACCACCCTACTGCATTTCGGAACTACTAAATATCTGCGCTGACTCCTGACGCCAACTTCAGCCGCTACACCTGCAACCTCTGGACCTCCATTGACAGGAACAATGGCAGAAGTAACTGTCCCCAGTGATTCTCAATACCCGAGGGGTGCTCAGTCAGAAAATTGGAGTAAGGGTTGTGAGTGTACTTTCCTGATTTCGTGCCCTCTTCTGCCATAGTGATTTTCTGTGTGCAAAGTCTGCTCCCTAACTATATCTTGCCTGGCTGTGATCAGTGGAGTTCTAGCCAAGGATCCCCCAGAGTAAGGCCTAGTGTGGTGGGAATGAGAGAGTATCCCTAAAAGTATATACTTACCTTGAAACCCTTGAAATACTTGTGTATAGGCGCATTACAAATGCCACATCATATCATATCATACCTGTTAACGTCAAAGGTGTTTTATTTCTGTGATTTTTACCAACCTATTGGCTTTGCCAAAACATGTTCTATAGGACATGTAAGACTTCCTTTTATCAGGTACTTACCTGGAACTTTGAGTCTGTTGAAGCTCTGGGCCGTCTTACCTGGAAGGTAAGGACTTCTTAATCTAGATGTGCCTTTTAACTATAAAACAGAGTATATGGCTATGGATATAAATATTGATCTTTCACATCTCCACTTACAGTATTTCTTGTTTCATTGATGTGAACTGCTTTACTGTGTTGGTGTGTACAGTGTATATAGTCTCACTTTGAGACTACCAATATATGTACATATTTGTGAATATAGATGTGGTTTGGGGTTACGGTCTTATCTTTAATTGTAGCTGCTTAGTATGTGAACAGCCTAATAAATTAGAATATTTCTATACTTCTGTGTGCACTCTATTTGATTGCTATTTGTGTACTTAACTGTACTTAAACACCCCCTATATCTCTTGAAGACTGCCTTACTGATCAGTGTACATTATCTTAATGGGGTCTGGCTAGAATAAGTATCAAATACTGTGATCAGTAACTAGTGGCTTCTTAGAACCACCCTCCCCCACACACAGGGCTGGTTCTGTTAATCCACCTTAACAAACAGCATGAGGGAGTCATTACTACAGGTGCTCCTGTTTCTATTCCCAAGCACAAGGTATGCTCCCTCAGGAACCTATCCCTCGCCCCTCTTTTCTTAACATACAGCAAAGTTTACTGGCTCCTCTATTCTTGTTACCAACTCTTTTCGTTTCCACTATTACCTTTACTTGCTGGCTCAAAATACCAAACACAAACTAAAAAAGCTTTTCTATACTACAACTCTAAACAAGGCGTCTGTAATCAGGTCGAGGGCTTCCTTCTCCAGCCCCAATGCATTCTATTAGATGAAGTCCCCTTCATCAATAGGGTTTCAAAACATAAACCATGCACCCAGCAAAATGACTCCTCCCTTATAGCCTTTAACTTGGGAGAAGACAGAAATATTAAGAACAAGATGATACCTAGAAAAGTACTAAAATGAAAAGAAATAGAACATGCCCAGGAGACACAGAAGACTGGGACGCCCCAGTAATATCGGATCTGTGTCCCCTAGAAATTATTTGTTTTCTAGTGTTCCTAAACACCACATCGACCCTGTCCCAACATCAAAGCAAAGGAGTATGGAATTCGAATTCAACTCCCCTGAAATCCTGGCACGGGGATATGAGATTTGCTCTGCCTGGTATTTCATTTTTTACTTTTTGGGATTATGTGGGCATTAGGGGATACAGGACCTATTTGTTTCCGTTTTATATAGTCCCTAATACTTCTCCTTGCCACTCCCTGAGATGTGGGTCCATGGGAGAAGCACAGGGGATGGGAAAGGCGCGGGTGCAGAGGCATACATAACATTGAATTATCGATGGGCAGCTTTCAACTATGGGCAGTATCCCACTTCAGAATTCCAAGTGCTTCAAACCACAGCTTGAGATTCACTCTTCTTGTCTAGCAGATGTTGCTCGGAAACCCTTGGCTGTATGTATATTCAGAGTTAATTACTGCCCCTCTATACTTCCTCACACACAAATATAAATATACCAGCGGGCTAAACTGTCAGGATATCAAGGGGATCACTCTCGTACACATGATCCCCACTTTGGTCACTCACCTATTGGAAGTGTATGGCAGTCTAACTTGGAGCGTGTGGCTCATTGCGAAGCTGTCAGGGTGTAACCTAAGGTGATTTGTCAGCGTTGCCCAGCCATTGAGCAACTCGCCTGGTTACCGGTTTGCTCTGTGCTTTCCCTATCCTATGAAATCAGAAACTGTGTGCCTGAAAGGTAGAAGAGTTTACCATGGAAGATTTATTATTCTAACCTTCAGAAGTTAGGTATTTGAGATTCATGTTCAGTGTTGCAAAGTCTCCCCAGACCAAATTAAAAACGGTCCATCTCACAGTCTGATTGCATCGCCTTGTTCCTGCTCTTGCTTCCATAGAATAATAAGGTGAATTTTATCTGCAAGTATTGATAATTGACTTTATCTGTGTTGACAGCAGGCACGCAGCAGCGATGGAGGCGGCTCCCTGCATTGAAAAGGGCCCTATTGTGCGAGAATGAACTCTATTGCTATCCTCCAGCTGTCAAATTATTCATTATGTCACAGAAAAAAGGTTCTATCCGTCTGGATCCGTGCTGTTAGTGCAGATAACAGACAGTTGGTAAAAACCTTTCAATACATGGATGCTTCAGTCCCTCCAATCATTTCATTATCTAGTAAAGAGTGGGCATATGACAATTCAAATAACCTACAGCTAAAATGTTCCAATTATCTTCATAAAACTTCGTCGGACAAGCAGAATGTTCAGGCTGAGGGTTCTCAGCACTGCCGTACTCCTTGATAAGACAGTAACTGCATATTGTTTTTTATGAAATGGCACCTGATAAGACTTTTTGAGTTGGCATTTGCTCTACAAAGTTACATGAAAAAGAGGTGTGCCCCCATGCTTTTATCTGCATGCGTTGTTGGGTTGTATCTGTATTATTCAGGGCGGGGGATTCTATATCAGGAGATAGGGCTCAGAAGAGTTTCACAGCAACACTGTGCAAACCAGGTTCCCAAGGGTAGCCTTCCATCCCAAGGGCAAGCGAAAGGACACAGCACTTGTCAAGGGATCCGGTGCTTGTGGTCACTTAAATGATCAGGGTATACAGCGGACATCCAATAGAGGGGCCCTCCCATGCTTTAAGGCAGAAGATACCAAATAAGGTTCTTGCCTGCATTCACACACATCTGAAAATCATCCCATATACACAATAAAGTGTAGGATGCCTGCCTTCAGTCATGTATTGACGGACCATAGCCTGGTGTTGCTGCCTGCTAAATGCCTAGGTTAAAGGGCGGCACACATAATTAGGCTCATAGCAAAAGGCTCTTTACCCACTCTGTTTCAGAAGATTCATTATCTCAATTGCAAATTTAGGAATGTTGTCACAACCATTAATTATTGATTAGATTGTGACTCAAATATCATTTCCTGGGTTGTTCCCACTTTGTATTGAGAAATATAGACTCTTAAATCTTGCTCTTAAAGCACCCCTGAATCAGTGGGCAAAGGAAAAAATAAACAAGAAATTACAACCTCGTTGCACTCTTGGGTGCAGCTGCAAAATGGATCCAGCTGCAAATCGATTGCCAAAACGCAGTTGGAACATCTGACAGAATGGGCTGCTAAGTTAACTATAGTCCTGCTACGCAGACTGGCTAGCCACCCTCCCTACTTAGGTAGTGGTGGGAGTGCAGAATAAGAGGCACTGGTAAAGGGGGCTGATACCTTGCATTAAGCACACATTGAATTTGTCACAGCCTTCGACAAATCAAGGGAAACCTTAAAGATGCTGGTCAGATGGGATATTTTCCCAAATCTCTCAAGACATTGTCACGGTTTTATAACACAGCACACTCACGCCAGGGTCTCCTTCCCCTGACAATGAATGTGGCGCACAAAGAAAACACTTTTTATCTTTAATCAACCACAGGTTCTTTTATTTGAGTAAGCCCCCAACCCATGTCGCACACAACCTTCACAAACACCCTGTGTCACAATGAAATAGGTACCAGGCCAGTGTGTATCAATAAGATATTTATTAATTTATGGTTTAATGAAAAGAAGAAAAAAATGAAACAATTTTACAACAGCCAACAATGTAGTGGCAACGCAACTGCAATGATTCCTACAGAACAATTGGTTCAAAAATCCTAACACAGTTCACATGGATCTTTAATGACAGCACAGGAAAAATAGTTTTAAAGCAAGTGATAGCACCAAGGTTAAGCACTCCCCCTGCAACACTAACCCTCAAACATCATCTGACTTAATTCTCTTTGAATGTAAGGCAGTGGCAAGGAGTAAGGTTAGAGGGAGAAAAGTCAGATTTGGAATAAAGCCCACCACCCCAAGATGGGAAGCCAGAAGAGAAAGTGAAAACCTGTTTTTGGAGCACAACGGCAGTATTGGATTTTGCTTATTACTCGCACAGCTACTCACAACGGCGCAGAACAGAATAAAAGGAAATTTGTGTTGCTACACTTGAAGAGCTAGGCAAGCTTAGAGACTACTAATCAGCACACCAGGGCAATGTGGAAACAAGGTAGGTAATCGATTTTGGGGAGAAAGCAAATGCAAAAGAAAAATACACATGGCAAATGAAAATTCATTTTACACAGGATTGGCAATGACAGGTAGCTAAGGAAAGGGGCTTCGCTTTCAAAATTGGAAATCGGTTTTTAAGGACAGGGACAGAGGCACATAACAGATAGGATTCTAGGAAAAAGAGGCTGCTCTCAATGGGATTCCGTTTTTTTTCTTTTTGTAATAGGACAGATGCAAGTTAGGAGTTTGTGGGGTAATGCGCACAATACACGGGAAAATTCGGTTTTCAGTTACACAGACACTAATTCTGTTTAGGCTTTAGTTTAATGACTATAGTTATTAAAGCAAGACACTAGACACAAGGGGGATAATTTAGAATTTTAACCAACTCGGACTGTGAATTTCAATGGGGAATTAATTGATTTATTTCAAAATGAAACTACGGACTTATACAGACAACTGAAAGATTTATGAAAGGAATACGCTAATACTCACGGGCTAATGCAGATTCAACTATGGGCATACAGATTCTACTATGGGCAGGTGAATGAATTATACCGGCAACAATTTGGGACTTTCAATGGGATTTCAATGGGATTTTCAATGGTGTTTCAATGGGGGGAAATATTGGATGCTATGTTACAAAAGGAGAAGTTTATGCAATTTGGGGCTGGGGTTATTTGCTACTTACAAAGCAAGCCTTGGTTTGGGATTCTGGAAAGTCATTTGGATCTCAGGACCCTCTGGACAGCTAGGGCAAGGGGTCTGGTCCCGGCGCTGTCCTGGATGGGATTCTGGATGGCCAGCTGGATCTCAGGACTCTCTGGACAGCTAGACAAGGGATCTGGTCTCTGCACTCGGCCTGGATGAGATTCTGGACAGACAGCTGGATCTCAGGACTCTCTGGACAGCTAGGCAAAGGGTCTGATTTCTGCACTCTCCTTGAATGGTAAGGTTTAGCTTTTCCTTCGTCCTCCTCCTTCTCCTTCCTCCCTGGATTCTTGTCTGCATGGCTCTCCCTGTGTCTAGTACCGTCCCACATTACATAGCCCAAATGACATCATTCATTTTACAATCTAGGGAAGTATTCTAGAATTACTCATACCCATGGATAGGACAGTTTCCCATTCCTCTCTCCGCCCCCTGGCATGATTGGTTCAAGGGGGGAGAGCACCATCTGTCTGGCATTTATTACAGTTTCGTTCTCTTGGACAACTTTTTAGCAAAACTGAGTTATGTATCATAACTTCAAACTAATACTAGACACCTGTCATAAGAAATGGATAGGCAGTTCCAGGGGGTCATAGGGAATTAGGCAAGCCAATCGCCAACTCTGTGCGAGGTAGCATGGCCCCTTGTCACCTTTTTGTCTTTTTCATGAAGTGCATAACAGTGATAACTCTGCAAATGATCAAGCATGTTCATAATGTCCATCTCCATCTTTCCACCATCATATTTGTACTATTTTTAAATCAGCCAGAAACGAGTCTTTACTGGCCATTCCAGTCCACAAAGTCCTAGGAATATGTGCTTAGTCTCTTCTGAACTCCCTGGAAATTACATGGAAAAATATCATACAACTAAATGATTTCTTATTCTGTGTGCTGGGAGAAATGCCTAAAAGTAATCAATCCTTTAATGTCAATTTTGGAGGATCTGTCACATATGGGAGGGCGGTGCTTCATCCCCCACAGGCAAATGTCCCCCCCCGGCTCAGCTTGCAAAAAAATACTTTTATTATGTGGGGTGCATTTATAGCCCTAAGCATAAAACCCCTTCACCTAAAAAAACACATTTAAACAGTGCCACAAAAACGGCTGTGCATTTGTCTCCCTGGCACATGTGTGGAAAGCACTTAACACTGCCACCCGAAGTATGGCTCTACATTTGCTGTTCTGTCATATGAATATCAAAGTTGCGCACAGCATTCAAGACAACCCTATATTTGTTCTTTCTTTCATCTGAAATATCACAAAGTTATGAGCTGCATTGAAAAACAGCTCTGCATGCTTTATTCCATCTGAACTCCAAAAAGTTAAGGAATACATCCCAAAAACACCATTATCTTGCTGATAAATCACATGAGGGGCAAAGATTTCTACATTTCACTCGACACTGCTTTTGTTTGCCTTTGATGTGAACCACCACGCTCAAAACATTGTAAATGAAAGAAACCGCATGGTTTTCCCTCTTTATTCTGTGTCCAATCAAAGAACCCTGTGCAGAACCCCTCTGTGTCCATAAACCAACAGTGCAGGCAAGCCCACTCAAAACCGACAGAACCGCATTTGAAACTTTAAATGAAATACAGTTCGCCCACGTGTGAAGGAAATCAAGAAAAATGATGTTTGAAAGGCAACGTGAAATGACAATTTTGCTTGCACAGAAATGTCAGTGAATATGTGTGGGTGGGTGGTTTGAATACACATGTACATTATGTTCTTGCCCACAGGACTTCAACTACCTTGAGAACCAGTAAAACCAGTTTGGCCCAGACAGAAAAAAACTCAATTTGAAGTCCTGCATCCCCTGGAAGTCACACTTGTAAGTGAACTATTTAGCAATGGCAGGTGAGGTGGCCGAGAGAGTGAGGATTCTCTGCCCTGCCAGACTAGCAGGCAGTACTGGAAGACGGAACTGTAGTGAAAAGGGAAATCCCGCACCCGCCCTAGGGGCCAGTCCTTGGTGCTATAATCACTCCTAATCACCTTCCCACACAAGTAAGTTTATACGAAGCACGATGAACTCAGTCTGGAAGAAAGCCAATCACACAGAATATACGATGCTTTCATTTATTTCTATGTCTAGTGAGGACTAAGCAGCAATTTACAGTAATATGGGAATAAAAGTGCAAGCTGAATAATACCAATTGTCAGTCATAGATGAATATGCAATTATTTATCTTACGCTCCTAGAAAATGTAGATGATTAGATCAGATCACACCCGGGACCCTCGCCGCTACAGGTGCCCGGCACTCCTCGAGAGAGGAGGGGAGGACTGGCCAAGGCCCCCACAGTCCTACACCAGAGCGGGGATGTGATGCTAGGAGTCTCTGCCCAGATAGTGCATGGCTGGTCGTCCAGGCGCTGTTCCTCTTCGTGCACGCGTTTCACCAAACAGCCCAGGATGAGTCCCTCCCTTACTGGCCCAGGTATAGTTCTCTTATTAGGGGCTGAACGTCAATCACTATGACGTACCAGCTCTTCGAGAAGCATCTGGGCTCATCCTTCCGGGCAGTAAACATGTTTTCGCCTGGAAAGTTACAAGACTGGAAACAGCCAGTCTTGGCTCCCAGGCTTCGTGCACGTTGTTTTGGGGAAGGTATGGCATTCTTGCGTTATCAGTGCACCTGACTCGCAGAGCGAAGACAAGCAAGGCTGTGCAAAGCTCTGCCTGGCTCCCAAGGGCTGCGTAGAGCTTCTTGCAAAGGCTAGATGTTTATGTCTTCATGAAGGGCCTTCGCAGATAACCCCTTCCAAGCATGTGGGCTCACCCAGTTCGAGAGGCCTGGCTGATTTCAGCATTTTCCTCCACGCTTTGAATAAGCTCTAATATACTCAAGATAGCTCAGTAGGTTAGTGCAAGTGCAGGTTACTGCAAGCGCCTAGAAGCTTATCATGACAGGAACAAAGAAAGCCAGTGTGGCTAGTGCGTGACCATGAAGTGCGAGTTCCTCCAGCACCCAATCTGAAGGATTAACTGTCAAACTTCTAAGGCATCATAAATGTCTTTTGTTGCAAGCTGAGCCAGGAGGAGGCAGTTTGTTGTGGGGGGTTGCAGCACCGCCCCATATGTGACAAATCCTCCACATTGACATTAAAGGACTTCTTCATTTTAAGACAATTTTCCCAGGACCCTGAATAAGTAATCATTCTGTTTACAAGTTTGGAGTTATGATCCATAACTCATTTTTGTTGAAAAGTGAACATAAGAAACAAAGAAGTGTCATAAATGCAAATAGACAAATGATGCTCTCTCTCCTGAAACAATAGGCCCAGGGGGGCGGAGAGAGGAATGACAGACTGTCCTGTCCCAGGATAGGAGTATTCCAGAGTACTTCCCCCATATTGTAAAATTAATGATTTAATTTTGGCTATATAAGGGGGACACAGTGAGACACAAGGGATCCGTCGTTCCATACTCAGCAAGATACACAGATTCCACATCCAGACATACACAAGAATCCAGGGGAGACAGGAGAGGCAGCTGATCCCATCCAAGAGAGTGCAGTGACCAGTTCCTTGCCTAGCTGGCCCCATCCAGGAGCGTGCAGTGACCAGACCCTGGCCTAACTGTCCAGAATCCCATGCAGGAAAGTGCAGTGATGAGATCCATTGTCCGAGCTGTCCAGAGTGACCAGAGACCTCACTGGCTTTCCAGACGCCCAAACTCAAGCTTACATTGTAAGTAGCAAATAACCCCAGTCCCACATTGCATAGCCCTCTCTTTTGTGCCATAAGTCCCATAAAAATCCCATAGAGAATCCCATTGAAAGTCTCTAATTGCCAGTATAATGCATTCACTTTCTATAGAAGAATTCGTATTAGCCTGTGTATGTTAGCACACTCCTTTGATAAATCTTTCAGTTGTCTAATTAAATACTTAAAATTATTTGGAAGTAAAGCAATAAATTCCCCTATAAGGAAATTCACGCTGTAAGCTAGTTGAAATTCGAAATTAACCCCCTTGCTCTTAGTGTCTTTCTTTAATAACTATATTTTTTAAAATATAGTCTCTAAGAAGTAGTCTCCTTGTCATTGCAAACCGAATTTGCCTGTGTTTTGTGTGCATTCCCCATGAACTCTTAACTTTCATCTGTCCCATTGAAAACCCGAACTGTAGTCCTATTGAGAGCAATCCATTGTGCCTAGCATCTTACCTGTTTTGTGCCTTTGTCCTTGTCCTGAAAAATCGATTTCCGATTTTGACAGCTAAGCACCTTTTCTTAGCTGCCTGTCATCAGAAAACCTGTGTAAAGTGAATTTCCATTTTGCTGCAGGTTTTTTTGTTTTGCATTTGTTTTCTGTCCCAAATCGATTTTCCTACCTTGTGTTTATGTTGCCCTGCAATGCTGGGTAGTAGTCTTTATGCGTCCTTCTCAAGAGTAGCAACCCGAATTTCCTTTCTAGCTGTCCCACTGTGGTTATGAGCTGCTGTGCGAGTAACAAGCAAATCCGATTCTGCCGTTTTGCTCATAAATCGGTTTTTCATTCTCTTTTCTTACTTCCCATCTGGGGGTGTTGGGCTGTAGTCTAAATTCGATTTTTCTCTATTTATCTTTTTCCTTGCCACTGCCTTCCATCCAAAGGGAATTAAGTTAGCTGATGTTTGGGGGTGAGTGTTGAAGGGGGAGCGCTTAACTTTAATGCTATCAATTGCCCTAAAATCATTTTTCCTGTTTGCCATTTAAGATTCATGAGAATTGTGTGGATTTTGAACTCACTGTGTTGTGGGAATCTTTGCATTTGTATTGCCACAACTTTGGTGGCCGCTGTCAAATTGTTTGATTTTGCTTTTATTTTCATTAAACCATAAAAGTAATAAATACCTTATTGATACATACCGGGCTGGTTCCTAGTCCATTGTGACACAGGGTGTTTGGGGAGGTGGGTGCAAGATGGGTTGGGAGCCTACTCAAATAAAAGAACCAGTGGTTGATTAAAGATAGAGAGCATTTTTGTTGTGTGCCACATTCATTGTCAGGGGAAGGAGTCCCTGGCTGGAGTGTGCCGTGTTATAAAACCGTTACAACTACACCCTTTGAAGTTGATCAGTTTGTCCTTGGAAGTGGGTGTTGGAGGAACTCACACTTCTTGGTAAAACTCTGGCCCCAACCATTTAAGGAGGGGTTGGAGAAATGTTGTTAAAAAAACATATCATTTACCATTGATTTTGTAGAATAAACAAGACAAAATCCAGCAGATGCCTGATCACCGACATCATACATGAGCATGTCACAGTGCATTTTGATGATGCCTTGGCATGTAACGCATACCCGTGTTCTGACAGTGTAAAAAGACATTTTCATCCTGGCTGTGCCCATTTCTCCACATAAGTGTGGTATGTCACCGCCCTCGTTGCAGTGACCACATGAATTGAATGAATAAAAAGAATGAGCAGCCTCCCGCTCATCAGTCTTGTAAGTAACTGAAAACGGTGTCCTTATTACCAACGCCATGCTGGCGCTGCGAAGCTGGCTGAGGGCCTACCACTAGGACAGTGCCTCTGCCGGGCAACACTGTCCCTAACTGCAGGCATCCTTGTTGGTAGAGCCCCTGCTGGGCAACTCTGCCTGGGGATGCCAGAACATAACAATAAGCACACTCACCTAATTCCACTAGGAATGGCATGCCACATAAACACAACATGTTCATGCTGGCTGAGCCCATGATAATATCTCCATGTAACAACACTCACTTTGACTTTTCCCTTGATGCCACTAATAACGCCATGTTGCATCCTCGACCTGGAAATATTTAGGAGCATTGACAAGCAGTGACCTGCAGCGAAGGGCACTGCAAGACAAACCCAAAGCCACCACCAGTACCCCAGCAGCACTCAATTCACATGTAAGTCTTGCGAGGATAGCTCAGGGGCTACGCGTTCGCCTTGGAAAAAAGACGACGCAGAGCAACACAGGTTCGATCCCCGGGTTCGCGCTTAGAATCCTCTGGGTATTTAGCACGTTCTAAATAACCTATTATAATTATAAGTGATCCTTCTTTTCATCCCCAGTTACATGACCCTCTGCCACTTATGGGCCAGCTGATCGCATCAACCAGGCAGCCTCCAGAAATCTATGCACCACACTGGCCCAGGACCAGAATGTCTTCCGCTAGTCATGCTCAAAGCCAAAATGCCCAATTAAATGCTGCTGTGGAATCAGGATCGAGCGAGAGAAGGCTGCTGATCCAAAGGGAGTTCTGAAGCTTATGCAACCTGCGAGTATCCGGGCAGAAACTGTAGTAAACAGGAAGTGACTTCTGTGACTCCAGTGAGAGTATCTTCATGGCTAAAGGCAGCACCCAGTTTATCGCCTGGAACTCACAATGAAGATGTGTTTTTCCCCATGATAACAACACTGTTAGGGAGAATTCTCAAGAATGTGCTGATTTCCCTTACCTTTTGAGACCCCCAGCAACTTTGCTGGATTTCTAGGATTTTCATTTTTACCTGGAAAGAGTGTGAGCCTTTTTTCCCACTCTTTCATGTATTTTGATGTGTGTTTTACTTTGTGTTTTACTTTTGTGTTCTGCGGATATGGCATCATCTTTTTCTTGTGTGTCACACAGCACCTTCAGTGAAGTGGCACAGGGATGTCTTTCAGACTTCCCAGGGTTTAAATACCTTCTCTGGGACTGACTACGGTCTCCCAGTGCATGTAAGTTAAATTGACTTTGCTAGTCTTTTTAAATTCATAGACCCAGCACAAACTATCTTCCTATATCTTCCTATAGAGTGCTGAAGGGGTTGCATAGCATCCCCTATGTCTAAAACTCCCGCTGCTTAGTCTCCTAGGAGACCTGAATGCACTCTGGCGTGATTGGCTGGCTGACTGTCCGGCAAGGACAGCCACCCTGCTGGGTGAGTGGCAGCTATGCTGGAATGAATGGGAGAAAAGGTCTCTGGGATTTGAAAGGCAGAGTCGACGACTGGAACGAAAGAACCGAAGACGAGCGGAAGGAAGACGACTGCTGCAACTCCTGGACCGTTGGTTTGCCAGATGAAGCCCTGCTGCAGGTCTGAATTGTCTGAAACTCCCTCAACAGAGAAGTCCCTTCAAGGACGACTTCTTCCCTTGAGCTGGTGGGAACAACCAGCTCGCAAGCCACCTGGACACTGTCTCCATACTGGTCGAATTTTCTTCAGAGTGCTGTTGAAAACCGGATAGCCAGTGAGAAGGATACCAGTTTGTGGACTTTAAGGCACTCACACCTTACAAGCTTGTGGCTTCTTCCCTGGGCAGTGCAGGAACCTCCCGACGTCCTCCTTCTTATCCCCATGACTGAAGCCCAGGAACAGCGAGATCTGCAGGAACTGCCAGGAATAACTGCCTCAGCTACAGCTTTTTTTCATCAATAAGGTACTGTGCAAACGCGGTGTGGAAATCCTTTCGCCGCGGTGAAAGTTTGTGAAACTTTCCCAACTTTGGAGTCTGGTTCGCTCCTAATCCGACATATAACTCTTTTTCTAGCAAACTACTTCTAAGAACATTGGCAAAGACTTAACCGTTTACGGTGTCCAGTTAAAGTACCTAATACAAAAGGATCGAATGCCAAAGGGTCGACTCAATTTGACCTAAAACCAAAGGGTCGAATTTTTTTTAAAAATATATTTTTTGGGGTTTCCGTTTTTTAAAAAAAAGTGGTTTTACCACAAAAAAGGGGGTTTGGGGTGGTCCCCCCCATAAAAAAAAAAAGATTTGACCCTTTGGTTTTAGGTCCTTTTGATTTGACCCTTTTGTCATTCGATCCTATGCATTCGAAACTTTGACCTATAACCACCGTTTACTACCAGAACTGTGCTATCCTATCCAAGACACTGAACCATTGACTTTGGGCCAGGCCTATTGAATTGCCTCTTGTAGTGAACTGAAACTTATTGCACTGCCTCTGAAAGTAATTGTGTTTTGATTCTTATAACCTTTGTCTTTCTACCCCTTTTGAAAGTTACTGAAGTGCCATTTTGCTTCCACTTCAGGGGAGCCTAACTTGTTCAGAAACCTATTGGTTGTGTACTGTAGTGTATTATAGGGTGATATTGCGCTGCTTCTTACTAGTGGAATGTTTTCTAACTAAATGTGTAAATAAATGTATATTCTTTTACCAAGAAACCTTGTGTAAGTGTTTGCTTGAAGTACTGTGATTGCAAGTCCTTTGTGTAACATCTTGTACTGCTCACATCCCTCTTGAGATAAGTCTGGCTGCACAGCCACTGCTACCACATAACTGTGTAGTACAGGCTTGTACCAAAGGTGAGATTGTGCTTACACCTGTAGTCTTAATTGTGTGCACTGTTCCCAAAGGGTACTGCATGTAGTTCTGCCTAACGAACACAATGACGCAGAACCCTGGCTGCCATTGTTTAGACACTGTGTGCAAAGACACTACTGTAAACTGACTTAGAAAGAACCAAAATTGACATGGAAAGGGGTTATAGTAAATAAATGCATGTCGCTTTTACGATCCATTTTTCCTCTTCCCACTCAATAGTTTATCATGAATTATGATCCTAGACCTAAATTGAGATATGCTTGGAAAATGCAGTATATCTTAATAACAGTAAACCTATCTGAAGTGCCTTTGAAACAGATTGCTAATATTGTTCTTTGCCTATGTTAATGGAGCTACATTAATCTCCATCCTGACTAGTTAAACATGCCGCGTGTGCCCCATTGTGTGTTGGGTGACGTCAGTTTGTGGTCAATTCGGATTTACACACTGAATAATCCTCGGCACCTCTTTTACTGGAAGTGATGTCTCTTGCACGTCCTACCTTATTTGATAGACATTCAAGTGAGATAATCTTACACAGGGCCACGATGATATGTCAAGCATGTTATCAGCCACAATGGCATTGTCAAATGTGATACAAGAGCAGGTGCTGCGGTAAAATTCCAATTAGAAGACATGTTCAAAGTAGACAAACTCAGAAAGCACTCAGACTTTAGGAAAGTTATTGAAAGTGCTCCTATGTGTGGAGAAGGACACTGTGCTGGTCTATGGGGAAGATGTCCATGTTATGGCATCACATCATATTCAGCGCTGAGAAATGTGGCCAAAACGGCTGCTGCTATTTGACCATGCTGAATATAATGAACCGGGCACGATGACCCCATTCACTTCTCATGGATCCTGTTCCCTCCTCTCGGCCCACCTCAATGTCCTCCTCCTGTAACCCTGAGGTTTACAGCCCAGTGCTTAGTAGCCTGCACTCAACATTCTTTCTCCATCCAATTGTGCTCAAAGCCTCAACCTCAGGCAGTAATATTTGGAGTCCCTCCCCGAACTTGACTCTCTGAGTCCTGTCTTAGCCATCTTTCTGCAAGATGGGCTGCCTTTCTAGGCCAATGGTGACCGTTTGCCTTCTCGGCAAGGGCATGGGCACTCTGTAATGTGTGATAAATGTGGCATTATTTGCCGTAGTGGTGTCACGAATTGAAACAAACTGAATAAAACCTAAGTGGTATTACAGAAACTTTGCACTGGTGCATGTGCAATTAGCACTTGAGCAAAAATTGTACTAGTGCAAAAACCGTATGTTGCAAATACATATTTGTACCAGAGCAATGTTTGCTTTAGTCCAGGGATCTGCAACCTTTCGCTCCCCAGATATTTTGGACTATGATTCCCATGATCCCTTGACATTAACTATGCTTGCTAGGGCTGATGGGAGTTGTAGCCCAAAACATTTGGCAAGCCAAAGGTTCCGACCCCTGCTCTAGTTCTAGTTCTTTGACCCGGTGAAAAATGCCTTGAAAGTACATCATTTTTGCCTTAGGGCAATCTTTTCCTTAGTGCTAATTGCACTTGCATGGATACAAAGGGCCTCATCACGACTTGGGCGGTAAATGTGGCAGATTATCTGCCGGACCTAAATAGCGCTAACGCCAAGGCACCCGGCGGATAATCCGCCAGATCACGAGTCATCGTGCACGCGCCACGGTCCAAGGCATTAGCGCGAACCCTTAAATCCGGCGCACCGTGCGCTACCGCCACCTCACGCTTATAGCGCGCGGGAAATGCGTCACCGCCGGAACGGGAAATAAAGCGGCGGCCATCTTGGAAATCACAATCCGTCGGATATCACAGCCACTGGAAGCCATCCACGCGATCTGAACCCTGAAAATGAGTCAAGAGCGCACTAGGGGCAAGTCTGCACTGGACAGGGTCAGAAAACCCAAGTTCAGTGACCAGGAGCTTGAGGTACTTGTGGAGGAGGCACTGACGTACCATAATGAGCTGCAGCAGCGTAAAACCAGCGCCCAGCGCAGAGGCCAAATATGGAGATCCGTCGCACAAAGGTTCAGTGCAGTGGGGCGCGTGCCCCTGGATGGGGAGGACTGCTGCAAGCAGCTGAATGACCTGCGCGTACGAGTGCGAGGCATCCTGTCCCAGCACAGGAGTGCAAGCAGGGGCACAGGAGGAGGGGCACCACCACCCCCACCCGACCTCACACCATGGGAGGAGAAATTGACGGGCCTCATCGACGTCGGAACCATTGAGGGCATTGGTGGAGCGGAGGCAGGGACTGGCATAAATCCAACGGCAGGTGAGTCCTATCCCCAAATACATGCATCTGAATGAGAGTGAAGACATGTGTCTGAGGCACTGCATACACCCGTAAGTGAGGGCCACATCCCTAGAACGTAGTGCTGCCTAGACGACCCTGTACGTGCAGTGCATGAATGACAGGGGCAGGGAATAGACTCCCATACCCATAGGACAGCTACGTAGAGTGGTACTGTGCATCAACACAACCACAAAAGCCTGAGCACAGTCCACCCCAACCACGCTTTCCCATGCAGTGTACCTCCATGCACATCCACAACAAGCACCACATGGTGACTGAACGGAATGCAAGTTGACTGCGTCATTGTCACTGTCTTCATTCACACTTGTTTGCATGACCTGCATCACACAAATGTATGTAGCATTATGCTCAAACCACTCCCTATGTACCCCACAAGCACACGTCGATCCCAACAGCCTGGTGATGATGGTGATGAGGCCACACCGACAATGTGCCCACAACACCGTGCCTCCACCAGCACCAGCACCCCCAAAGATGCCGCACCCATGGGAGACAACAGGGGAACACCCACCTCACCCCAACGCAGCCCCGCCATACAGCAGCGGTAGCCACATGGCCGCAGGGAGGCGACCGGCAGCTCACCAGAAGCCACCATCCACAGCCCCGATGCCGAGGGAGAGAGGCCTGAACTGGAGCCCGATGTGGGAGCAACACCTCCACGTGGGCATCATGCCGTCGCACAACACTCGCAAAGCAGTAGTGATGGAGAAGGGGTGTCAACACCCCATGGAAGCCCAAGGCCAGGCAGACACCAGGCAGGGAGTCGCCATGTGCCTGTGCGTCGCTGCAGCACACCGCAGCCCGATGTGGACACTCCGTTTTATGGGAGTCCAGAGGGCCAGCGATCTGAGCCAGGCAGCCCAGTCCAGTGTGGTGGCATGTCGCCATGCAGCCCCTCCCCCCCACAGTGCCCAATTCGCGGTCCACCACCTGACGCACCAGGAGAGGCCTTTGTCACTGGGGCAGCAGTCATGGGCTGACTGGATATCATTGAGGCAAAACAGGCCCGGGTGGAAGGAATGGCAAGGGTCCAGAGCCGGCACATAAAGGCCGTGAGTAAATCCATCCGGCATGGGTGCAGGTACATTGCGCGGGACAATGCGCGCACACGGCAAGTTGTGCAACAATGCACCGCTGCCCTGACAGGCTTTGGCCAACGAGTCCGCGAATTCACGGAGGCAGTGTCAGCACTGGCAGAACAGCAACGCGAGGCCAATAACCTCATGCGCCAGCACATGATGGCCAGCGCTTCCATACCCTCTACTTCCACAACACCCACAGAGGGTTCACTGGACCCATCTCCGAGGCGCCGGTCCATGCGCCACCTGAGGGCACGCACACCGGAGGGTCCTGGGAGAGGGAAGCGCCCGCGCCCATCCTAGTGGTGCATGGCAACATTGTTGTTGGCCTGATGAGGCAACTGCACAGTTGTTGTACACTGGGGGGAGGGGGGATTGTTGGGTGTTCACTGGGGGAGGCGGGATTGTTGGGTGTTCACTGGGGGCAGGGGGGATTGTTGGAGGGAAAATAAATCACGTTACAAAAAACACAATACATGGACAGTAGTGATTGTAACAAATGCAATTTGATGTTGAAGTGACATGTTCACAATTTACCTATTACTCATTTCTAATGGAATCCATCAATCAATCCATGTCTGGCCAACCTCCCTTCCCTCTGCCCAACCCTTTGTGCATGTGCAACACCTTCTGGCACTTCATCGCCCTCACTACCATCATCAGGTGGCTGCACATGTGCATCAGGGGACAGTGGCACATTTCTGCGACAAGAGATGTTGTGCAGCATGGCACATGTCAGTACAATTTTTCCAGCTTTTTCTGGTGCATACATCATTGCCCCTCCCGTGCGGCCGAGGCACCGGAAGCGTGCCTTCAGCAGTCCAAATGCCCTCTCCACGCAGATCCGTGTACGGGCATGGCCAAGGTTGTATGCCCACTCCGCCGCCGTGTGTGGGTGACGCACAGGGGTCATGAGCCACGTGTACTGGGGATATCCAGAATCACCTGCAGGGGAGAGGAAGCCGGTATGGGGACAAGGTAAGTCCAGTGGGTGTACAGAGCCCTGTCATCAGTGTGATTTTGCAATATTTGGCATTTGGCCTATAACATTGTGGAGTGTGCTGTCCTACAGGCACGATTGAATCAATGGGGTACTCTCCAATTCATACGCCTATGTTTCTGTATGTAACAGTACTCATTCACTTGTCGCAGGATGAGGGGGCCCTTCCATCTACTTCTGCTTGACGGAAGTGGCTGCCTCATGTGTCATTGCAAATCCATTTGGCTGCAGTCGCATTTGCTGCTCTTCACTATTCTGTACTGTTCTCCATGCATTTCCATGGCCATTTTGGGGACAGTGTCTGTGGGATGTGCATTGTGATTACTCGGCCTACTTATGTGTGGAGCATTCGTGGATGTGCCAGCTCATGGTTTGGAATTACATTACTGTCGGATGGCCAGGGTGGGATATCTGGACTGTGTCAGTGTTGTGAGCCATGGTGCTACTCACACAGGAGGCTTTTTGTGGTGGGGATTCCATATGTCACTGTGCCGCCACATGTCTTACATCCTGCATGGGTGTGTTCTGCTGTGTAGGACATGTCCAAGGTTCATCGTGCAAGGAGCTTGAATGTGTATGCTGCTGACTATTGGGAATGATGGATTCTGTGACAGGCACCATCAGTTGTGGATTGACATGCTTTGTGGGATACATTTGTACTCACCCAGTGGCCATGTGTTTTGGCCTCGGTGCCTTTCCATGTACGCTGGCAGGGTACTGTTGCGTAGGACCATGGTGTCGTGGGTGGATCCTGGGTAGCGGGCACAGCAGTGGCTGAAGGTGAGGTCAGGGCCACATGTCATCTGCACGTTGAGGGAATGGTACTGTTTACGGTTTCTGTAGGCAGCCTCATGTGCCTGGGGTGGTACAAGTGCCACATGTGTGCAGTCCAGGGCTGCTATTACATTCGGGACTTGGGCAATGGCATAGAATTGACCCTTAAATTGGTGCACCTGTGCCTGTGTGACTGGCAATGCAATGTGTTCGTTCACATGATTCAACAGTGCATCAGGCACCTGTCCCAGCATGGCACTGAATGTGGACTGGGCCATTCCATGCATCATGGCAACGGTATGTTGGTAGCTGCCAGTCCCAAATAATTGAAGCACAGACACGAGCTTCACTAGGGGAGGTACTGCCGTGCTGGTGGCTATGCGGCTGCATATGTCACCCTGGATTGTGTCCAGCAACTGGGTGATGGTTGCCCTGTCCAGCCGATATTCTGTCACCAACTGACCATCAGTTAGGGCCCAGGGTGTTGGCCTGACCCTGGGGATGGCTGGCCGCCTTGCTGGTGCTGCTCTCCTCCTCCTTCTCCTCATCCCCACTGCCCCTGCACTCCCAGGGACCTGGCCTGGTTGACTGGCCTCTGTAGCTCCAGACGCAGCTGGTAGAAGTCGACATCAAGGCTCCCGGCTCCAAATGGCAGCATGGTGTTGGGGAGGGTGTGTTGTGCATGGGTGGGTCCTTTGTAGGCCTCTGATTTGCATTGCTTCCACCTGGGCCCTCATTGCTGTCTCCTCCCTGCTCCTGCTGGTCTAATGGGGTTGGGGAGGGTGTGTTGTGCATGGGTGGGTCCTTTGTAGGCCTCTGATTTGCATTGATTCCACCTGGGCCCTCATTGCTGTCTCCTCCCTGCTCCTGCTGGTGTAATGGGGTTGGGAGGGTGTGTTGTGCATGGGTGGGTCTTTTGTAGGACTCTGATTTGCATTGCTTCCACCTGGGCCCTTATTGCTGTGGCCTGTGTACTGTTACCTCCAGCTTTTTGCTGGAGGTATTTTCGGCAGATTATCCACCGCTTTTCTGGCGCTAATAGCGCTTACGCCGGACTCGTGATTGATGATGTTTTAGCGAGAATGGTTCCTGGCGCTGTTATGGCCGGCGCTTGTACAGCCCGCTGTCCTTGCGCCGGCTGTTATTGCGCCGGCGGTATTTGGAGTCGTGATCCGACGGACCCTTAAAATCGGCGCTAAGAGCGTTACCGCCGATTTTAAGGGTTACTGCCCAAGTCGTGATGAGGCCCAAAGTCTCTAAAATGTGTCGTACCAGTGTCAAATGTGCATGGCAGGGACTCATGCAAACTACAATGGGTGCCAGGTACACTACCATGGAAACTTGCTAGGTGCGCTGTGCATGAGCCGTTACTTATAAGAAAGGTGCATGGTTGCAGCGATCCTCATTTAATGATCTTGCCCCTGAAGGATCCTACTTTTTTTTTAAACTCTTCATTTTTGTATATTAGTGCTTCTGTGTATCATACAGGTAATTCTTCAAGTTAAGTTTGAATCAATTGACCGTGGTCGCTATTACAAAATCTGCATTACTTCTTGCAAGGCTATAACATCGCATCACCCAGATCCTATTTATGTGCATATATATTTAGGTATTATGTTGGGACACTTAGCCCCTCAATGCCCAATATACTGTTCATCATAACAATGAGAAATTCCTCTCTAGCATTGGCTTCATATTTTGTGATACTTTGTCTGGGCATAGCAACAGATTATGATCCATCTTTTCAAGTATTTGGGAAATCAATTTGACACAGTGGGCTCCATACTGCCCAGATAGTGTTTGGTCTAATCCCTGAGTTTAAAGTAAGGAAATCGTTTGATTTTGGGGAGAACCCATTTTTCACTTTGCATTAAGTGAAAGGGGTGCTTGCATCATATATTTAGAATAACCTTTTGAAATAACCCCTAGTCCACCTATCAGAAGAAGTCAGAACCTTCCAAGAGAGAAGTGTGGGTTATCGGGGCACAGTGTGAGTGTACCTCTCTTGTTATTAATTCCCATTATTCACCTTATCCTATCCCTGCATTCCAAGGTGCTTCTGGAGGAGTTCAACACCTTAACCACTTTTAATCTATTATTTCTGTAGAGAAAGTGGAAATTGTCCAGTGATTACTTTAAACTCCAAGTCTTCTTTCTGGACTCCATCGTTTTGGCCCTCTTCGTTTGGGTCTTTTCCAACCCCGGCCCGGGGATTAAAGATTTGGTTGTTAAGATCTCAGCCTCTCTATCGGTTGAAGCCAAGTCGGTGCTGTTTGCCAATTCGGTCATTACAAAATGAAGATTCTTCAGAAGGGTCTTCCCTCTTTGCCAGCCCTCATGAGAGCTCCCATTGTAGCCTCTCTGGCATTTGGAACCATGGACTATTGCAACTCTCTTTTTTTGCAGAACTTGGCTGCCAGAATTGCTACGCAATCTCTGTATGGCGTCCATCTCTCCCCCATTTTGCGCTCACTTCATCGGCTCCCTCTATGCAGTGAAATTCATTTGAAATCTCTGTGTATTGTGCATTGCGACTTTTAAGGCGTGGGTGCGAAATATCTTCAATCTAAGTTCCGTCCTTACATTCCTTCTCAGAGCTCTTCGTTCTCAAGATGCTCGTCTTGTTTTGATTCCACATTTCAAACGTTCCTGGATTGGAGGATGCACTTTTTCAGTGGCTGTGGTTTCTCAATGGAATCAACTTCCACATTAACTCCAGTCTACTGAAAATCATCTACTTTCCGAAGTGCTTCGAAAATGTAACTTTTCTAAGTCGTGGGTTGCTTTTATGTGAGTTATGTTAGCGCCAAGATGCCTTGCTGGTGTAAGAAATAAACTTAACATAAAATAACATAACATCACAAGTGAATCAATCTTTACCCCTAGCACCGTAGTGAAACACCTGACACTAATGGCCCAGCTAATAAGAACTTCTCAACTTTGGGGACCCTCCTCAATACTTTCCTGAAAACCATAGGATTTTCTTTAGCCCATATAACATTAAATATTTTCTTTTGCATGGCCTTGATATGATTACTGGGAATATTAATTGGTACAATCTGAAAGTAATTCGAAGATGTTCATTTAGTTACTGCCTTTTTTTTCAAGGCATCATACCTCTAACTGTGGGGTCTTTTCTAGATCTCTTTGCAGTTCGCACCAACGTCCCGGGATTTTGTTCTTATGTAGGGTTTTATATGAATTGGTAAAGGATGATACCTCAATAATCAAACATTCCTTTAAACAGAGAAGGGCATAATAACCCTCTGGCTCACAGTGGTATTCAGTGTCTCCAAGATATCCAAGCTCTTTCAATGACTATGTTAAGTTTTAGGAAGTGTCTTTTAACAATAAAAGCAAATCACCTGTGTACAAGAATATTTTGTGGTCAGAAAATGTGGTTATGTAAGGCTGGATGTGATTTGAAATGCTAATAGCTCCATACCCATAGTAAAAGCAGGCCTTTCTGATGATTCTTCCTGCTTATATGGATTACATTTGAGAGTTATACCTTTTCATCTGTTGGGTTTTGGGACTATGAAAATGTAACACAGTGGTCCAGTAGGTTTTGAATATGTACCCAATCTATGCAGTCAAATGCCTTTTTATATCTGATGGTATTAGAGGGTGCCTTACTCTTCCTACAGGGGTCCATTGGGTCGATGGCTCTTCAGCAATATCCTGAACACTGTTGCCTACAATGAAGCACCTCTGACCAAGCGAGAAAAGTCTGGGTAAGACACGCACATTTCTGGCAGCTAATATTTCATTATACAGTTTAGCACTCAGATTCAAAAGAGATGATCCAAGACAAGACACATTACATGCAATTAAACCCAGGCTTTATGATAACTGCGGTCCCAGACTCGTCCCAAAACTTGCAAACGTTGAAAGGTTTTTATTAAGATTTCTAGCAGAAGCTCTTTACATTATTTATAAAAGGTTGTCAGAAAACTGTCTGGTGCCAGGTGCACTATTATTCGACAGAGGGGATGTAGCCAGCTTAACCTCCTCAATATCAAGTGCTTTTTCTAGAGAATTATGATTCTCTTCTGATATCTTGAGAATGGGGGTGGATTGCATCTGGCTTTTGAGGGGGAAATAGTTGTGAGTTTCAGTGTGGGACTATGGGTTTTTTCAGACCCTCTATGTAGTTTCTAGATTGGGTTTCATAATGTATGCCCCCTGTCCCTTAACTGCATCTCTGAAGTATTCCTTCTCTCCACACAACTGTTTTCTGTATCATAGTTCTCTAAGGCATGAGACTTTGGGCCTCATCACGAGTTTGGCGGTAACCCTTAAATCTGGCGGTCGCGCTATTACCGCCGGATTTAGGGGTCTGCTAAATCAGGGCTTCGGCGGATTTCTCCGCAGCTCTGAGCTGTGGGGAAATCCGCTGAAAATTCGTGGTATTACCGCCGGTGAGAAATCAGCCGGCGGTAAGAGCGCGAAAATTCCCCATTGAGCCCAATGGGGAATGGGGCATTCCCGAATGGGCTCAGTGGGGAATGGGGAATTCCATTAGCGCCAAACCCGTGATCCGGCGCTAATAGCGCCAGGGGTTTGGTGGTAGGGCTAATACCACCGGCGGTAATACCGCCGGCGTTAACGCCCAACTCGTGATGAGGCTATTTGTCTTAACCACTATTGGATGTAATCAAATTAAATTCTTTATTCTCCATTGTGCTTTTGTCCTTTGTCCTTGGGGCACTTGAGACTGTCTCTCATACAGTAGGGTCTGATAATGCACATTGGCATATTTCTTCTTCTTATACTTGGGATATGGTCACGGGAGGATAGCTCAGTGGCAACGTGCTCGCCTTCAAAGCAAGACGACACGGAGCAACACAGGTTCGATCCCCGGGTCCACGCTTAGAAACCTCTGGGTATTAAGAACGTTATAAATAACCTATCATATCACATCATATAAGGCTGGTTGTGATGATAAGCAGTTTGAAATGAGAAAACCCATCTGTGTATTTAAGGCAAAGAAGAAATCCCTCTTCACTTGAAGTGGGAATATTACCAGCAATCAATAAGGTTTAGGTCATTTATGTGCTCCTGAAACCTTTGAGTATTTTAATATTGGTAGGAGAGCGAGGAAAAGCTTTATCTAGGTTTGGGTCAAGGACCTTGCTAAAATCCCCTCTCAATTCCTTTAGCATCATGAAGCTGTTATTTCAGGGAAAACGTCCTCAATTAATTTGTCTTGATTTTAATTCATAGAATTGAATGCCCTTGTCATTACTTTCTGCACATCCAATTTGCCCTTTACTAATAGAAGACTGTGGGCCTTATTCTGTGTTGGCCGGTCCAGCATTAAAGTGCTATGTTCACAAATAACGGCACTTTAAGGGACTGGCAGATGGCAGGTTTGCTGGTGGGGCGCCTGCCTTACCTCTAGCTAAAAGGTGTGCTTCCTAGCGGATCACTATATAGGCAGCTGATTCAAAGAGGTTTCAAAACAGAGCCCCTTTGTGAGAGGGAGAATTGAAACCCTGAACATTCAGGGATATAATCTGAGTTGTGGTCATTTCATATTTGTCTTGTCTCTTACACAGGAGGCTCTGGGGACATCTACATCAATTTTGGTTTGACCAGACTGAACTTACACTCAGCCTGCTATCATCCTCTTTTCATCCCAGACATCTTATTTTTATCCATGAAAACAAACTTTTACCCATTGTCAGATTAGTGAAAATAGGATTAATCACTGGGAATCTCCACTGCCTCGTAAAATAGCTTACACAAAACATTGCATCTTCATCACAATCTCATCACCATCCTGAACTGCAGCTTTAGATAGCGTTTTTGAAGCTCCAATACATTATTTCCACACTTGTCTTCATCTAAACTTCAATGAGATTCTCAACATGAATACTCTTCCCCTTCAATCGTTCATCAGAGAGCCCATAGCCATTTAGCATATAAGGAGCACCTGTAGACTGCCCCTGGGTGGTAGCGGTGCACAGTATAAATCAACATAACATAACATCCACAACGCATGCAATGTTACGAATAATCCAAACAATTGTATGCATCCGCAATCGTCCACCTCCACGTAGTGGTTCAGGGAAATTCTTTTTTTCAAGTAAATCCTGAACCATTCTGTGCACCTCAAACGGTTTGGGAGCATTATCCTTCCAGTATCATCAATCGAGTGTCCCTTCATTTTCAGTAATTTAGCCAGCCATCTCCTCTGATGCTGATATTGCTTTGGAATTTTCATTGACTTCAAAGAGCAATTTATATTTGAATCCCCATCTGCTGGGGTTCTTTCTGTCAATAAACCAAACCATCACTAGTCTCAGCCTATGTTGTTTGAGCTGCATATTTTACGCCAGGCTCCGAACCATCTGGAGCTTAGCTACGTGAACATTGCCTTCTTGAGTGTTGCAAATATTCATCATTATCCTTTCTTCTATTCTGTAAAAGTGTACTCTTGTAAGCAAGTCAGGCAGATAGCCTTTGCTTTCTTGAAATTAAGACTCCTATGTAGAAAGAGGTCAATATCATCGGTCCAGTGGGTGATATTTATTAAAGAGTGCCTTCATGACCAGTACATGGTATTAATCCAAAATATCCTGAGGACTCCTTCCTGATGTGGATACAGTTTATCCAAGAGCAGAATGTATTCAGAATATTACATTTGATCTAATAGTTATTTAAATTATGATTCCAAAGATCTATTCTAGATAACATAACTGCCTACTCCTTCCCCTGATCACTCCGGCTGTATTCAATATCATTCGCCCTTTTTTCCACATCCATGATATTTCAACTAATCTCTGCAAAACATGTAGTGATCTTCACCTTACATGAGCAGATTTCACTCTTGATTTCTTGCACCATCACCTGTAGATCAGTCTTCACCATCAGGATGCTTTTTGAGGTGCCACGACAAATGTTATTCATATTTCTAATGGAGCTCCTGCATCATACCTTTAAGGTTGGGGAACCTGGTGTTTCTTTGCTCAGATAGTGACATTCTGATTCCTCCTTCTGGTCCCTCAGGATCACTCAGATGCAGTGATAGCTTATGATGGTAGTGATACTGATAATCCTTGAACCTTATAGAAGGTACCTGTGTTCCTGTTGGAATGGTCATTGAAATTACTTTTTCAAATCACTTAATGAATTTGATATAACTACACTGTCCAAACTCAAAACATTGATTGTTGGTAACAATGAAGACACACAAATGAATTACGCCGAATGACTTTCATAAAGAAAATACATATTTGCATCTTTATTAGTCCATTATTTTTTTCAGAATAAACTAGCTACTAAACATGTATTCAAACAAATGCAAAATGTAGATCCAAAAATCTGTTCTAACAACAAGAAAAGGAGGACTCACAAACTTAAAAAAACACATATAAATACACATAATATACAAGTTTACTATATAACGACCACAGCTAATGTGATCATATTGGAGATCCACTTCCATCTGGCTCCTGTAGTAAACACTCAACCAAGACTGCACTCATACATGTCTCCAATTTTCTCTCTAATGGTTACCTCTCCAAACTCTCTTTTGGACCTTTCTGCCATGTTCAGCACTGTCAGGAACTCCTCTCTCCTCCTCGCTCTCCAGGACCTTGGGTTTCAAAATATCTGCTCTTGCTTGGATCACCACTTACTTAGAAGGTAGATCCTTTAAAATCACATGGGACTCACAAACCTCTGATCCTACCCATGTCCCTGTCGGCATTCCCTAAAGACCAATTCTTGAACCTCTGCTCCCCACCCTCTGTACCTTTGCCCCAGAAAGACTTCTCATTATTTGGCTTTCACTATCATCATTTTTCTGATGAACCTCAAATATTCCTCCTTCACTGCAGCCATCTTGGAATGGATTACGAGATGTCTAACTGCATTTCATCACTACCTCATGCTGAACTCTTCAAAAACAGAAGTCATCTTTCTCCCAGTTTCTAATTCCATCACTTCCCTCCATTCTCCAATCTTTTTTACACGGACCTTGTTTCTCCCTCTCACAAGGCTTTCAATCTTGGTGCCCTCTTTGATAGAGGCCTACGTCTGCAACAATTCATCACTAGCACTGCCTCTGCTGCACGTATTAACCTTCACAACATTCCGAAAATGCATCTTATTTTTCACTAACCACTCTACAAAACATCTAAACTCCATTCTTGTGCTCGGCAAACTTGACTACCTCTAAAATATACTGCTTGGCCTTCCTCTCTACCTTTTCATCCCTCTAGAAAAAGTCCTCAACTTTGATACCCGGACTCCCTACAACCTACCCAGTTCCTCCTACACTTCTACCTACTGACAGCAAGCTTGTTGGCTCTCCCAGCACAGCCACTCTCTTTTATGATACCTTTACCTAGTCTACAAAGCTATCAATCGTCTTGCTGCACTGTACCTGTCTGATCTTATCTCAGATTACTCACCATCCCATTCTCTCTGATCCTTCTTCGAACTCAACTGCACCATTGCATACATTCTCTGTGCCTCCTCTCACCTCCTCTCCTTCTCCCTACTTGCGCTGCTCCACTGGAATCCGCTGCCCATAATATTCAAAGCCAGCCAAACTGTGAGCCTCTTCAAAGCTCTTTGTAAAATTCACTTACTTGCTAAAGAGGGAACTCCTCCTTCCTCCCCACGTGACCCCACCACTGCCTGCAGTGACACTTAATAATGAAATTCTGTATATTTAAATAGAGCTCAGCTTTAGTTTGAAGCACTTGCCCCCTTATGGTACTGTTGTAAGTCACCTGGTTTCTTATATACATTTTTATTCTGTTTGTTTTGTCCCTATTATATGTCCCACTTTTAATACCATCACAAACTGGCTCACCACGTGTTGTCATCCTTTTAATATTGTAGAGGCACCCTTCATGGGAATGCCTCCAACATATGTAAATGTGTTATTGTCATTTATTTCTGATTGAAATTGACATCTCATTTCTTCAAATAAATACAAATACATATAAGAAACGGTTGACGCATGTTTTTTGGTGTATGTTCATTGTAAAGGACCGTTTTCTTAAGGGCCAAAAACGGTTATGTCATTGAGCTTTGCAGTTAATAAGGACAGCTGCCAGTGACATGAATCACAGGGGGGCAGCCACAGAGTCAGAAAAGATTCAGATGGATGTCTAACTTCAATAAAGTATGTCACTATGTGAGGGTGTATGCTCAGCCAAATTGCTTTGAAATAATACATTCAGATCTCCTCAATAGGAGAGGACTTCTGGTGTTTGGTGTGGCCCCGATGCCCCAGAGAATTAAATTACAAAGCAAGCTGTATGTAAAGGTTTTGCAGAGGTTTCAGTGGCAACCTATACTTCTTGAATGGATTAACGCTTCTGCTGGAATAATAAATCGAACTGAAGTTTTAGTCTTAGAAGCAGGAGCTATCCCACCGTGAGAGGTCTCTTAGTTTCTGTAAGACCCAATTTCTACCTTTTTCCGTCCTTCGACTCAATCGTGGGTTTCCCTTCAGCTGCAGCTTCCTTTGTGAGAAATGGCCTCCCCTTTCTCCCTAGTACCTAAAAAAGCCCTTCTCTCTTCTCTTGTCTGCTTTGTGCCATGTCCGGGTAAGTCTAGATTAAACCTCTCTGCCTAGTGACAGAGTTACTCCATTGCATCTCTCCCCCCATTGCTTTGTTTAGATGGGATCAGCAGCAGGGACGAAGGGAGCGATGGAAGGGTCTCCCATCCAGGGAGACAACTGAAACATGGAACGGGCAGCCTTACGATGGTGAGGCTGTATGGCTACTCCCCTCCTTATTTCTTTATTTATTTCATTTATAAAGCGCACAAACAACCCAAAGGCATTGAGGCAATGTTACAGGCACAAGTTATTACATCACGTTTCACATAATCACAAATTTAGCAGTAGATTGTCATGGGGCAGGGAGAGAAAAGTATCAGTGCACAGAGGTGACCTAGCCAAATAGCTGTGTCTTTAATGCTTTTCGGAATACCCAACAAGAGTTTTCTGCTCTCAGCGTGGGGGGTGCCACTGTTTGACTGCAAGGTAGGAGAAGCTGGAGCCACCGGCCTTAACTCGTTTGACTTGCGGTAGGACTAGGCGGTCAGATTAAGGAGTTCTGGTAGGTCTTGTAGAGTGGGCATTGGTAATTTTCTGGGAGAGGTGGGGGGCTCTGTTGGACAGGCATTTATTGGTGATGGACAAAGTTTTGATGCGTTCTCGGACGGGCAACCAATGAACATCTCTTCTGGCTGCTAAGATATGTTCTTTTTCAGAATGTTCAGTGCTGCTCGGAGTGCATTATTTGTATTACTTGTAGTTTGTGGATGTTTCTGGAGGAAATGACTGCAAAGAGGACATTGCAGTAATCTAGCCTCGAGCCGATGACTGCTCAGACAACTGTTAAGCAAATGTTTTTAGAAAGGAGGGGTCAAGCAGCATTTAATACTTTGGTGGAGTAGGCTGCTGAGGAGGCAATGGTGTTCACTTGGCGGGACATGGAAAGGGTGGCATCAAGGTGCATTCGAAGGTTTTCACGGTGGCTTAGACAGGGAAAATTATGTTTTCTATCTGGAGGTCCGTCTATTGTACATTGAGATTTCTTTGAGCTGTGGGAGGTCCGACAATCAAGATTTCAGTTTTGTCACCATTTAGACACAGGTGGTTTGCCGCCATCCATGACTGGATCATGGAGTAAGTATTGTTGAGGGAATTGGAGTCGTCTACATAATTGCCTGTGAATGGGAGCAAAATGTGGGTGTCGTCTGCATAGTTTGTGTAGGCTATGCTGTGGGAATCCAGAATGTTGAAGAGGGGCTTAGTGAAGATGTTTTATAGGGTGGGGGTATGCATGAGCCTTGAGGAAGCACACATGGGATAGGGGGTGTGAGGCATTGGCATTCTCCGAGAAGACTTTCATGGCCCTTCCTTCAAGAAAGGATGCTATCTAGGCAGAGGCCATAGGGGAGAAGTTTGCAAACGTATTGAGGTGGTGACATAGGATTTTATGGTCATCCAGGTCAAATGCAGTGGACAGATCTAGGAGGGGGAGTACTGACTTTCCCTCATCTCTAATCTCATCCAACAGATTTTTTAAGTCTAGCAAGGCAGATTCTGTGCCATGGCAGGGCGGAACATCCAGACTGCTGCACTCCTAGGACGTGGTTGGTTTCAAGAAAATGCTAAACTTGCAGGTAAGCAGCTCTGTCAAGGATATTTAGTAGGAAGGGAACTGTTGTAATTGTCCTGTAGTTGGTGGGAATAGAGGTGTCTAGGGAGGTTTCTTTTTACGGAGGGGAGTACCCAAGCTTCCTTGAGACTGGCAGGCAATGTGCTTGTTGAGAATGAGGCGATTATGAATTCTGTGATGATTGGAGTTAGGATTTCAGCAGTCTTTGATGATAGGCGCTGGGCAAATATCTCCTTTGCATCTGGAAGGTTTTAGACTTTTGATTATTTTTAGGACTTCAGTCTCAGGGATTTCCTTGAAGTGAAACTGGGGGATCAGGATGTTGAGGTGGTCAGGGGGTGTAAGAGGCTAGGGCATCTGGGTACTTGTGGCATTCGGATAGTTTCGACAGAATTGTTTTGTTTAGGGTATCAATTTTACTGAGCATTTTCATTTTGATGGTGGAGCACCAGGCTTCATCCTTGGAGATGGTGGGTAGTGGAGTGGCCAGGGGCCGCAAGTTCCCTGATCATAGTAAAGATCTCTCTGGAGTCCCATTTGGCATTGGATAGTCTGGCATTGAAGGAGGTGGATTTGGCAGAGATGATTGCTAGTTTATATAACTTGGAGATTTTTGCAAAGTCACCTTTCAAGGTGTCAGTGGATTTTTTGCCACATTATTTCTGCCTGTCGTTTCTTATTGCGCAGCTCTAGAAGATCGGGGGTAAACCATGAGTTGGAATGTCTGGTGGGTTTGGCTTTGTGATGAGTTAGGGGTCGATGGCGTTCACTGCTTTGGATAGGGTTGAGGTGTAGTGTCCACTAGTGAATTTGGGTCGACAGAGAAGGGGGGTTTAAGGCAGGGTATGTCCAGCCATAGCATGATATTTTCTTTTGTAAGTTTGTGTGAGCTGCGAGTTAGTGCTGATGGTACTGATGTGGCAGTATGTTTAGGTTTCCTGGGGTGGGGGATGTAGAAGTCAATAATGTGATGGTCAGACCAAGGGCAGGAAGTGTTGGTGTTGATTTTTATCTGGCAGTAGTGGCCGGCAATCCAGTCCAGTGTGCAGTCTATTGCATGGGTTGGGTTGGTGATACAGTGCCTAAATCCTAGTGTTTCGAGGGTGTTAGCCAGTGAGGTGGCTTGGGAGTTGTTAAGAGTCTCTTGCTACGAGGAGAATGCCACCTCCTCTGGAGGAGAGTTTGTCGCTCCGGTAGATAGTGTAGCCAGATGGAATGGCTAGGGACAGTGCAGGACAGAGGCTTCATGAAGTCAGGTTTCTGAAATTGCTAGGGTGTCTAGGTTACGGCTACTGATCAGGTCATTGATTTCAAGTGAATGTGCGGACACAGAATGTGCATTAATGAGGGCACAGGTAATGGGGGGTTGGCTGGCGTTGCGGATGAAGTGTGGTTTTGTGAGATTGGCAGGCATGGTTGTGTTAGGGTGTACTAAGGTCCCAATGGTGGCAGGTGGCCCTTTGCTGAGGTGGGGGGTGAGCTTCCAAGTGATTCGGCATTATTGGTAGAAGTGGTGTTTGGAGGGTCCCTCCTCGTCTCCACAATTGCTGCAAAGAATGTTATGTCCCTGGACCACATGTTCCGCCAACAATACTGCAGCTACATTGCATTGTCTGGCACTCCTGTTTCACACCCCACTCTGCCTTCATTGGTTGCAGCTTTCTTCAAGCCAATGACAGGTGATGTTCAACTGTTTTCTTGTGCAGTCTGGCACCAGCACATATCAGCCCACAGACCAGCCGCAACCTTGTGATGCAACACAGCCAAACCAGGACACACTTTGGCCTCTTTTTTCGCCTAAACCCATAATTCATCCCTGAACGGTGAGCTCATAATTTTACTGGGCTTACTTATTTGCATGGGGGTGTTTCACGTTCTGTTGTTTCCACAGCATTTGACTCTATGGGGCCCAGGGATGGCGGATGGCCCCAGCAGCCAACAAGGAGTCAGTCCATGATACTCCACCACAAATGACAATTTTCCTTCTTTGATCAACCAGAATGTTTATCTATCTCAAACTGATACTTTGCTGCTGACTGAACTACACTTGAGATCTCACAATGAGAGTGCCTGTGCCCTCAGCAATATATTATGCTTCGATAGTATATGGTGTTTAATTGTGCACATGGAAGGTTTTAGTTGGTGCAAGTGCTCTTAATATAAATTTATTTATTTATTTATTTATTTATTTATTTTATTTATATAGCGCAGACCAGGCCCAAAGGCAACCGGGCGCATATCTTGGCAGAAAGTTACAGGTATAGCATATCATCACATTAGTACCAACCGATTATGAACAGAATATACAGAATATGCAATTGACGTTACAAAGCAGAACAATAAGCGGAACAGTAGTGCCGGAACAGCGCAGAGCTAGGTCCCGGATGGCCCAACAGAGTCAGAAGGCGGTTGTTAGTGAGATGTAACTAGCCAAAGCTTGGCTTTGTGTTTGAATAGGTTAAATGACGGTAAGGATCTGATAGTGAGTGGTACAGTGTTCCAAAGCTTGGCAGCCAGGACAGGGAAGCTGGCACCCCCAGCTGTATGAAGCTTGAATCTAGGTATTTCAAGACCGTGGGACTGTGCAGATCTGAGTACTCGCGTAGGAATATGTTGGGTGAATTCAGCTAATTAATAACAAACATAAGTGAGGGGAAATAGCAGCACCTTCCCTCCCTCTTCCATGCTTTGCTCCTCAGCTTCATAGAATCAAACTCAAAATGAGGCTGTCATGTCCCCAAATGTTGTAAGCAAAATGAATCCTCTGCAGGAGCCACGACTTATCTTCTATCTCACTCGTCAAACCCAAGCCAGAAGCACAGCTCACTATTATTATTGCATTAAGCAATACTGTTTTCCTTGTATATGGTTTACTATTGTGCTTGAATTAACATATGGTCCGGATACGTTTGTCCAAGTATTTTACGGGCATTAACAGCACTGATCCTGGGGTCAAAGAAAATACATATGAACAGTTAGCAAATATCATTGCAATATGCTCAGTGTGCTATTCCTGGGGAAACACTATACAAATATGTGCATGACTAAATATGACAGAGCTATTGCAAAGGAGCATATTTCCAATGATGTATTCATTCAATACTATGGGGCTGCCTGCATCAAGCAGAAGCTTGAGGAGAATGGCAAATTCTGGCAACCGAATGTTCTCCTTGAGACTTTGTCATTTAGAAGCAAAGGTGTCTTGACATTTTTCCAGAATGTCAATCATGGCTGAAATGCTCCAGCACTTGAAAGCAACATTTCCTGAAGGGTCTAGTTCATATTCTGAAACTCAGCTCCTGAGACGACATGGCATGAATACGGGTTGAGTTTCAAACGCGAAAATACTTTCCTTTTTGTTTTTGCCAAACTTTAGTCCACTGACACTTCTCTGGAAAGTTATACTCCCCGAACAGACATCGGAAAGGTGACTGCCAACATTGTATATGAGCATGTATTAATCATTGGCGGCATTGGTTTTATATTAGAGCTAGCCTCCTTATTCCATCAAATAGTAATCTCTGACCGTTGTTCAGGATAACAAACAACAACAATTTTGTATGAGGAAACACATTGTTTTGTATTTGTTTTATTGTATTGTTTAAAGAACCAATCTAGCTTGAGAGCAGCAGAACGCTGTACCGTGTGGGTAGGCAACATAGAGCTGGCATCTTTTAACAGTAGCATAGTACAGCGAGTTGAGGTCTGTGCGTCGGTATGTGCATCCATTGGAATTCGTCCTTGGTCAGGTGCTGTTGAAAAAAGACATGTTTTTAGAGATTTGCGAAATTGGGAAATTTTGGGGGCATTCCCAACCAACACCGGGATAGAGTTTCCAGCGGGTGGGACATGACAAGAGAAGGATTGTTTGCGGGTCCTCTCTTTGCGGACGAGTTGTGATTCAAGCCAGTTGATCGATTTGCTGCAAGAGGAGCATATGCCACCCAATACGTGGCACCTAGCCACCAGGTATGCTAGTGTGCTACTCGTAACTACATAGTCTTGAACAGTACCCTAGCCTGGAGAGGAAGTCGATGTTGTTCGCATAGGAAGGGGGTGATTCATTCAAATTTCTGTGCACTTTCAATATAACATGCTGCAGTGCGGTGGACTACTTTTAGGGGAATCAAGTGAGCAGCTGGGAGCCCAGTCAGCAGGGCATTTCCCCAATTGATGTGCAAGACCACAACGGCCTGCATTACTGTCCAGAAATCCTGTAGCGGGATGAAGGGTTTGAATTTGTGAATGGTGGAGAGTTGGAGCCAAGCTGTTTTGGCCTTCCTGGCTATATGTTTCTAGACGGGCAAGCTGCTGTCAATGGTGAAGCCTAAAGATTTTGTTAAGTCCGAGAAAAGTGGATCAAATCCTTCTAGCCGCACATCATTGAACCATTGTTGGACAAGTTTTGGCGGGCGGACTGATAAAGACGAACTCAGTCTTGGATGGGTTTAGTTTGAGATAGGCAGTCAACATCCAGGACTGCATGATGGCTAGGTAATCGCGCTGACAAATGATGTCTCATGTGCTATTTACTCTCATGTACAACTGACTATCATCCGCGTATTGGTGGATGTATATTAGGCTATTTGAGGAGAGTGACTGGATCTTCATATTAAGGTTAAAAGGGACTGGTGAGAGGACAGAGCCCTGGTGGAATCTGCAAAAGACCTAGAATCAGTTAGAATGCAAAGAGTTCATCTGGATGGCCTGGTGTCTGCCGGAGAGGGATAAGATAAACTAATTCAAGACAGTGCCATAGTATCTCATCCTGTCGGCAAGGAGAGAGAGGAGGATACTGTGTTCGACGGTGTGGAATGCAGCCAAGAGGTCAAGGAGGACAAAGAGGCATGAGTCACCCTTACAAAAAATATTGAGCAAATAAGTTCCTCGTTTTTTCGGGGACTAGGGTGATTGAGGTGATACATATCAATAGGAGCACTTTCACCACTAGTTTCCCACCTTCCCAACACAGCAGCCGTAAGATAACTACTTATTGAATGAAGATAACTTTCACTCAATTTATGTGTGTCCATGTCAATTCAAGTATTAAAAAGCATATTTTAATAGGTATACAACAATATAAAAACATGTACATTGTGAAAACAACCCAATAAAAGGCCTCTTATAGGCCAGCATGAGCCTATCAGCGTTTTTTTGAAGACGCAGGACAGAAAAAAAGAAAAATCACATGAAAATAGTCATGTCGGCCACCATAAATGAAATTAATCGGCCAACAACTTTCAGTGGTGTGTGGTGTTAGTAACACAAGTGATTTGAAACAATCATGAGTCAATTTCTATATATCATTATGCGTCTACACTCAATCGTGTTTCTGGGGGTGGACAACACCCAAGCGGGTTAGTTCCTGATGTCAATGTTTTGTCGGCCCATGTCTTCAGGACGCTAACAAACGTTAGTATTAGGATCGATTTGGTTATCTGCACTGGACCATGTGCATAGCCATTTCTACCTATGGACAAAAAATAAAACCTGGTTTTAAAACTTGCGTACCACTAAATTATTTATTTCTATGAAACACACAAAGGGAAGTAGTTTTCCCACTAACCTGCCACTTTCAATTTCTTTTCAGTGTGGGAGGAGTTCAAGTTCAACAATTATTACGCACACCACTTGTGCATCCGAGTGAATAGCTAACTGTAAAACAAAAACCCAGACTTATTATTTCTTTTCTAGGTGACATAAAGATGTGTATGTATCATCTTATACATCCATTTCAGCATATATTAGTCAACAAATTTACCTTTTCGGTTAAATGGCGTTCCCATCATAGTTGATAGTATCATTCTTTCGTTGGAGTTTATTCATCATTTGTTATTTCTGAGTATCAGGCCCTTCATAGATGGGACTACATTACCCAGAGTCCCTCAGTATTCCATCTACAATTAGAAACATATGCAAGACTAGTTTCAGTTTCTAATGTGATTGAAACAGATTGCGCATTTCTCATCACCTCAGTCTTTACTTACTTAATGGGTTAGTTGTCTGTCTCTAATTCCATGGACCGCCGTTGTTACACCATAAATGGCTGCGTTGCGTGGATGTTTGGCGTGGGGTCCTTTAGTGTGTTCCCAGTTTGTTCTTATGAAGGGTCTAACCTACAGAGAAATTATCAATGATCAATGGAACGATCTGCTACTTCTTCATTTCGGTCATTCAGATTCACGCAGCAAGTGGACACTTACTTGTGTGCATATCAAATTGCTTCCCGTAATCCGGTCTCATTCAGCAGAGGCTCTGCGCGGTTTGGCAGGTATTAGGTCCTCCGCTCGAAAAACTGTCCAGACGCTAGTCATGTACTCGCGTCTTCCTTTGTTTATAAACTGCCGCCATCTTGTGTCAGTATTTCTTTACATATGGATGCACACAAACACTTCCGCATTGCCTGTTTCTACAGGTTATATATAGAGGGAAGTTTAATCCATACTAAATAAGATCTAGTATCTGCTGATAACTGTATTCCTAATGTATTGCGTCCCGGGATCTATATATGTATAGTGATCTTTGCATTCCTTCACATTGAGCACCAACTTATATATAGATCATCAGTGGACAGCTCAGATATTGTCAGTATATAACATATGGAATCAAAGGTAAAACAGATTCCACTCAACTGCGATGTTTAACCCCGCTTTAACAGTGTTTAGGTCATATATCCATTTTTGCTCCCGTTTTTTAAGGGCCAGATCCCTATCACCACCACGAGGATGGGCTCTAGATGTTTGAAGCACAAAACAGGACATATCGTTGTGTGAGTGCTTCGCTTTTTTAAAATGTGCTACCATTTTGGTTTCTGATAGCTGATCTGTGTTCACATATGCGTGTTTTGACCGATCTTTTGGTTTTTCCAATATATACGAGGCTGCAAGGGCATCTAATGCCCATTTGGTCAGACAGAGAAAGTATTAAACTTCCAAATACATCCTTTGGGGTCAATTTGTTTGATGTTACTTGTAAAATGAGACACAGAACATTGGCCACATTTAAAATGGCCCTGTACCAGGGGTAACTGCCACAACTGATTCTGATCAGATGGTGCATTTTTATTAACTGGGTATGTATGTACCAACCTATCGCGGAGGTTAGGCATCCTCTTAAATGCAAATTTGGGGTTCTTAGGTTTAAAATCATCCGATTGGGTGATTCTCCAGTTTTTTAGGATGATCTTTCTAAGATCATTGCAAAGGGGTGAAAAAGAAGAAATGCATGTCATTCATTCTTCCAGGAAATGTTCTCGCTTTGTTAAGCACATTTCCCGGTTGATGTTGCGTGCTTGATTCATGGACCTTTTTATAATCTTGGATGGATATTGGTGGTTCTGTATTTTTTTACTTAGATCATTTCTGTTAGTTTTAAAGTCATCTATTTCGCTGCAATTGCGGCAAATCCTCAAAAAATGTCCGTATGTGAGTTATCCCTTGACTCAAGGGGTGAAAACTACTATATGGCAGTAGTGTGTTTTTATCAGTGGGTTTCTTATATAATGTGGTCCCCAGGGTATTGTTCATTAAAAAAAAAAAAATGACAAGATCCAAGAAAGCCATTTTTTGTGTGTCAAATGACATAGTGAACTTCATGGTAAGGGCCTGTTGGTTCAACCATATCAAGAAGTCAGTTAGTTCAATTTGAATAGTTGCGGACATGTGGACGGGTTTAGAAACCCCCCATTTTAACTATGGACAGTGCGAACAGGTATAGTGTCCTTAGGACACGCCCATTTTGGTTAATTGCGGACGGGCGGACATCTTGTGTATCCTAAGGACACCTCCATTTTGATTGCGGACAGTGCGAACAGGTATAGTGTCCTTAGGACACCCCCATTTTGGTTCATTACGGACATTCCGGACACCCGCGCTGTCCGCAGACACCCTAACTGCCTTTTTAAAAAAAATAAGACACAGAGGAATATAGTAACAGCACACATAATATTTTATTATTGTATAAAAATATAAAAATTATGAAAGAGAGGGGGAAGCAGAAACTGATACAAATACAGGGGAATTAGGGATTTGTACATGTTGGATGGTAGGGCAGGAAGGGATTGAAGTCTCATCATAATGTTTTTCTTGCTGGGGAGTTTTTGGGGATAGTTGGCTGGGACATGGAGAAGGGTTACAGGTACATGTGGGACAGTGATATTAAATTTTTGCCTTTTATATGGTCCTCCAAAAGGTGTATTGAAAGAATGAAAATTGTCATTATTAGATCAATTTTTTGCTTCACATGCTGTAGATGATTTTCCAAGGTGTCTGTTTCTGTATTATGTTTAATGTCTGTATGGTCTGTTAAAAAATATATGTTAAATACACATAACGTAATCGTTATTAATTGGTTTATTTAGAGAAGTGTAGTGTCTACCATTAGTATCACTGTTTTCACTCATTTCATCCTGAGGAAAATGTTCTTCTAGCCATTCCAAAGTACTAGACATTTCTGTGTAAAAAACAAAATAAATTACTTTCAGTGTACCTAATACAGAAAGTTTATAAATATATACTATTAATGTATTGTGCTGTTGATTCTTGCTGTGCAGTTTCTGTGAGGTAATTCTGCTGGAGGCATATGTATTTTATTTTGGTATGTTCCATTATTTTGCATATGCTATGTAATTGGACTGTTGGTGTCTTACATATACAGTTTCCACTTCATATTTATTATTGAATGTAATTTATGTATGTACTGATTTTTGAATATGTTCAGTGTTTTTATTGCATGATACAACAATGTAAGATACCCCCTGAGTTTTTGGATAGTGTTTATTTTGACCGAGTCCGTCCGCGGACATGTGCACGGTCCTCAGACATCAAAATCACTAGCGTGAGGCAGGGGGTTCAGTATGTTATATGTTACATGTATTTAAACTAAGGGAATCCTACTAAACACCTATCAAATTCATGCTATCTATATCTATATATACATTTTTCCCCCTAGACGAATCCTCACCAAACCCCCCGAAATCTGCCGGTTATGGTAAGCTAAGCAACCATAACTCATGCCACCACCGGACACTACTAAGACTAACACCCAGGACATCAAAGATGACATCATAAATATCATTGTATATTTTGTATCCCAACCTTCCAAAACTCTTGATCTGTTCCATCAGAGATGGGTTTTAATCAACCAAATCCTGCAGGACCAACGGCAAATCATGTGCACATAACCACATTTATTTTTCAAATTCCACCCAACTATACACCAAGAATTCTCTCATAATTTCTTCTCAAGAAGGGCAGGGGTCCCAATGCTAATTCAAACAATAGCAGTGAACAAGGGCATCCATGTCTGGTTCCTCCCTCTAGAATGAAGCCTTCTGAAAAGACACCATTCGTCGTTACAGACAACATAGGGTTCAAATAGAGCAGTTTGGAGATTCCCTTTTCAGACTCTTCAAGAGATTAGTTTTGGAAAAGGTTTTTTCAGATAGGTCAATCAACAGGGTTAAATGCCTTTTCGGTCGGCATCCCCAGTGTCTACTTTCCGGCCTTCCAACAATGTCAGGATCAGTTTCCTCATGTTCACCACTGTGTGCCTTCCTTTCACCAAACCCACCTGGTTCAGGTTCATCAGACTCAGTAAAACATTGTCCAGACATCTTTGCCATCCTCTTCGTCAATATTATGCAGTCTGAATGAATAAGGCTAATGGGCCTGTAGCTTTGAAGTGCTGTAGGAGTCTTGTCCTTCTTCAGCAGGACTGATATTGTGGCATGTTGTAGTGAAGCCAGGAGCAGCCCCTTATCCCAGGAAGAGCTGTACATATCTGTAAAGAGGTTGAATACACTGTCTGTCATTATCCTGTAAATTTCTGCCGGAAGATGAGGCAACCAGGGGGAGCAGGAAATATGGCAGCACTCATGAACAAGCTCCTCACTCACCTGCCTTAATCAGGCCCTGGCCCCCTTCTTACCACCCCACTGGCTATCATGACGTGGATGGTGAAACGTCCATGGAGAGTTGAGCAGGGTACCTTTCAAGGCACCGAGGACCCTATTAGGCACTGGTACATGCTTCTGACAGGATAGCAGCCCGGGCCTGCAATCCCAGCAGGGCCAACTGAAAAGAGTGGTTTGAAGTGTAAGGTGGCTGCTCAGACTCGAGCCGGTGTCGGGCCCAGAGGCGGTGCCAGCAGAGGCTGGAAGACCACAGAAGCGACAGTCCATGCACACTGATACCGCCCCATGTGAAGAGGAGCAGGGCTTCGTGCCATAGGTGGAGGTGACCGATGGCCATTATCCTCCATGGCAGTGGGCTGCAGAGCTGAGCTGGTGAAGCTCTGGGGGGATGGTGAGAGCACACTACGCTGCAGGATTGCCCTCAGGGGACAGAAGGCTAGGCACAGGACTCAGGCAGAGTGGAGCCCAGACATTGATTTTGGGAGAACACCACAGACTGCAGACAAAGCCTCAACAAGGTGAACATCCCTCTGGCTTTAGACTCCCAGTAATTATTGGAGGAGCTCAGGCAGAGGTACAGGCAGAGGGGACACATGATCAAGGAAGAGGAAAATAAGAAATAGTCCCCCCCCTTAGCCTGAAGAGGTCGTAGTGGTGTGGTGTTGAGGCCTTGAAGCCTTTCGTGGCTAAGAAACGGAGAACTCTTGGAGGAAGAGAGGGTTGGAAACCATGCAAGGTGCCTCCATTGAATGGAAGACAGGTCAGTACATGAGCTATGCACAGCTGTAATAGTAGGTGAGGACATATTGTGGGGAAGAAGGGCAACAGAGGAGGCAGTCAGAGGCTGGGGCCAGAGAGGAGGGGGGCAAGAGAGGCTGGGGGTAAGAGATTTGGAGAAGGCAGAGGAGTCCAGGGTGGAGGTTCCCATGGTGTTGCGAATAGTGAGGCCACAGAGCTGGACTACACTGAAAGCCAAGGGAACAAAAAGGCAGTGGAAGAAAAACAGAATGTATGGGGTATAGCATCCCCCAGAAAGCTTTGGTTCGAGGAGCAGTTAAGCCTCCTACTGTCCCCCGCAACAGCTGTGATGGTATGGTATGGTACTGTTTATTTATAAAGCGCCTATACACAGGCAAGTGTTTCAAGGAGCTCAAGGAGGGTGGAACACAGGGATAAAACAATAGTCACTCAGAGCCCTTGAATTTCTGAAGAGATAACAGTCTGCACAGGCAGATTAAGTGAATATGGTACATTTAACAGTTAATATACATCAAATAGGCCTGATGGCGATTCTGCTGTTTTTTCAAGTGCACATTACGGGGTGAGACAAGGAAGGACAGAACGATCTACAGGCAGGGCTGTAGTGCAAGTGCCGCAGGACAAGGGAGGGGTAGGGGACCAAGTGCACCCAGTCAGTGGAGACTGGGGAAGTGCAGAAAGAGAAGCTATCAGGATTTATTGAAAGTGAAGTGAGTGCGTGGGGTGCAGGTCCTTGGGCTTAAGGCCAAGGATAAGTCTTGCGGTTCTTTTCTGGATGCGCAGAAGGTTGGAGATTGATCAGCAGAGGGCTTGGGATGATGTGGTAAAACCAGCAGAAGAGGCCTCCCAGAAGTTCCTGGAAGTTCCAGCTGAGCAGAAAGTGGGGTCCTTTTCACAGGGACCCTCACATTAAGGATGATGATCCAGATGAGTTGGAAGGAATCACTCCAGAAATGTTTGAGTGTCAACTAGACATCACAGGCGACAGGGCACAATAAGATCTAAACCCTCCGGACATGGAAGATTGGCATTTTCACAATCATGGTGGAGATTAGAGGGACAGACATAGGGCTGAGGATAGATGGCATAGACAAAAATATTGAGTCTCTTCGTGAGGGAGGTGGGGGATTGGTTTAATGATCTCCTCTCATGCTCCAAATTCAACGGTAACCTATAAGAGCTTCTTTGCGATAGTTTCTATCCAATCCATTCGCTTTATCTGGAGCTTGATTTTACCAGGATTAGTTTTGAGATCATCCTCCATTAGATCCAGCTGCCCAAGCCAGTTTCTAAAGGAGGATTTCCAGGTGTCCAGAATCTGATCACTCCCCTTTACTTCCCTATTTCCTAGAATTTTAAAAGGGGGGAAGGCTATTATCAACCATACATTTTAGGGAGAGACTCAGGGACCTCCATCTGATCATAGAGCGAAGGGATTGAAGACCTAATTCAAATCAAATCAAGGAGATTGGATGGGACTTAGGCAGACTCAACACACTCTTCCAAAACAGGCCTTCCAGCTTGTCCAAAATCCTCTGGGAAGGTTAGGGACAGATTACGCTCCATATATCAAAATCAGAGTTACTTTGAGTCTGTAGAAAGAGATTATCGAGCCGATGGACAATTTGCAAAATGTCTTGTGGATCCTTCTAGTCCGGGTGGCCAATCTGACACATTTCAGCCTAAGACCATCCATCCAGGACTTTTCAATTGCACTAAAACTAATCGAAACACCCATGTACACCATGGAATCCATGCTTTCAATTTCCACCGAGTTCATAAACCCAGGAGAATTTGGACTTCTTTTTTCTACCGAGCTTTGGGAGAACCATTAGTTTGCTTTTTTTCGTGTTCACTCTTATTTCATTCACTTTTAGATAAAGTTCCAGTTGAATTAACCTTCTTTGGAGACCTATCAGCGTTTGACCAATTAAGACCAAATCATTTGCATGTAGGACCCACGAAATAGGTTGATGGTATATCTTTGGGGATGGATTCCAAATTTGATAAGTAAAGATTGAATAACTCCGGGGCAGCCCTGTTTCAGGCCTCTAAATGTTTGAATGGGTTTTGTTACGCTTCCTTTAACCACTTAAGTGCCAAGGACGAGGTATCTCGTCCTTGGGATTACCTCCAGGTTGCCAAGGACGAGAAGCTTGTCCTTTTTGGCACTTTGTTTTGAGCGATCCCTGCAAACCAGGGATTGCTCAAAACAGTAATCCAACCCTCGGGCTATGTGAGGGGGAGGTCCCTCCTCACTGCCCAGGGCTGGATTACCTTCAGAGTCACATCGGCGTGCATAATGCACGCCGACATGAAAGTGAAAACATTTTCACTGCGGCAGCCATATTCGGCTGCCACAGTGAAAACACAATGTGAGTGTCCATCTTGCTCTGCCTTGATCTTCAGCTGTATTTCAAGCCAGAGATCAAGGCAGGTGTCGTTGGAAAGGGGAGATTCTCCCCTTTTCAACGACACCTTGTGTGAAACCTTGCTGGTCACAGAACGGGTGCAGAGCGCTCAATCTGTGGGCAGCAATGCCCACTAGACCACCAGGGATCCCTTTTAGAAGCAGTGGAGGGGGGCTGCTTACTAGCTAAGCAGCCCACTCCCCCCAAGGCCCCAGCATGGGGCCACAGGTATGAAGACCCCTGGGGGCAGATGGGTGATCATCTGCCCCCAGGGAAGGGGACAAATGAAAAAAATGTAAAATTAAAAAGCAACCCAAACGGGGATGGGGTGGGACCCACTAGCCACCAGGCCTTTTTTATATGAAAGGGTGGTGGCCCTCTCCCTCCCACCCCAAGTGGAAAGGGGGGCACCCCTTGTAGCCCTCCCTGGGGGCAGATCTCTGCCTCCAGGCAGGAGTACATAAGGTGGCCCCCTATCCAATTGGAGGGGAGGGGGGGCGCCAGAAAAGTGTGGGCAGGCCCCCAAAGGATGGGGCCTGTAGTTTAGGGCCCCTCTGGGGTAGATGGGTGCCCATCTGCCATAGGTAATGGTCCTTAGAAGGAAGAAAAATAAGGGAAAAACATGGATGTGTTGGGGTGTTGCCCCCCACCAGACCACCAGGGAATTGTTTTTATGGAAAGGGGGTGTCCCTTCTCCCCCCCACCTGAAATGAACTGGGGGGGTCATGTTATGCAGCCCTCCCTGGGGACAGTTATCTGCTCCTAGGAAGGGGCATCTGACCCCATGGAGGTCTGCATGAGATGCCACCCTTCTTATCCGCCCACAGGGAGGGTTCATTGAGATGCCCCCCTTGCATTTGGTGTGGGGGGGAGAGGGCCACCCGCCTTTACATTAGAAAAGTCCCTGGAGGTTTAGGGTGCCCCTCAGCCCCCCCTAAAGTGTAGTGTACCATTTTCAGTTTTTCTCTTTGTTTACCAAACGTCCCTTGGTGCAGATGGGCACATTGGTGTGCCAGTATGCCCCCAGGGCTCCCAAACCTTACTGCCCCACTTACTGGGGGGCCTGTTCCACATTTTTGGTGGCCCTCTCCCACCCACCCCAAATGGAGGGGGGGGGCACCTCATGCAGCCTTTCAACGGAGCCTCAGGGAAGCCTGCATGAGGTGCCCCCTCTATATATGGGGTTAGAGGGCCTCCACAAAATGTCAGGCAGGCCCCCCAATGGGAGGGACAGCAGGTTTAGGGCACCCTGGGGGCAGAATGGCAAACTATTGTGCCCATCTGTGCCAAGGGGAGTTGGGTAAACAAAGCAAAAACGTGTAAATGGTAAACAGCATTTTAAGGGGGCCTGTGGGGCACCCCAAAGTGCCGGGGAATTTTGTAATGGGAAGTGGTGGTGGCCCTCTGCCCCCCCACCCAAAATGGAGTGGGCCGTGTCATGCAGCCCTCCCTGGGGGCAGATATCTGCTCCTAGGAAGAGACACCTGACCCCAGGGAGAAGTGAATGACAGCCCCCGCCTTATCTGCCCCCAAGGAGGGCTACATGAGATGCCTAGCCCCTCCATTTGGGTGGGCACATAGAGGGGCACCCCCCTTTACATTTCAAAATTCCACAGCAGTTTAGGGTGTCCCTCAGCCCCCCACAAAGTGCAGCCTACCATTTTCAGTTTTTTTCTTTGTTTACCAAACTTTCCTTCTTGGTGCAGATGGGCACATTTGGTGTGCCAATCTGCCCCCAGGGTGCCCAAACCTTACTGCCCCATCCATTGGGGGCCTGTCTAACGTTTTGGGGTGGGCTTCTCCCCCCACCCCAAATGGAGTGTTGAGGGGGCACCTCATGCAGCCTTCCCTGGGGACAGATTTCTGCCTGTACAAAGGGGCAAATGTGTTTTCACTGGGGGGGTGAGGTTCAGTAGACCACCAGGGATGGCTTTCAAGAGGGGGCATGAGTCCATTTGTTTTTCCTTGGGTGACCGTAGGTAACACATATTTTTTGTTTCGTTTACAGCTTTTTCTACACAAGCAGCTGCAACGGTATGTGAGTACTGGTTTTTATTATTCTATGGTTAGGGCCCACTGTCAGTGGGGTGGATGAGACTGGGGCTGGATTGTTCGTGGTCTGGGTGGGAATGGGCCACCTGGGCAGATATTTTGGTGGGTTGGGACACAATTGCAGGGGCAGGCCACAAATTGCCCCCCATGCCAGCAGAACATTGGTGTTTCCCTGGGAGCGGATGTCGCCCATGTGGGTTGTCTGTCTGCAAGCCCAGGCTGCACCTCTGGCTGTGCTACGTTACAGATGTCACCTCCGGGGAGCAATGGGGATCCTGCTGGGGCTCCCTGGAGCTGCCGCTGTTCTTAGGGCATGGTACACCCACATGGTACATGGATGTCCAAGGCCGGGGACATCACCTCCAACCGTCCTGGAGTTGCGGCTGGGCTGCATTGCAGCTTTTCCCTTCGGGGAGGTATTGGCACACTGTTGGGACTCCCTGGTGGGGAGAAGCTGTAACACAGGGCAGCCAGAGCTCCAGCAAAGTCGGCGGTAATGTCCCTGGCCTTGGGCACCAATCTCCCATGTGGATATAAGGCGGGCTTGTGGGTAATACATTCTGGGGAGATTTGCGCAAATCTGACATCTTTGGATTCCCACGGGTGTCTTCTTTTCAGAAATGCATGGGGTTCCCTCTTTTCCTTGGTGGCTTGAAAACCCTAGGCCCATATCTGTATGGTCTGCGCTTCAGAAAAAATCCTGAAATTCAGCTGTCGGAAAAGACTTGGGGTTAGCCGTGTTTTCAGCTTTATCCACTGGCTGTCTGCAATGACTGCCACCTCTGCTTCCCAGCTCAGCGGCGCGATGCACACTGAACTCCAGTAACTATAGGAAAGGCACACCCCTTCCAAGGATGGAAAGCGAAAGCAGATTCTATCCACTGGCTGTCTGCAACGACTGTCCACCTCTGCTGCCCAGCTCCAAATTATGTGGTGTAGGTGTCCTGAGATGATGTGGATGATGCGTATTGGAAATTGAATGAGCACTACAAAAAAGAAATGCTTGGGGCTCATGTGTTATGTGTATGGAATTGCATGCACGTGGAGTAGGTGATTCCACCAGTGCAATGCCACCCATAGTTAATGAACTGTTGACTTTGACAAAAGTGTCAACTCCAGATGTGTGGGTTTATTGTTGTTAGGATTGTGTTCCATTAGAGTGGAGTAGTAATAGTGTCTTTATTTGCTCAGAAGACATACCGGAATTTTGCAACTGAGAAAGATTTCTGGCCTGGAATGAGATAGAAAGTGTGTTCACTCTTTCTTTGTATCAATACAGGAGGATTATGTCTTAAACTGGCACTTAATGCCTGTTTCTTTATTTTTCTTTACCATGATTTGAATGGTTCCTATGGAAATGGTGGCCATTTTTGTTTGCTTTTTTTTGTCGAGAAATGGTCGCTGTGCCGTTTGTCAACATGTGTATTCATGAGATTAGCAGGAGTGATGATACTACCATCTGGCTCCCCAATCCATCAACAGTAGTAGGAAGTCATAAGAATAAAATGTGTGTAGACAGTTGGAGATATTTGAGGTGAATGAATAGTTCTTTAAAATGGAGGCAGAGGATATCCAGTGTACATTGTGGAAGAAAACACTAAGATGTGGCCCTTCTAATGTTCTGTTTTAAAGCTTGGGAACATCAATTATAATAAAATATGTGGTGCAAGTTTCCTGAGATGATGTAAATGATGCATATTGGAAATTGCATGAGTGCTACAAAATAAGAAATGCTTGGGGCTCATGTGGAAATTGGCTGCACGTTGAGTAGGTGATTCCACCAGTGCGATGCCGCCAATGGTTAATGAACCATTGATTTTGACAATAGTGTCACCTCCAGATGTTGCAGTTTTTCTGTCTGCCAATGTGTAAGTGTTCTGAACAATAGAATTCCTCTCTTTCACAATTGGGCTGCATGTTTGAAATATCTAATCCAAGAATAAATGTACCCCAAAAATAGTACAATCTCCTAAACTCTGTTACTTCATTGCCACGTTTTAAATTTTACTGATTACTGCTAGATCAAATCTTGCTGCTAGATCAAATCTTTTAGATTCACTGCTGTTTTTAATATTAGATTTTTAAACCTTTTTAGACCTCTTATCCACTGTATGTAGTTGTGTTGATTGTTCAGATTAATTTTACTCTTCACCTACAAGCCATGTTGATCGTCTTTGCTAGAACTATATATTCCATCAGTTTTGTAATTCTTTCGCTACACTAATTCTGCGACCAGGCATGTGAGCGCTGGCGCGTGAGTTAGGCCGGTCTGTGCCGGTCCGTGTTGGTCCACACTTTGATTACTTTCCTGGTCCCTGGCTGGCACGGCCATGTCTGTTTTTCATGCTGCTCTGTTTGCTCTAGTTAGGTAAGCACCTTTCTTTGCTCCTCTGCTTTACAAAACTTTGGACCAGGTGCAGGTGATTGCAGCCTTGTTTAATATTCCTGTAATATCTTCTCTGCTCTGATTGCTGTTTGTGGTCATTAGCTTCCTTTTCTGTTATTCTTGGCCTTATTTCCTCTAACTGTTCTAGTCTCTCGAACATGGTACTTTTTTCACTTTGATATTATATTACCCCTTGAGCAGCTGGAAACCACCAACGTGAGTGCTAACAACTCTTTTCTTGTTTATGCTGTTGGGGATTATGGTTCTGCATCCCCTGGCCTGTATGTTGGGCTCCTGAACACCCGCTCAATGGTTAAACATGCGTTTGAGATCTCTGACCTTATTCGCACTCAGCAACTAGATATACTATGCCTTACTGAGACGTGGCTCTCCGATGTCAGCAATCATGGCGCTGTCGCCGTTGTTCCCAGTGGTTATCAGATTTTTTTAACTGACCGGCACTCTGGCCGTGGTGGTGTCACAGCGTTTATCATCGGAGACGCACTGATCCCTCATAAATGCACTTTTATGTCTGTTGATGACTGTCAATATACATTTATTAGAATTGCCATTGATTATAATACTACCATCTGCCTCCTCACTATTTACTGTCTGCCAACAGTAATGCCACCTTTTGAAGAACAGTTTCTTATGCTACTTGGTGATTTTATCAAAACCACATCATATGCTGTTATTCTGGGTGATTTTTATTACTGGGCGTATCATTCTGATGATCAAGAGGCTGCTAATCTTAGTCAGTTATTTGAGGCCTACGGCATCCAACCGTTGATAAAGATCTGTACGCACCAAGATGGGCATATCTTGGACTGGATTCTTTCCCATCGTTTAGCCTTGAGTAACTTTAAAATTGTGCCCTGCCCTTGATCTGATCATAGCTTAATTTATTTTTTCCTAGATCCCCAGAGTAAGCCTGCTCGACCGAAAAGCAACCCTTGAGTAGAAATGACTGTAAGGAACCATCATAAGCTTATGCAACCTTTTTTGACTAACCTGCCTTACTCTAGTAGCACTGTGACCCTTACAGACCAATATAATGAGACCATTTTGTCCATTATGAATACATTAGCCCCCCCAGTTGTAAAGCTTGTCAAAATTGAAACCGTGGGTAAATCCTGGTTCTCTGACAGGATTTTAGACCGTTGATCATTGAAGAGACAAAAAGAACAGGCATGGCAGAAAAACGCCACAGTATATAATCTTGCCCTCTATCGTAAAGCATTGGGTGATTATAAGATTGCCATTTTGGCGGCCAAATGAGTCTATTACGAAGTGCGAATCAAAACTGCTGGTTCCTCCCAAAGAGAACTCTTAACTATCCTTAAAGAGTTTCAAGGGACATACAACCTCTTTCCCCCCATTGTGAAGAGAATCACCAATGGTGTTTGGATATCCAACAGGGCCTCATTGGCAAACTCAATTCTCACTGTGTTAAGATTGCTGTGTTGTAATCTAACTCTATCTCTGTAACTACTACCCAGCCTAATGCCGCAACCTTGACAGTCTTCTTGCACTAATATCCCTGTTTTTGATTTCAAGGAGGTAACAGAAACTGACCTCCTTAACATTATTATGCATCTTAAGCCCACATACTTCCCTGATGATATTTGTCCGCCTTTTAGAAATGAAAGAATCATTTGAATTCCTGGTCCCCTTTGTCACTAGACTTGTTAGCTCTACCTTTGTAACCTCTACGGTCCCTGCCTTGCTGAACATTTTTTGGATCTCCCATGTGATTAAAAAGGCCACACTTGATCCTGCTGGGGTTGGCAACTATCATCCGATCACTAATGTGACTTTTTTGTTGAAGATGCTGGACCGGGTGGCATACACTCAGCTCCAACAACATATCAAAGGTAACCAACTATAGGGCTCCTTGCAATCCGACATTTGTGCCTTACATTGCACTGAAACAACATTGCTGGATCTGAAAGCCATGTTGTGGACTCTGGCAAGGTGGCTTTGTGGATGCTCCTGGACCTCTCTGCAGCGTTCGATTTGGTGGACCATTCATTACTGCTGGAGAGGTTGGGGGTCATTGCAAACTAGTCCAGTAGTGCTCTTCTCTGCATGGCCTCATTCTTGGGTCTGAGATCTGCTTTTGTCGCTTCTGGTGGTTTTAAATCTCCCACTAAACTTCTTACCTATGTGTCCATAGGGAGCATGTCTCTCCCCTACGTTATTTTGATCTTTACATTCGCCCTTTCTTTGATCTACTGGATAGCATCGGCATGGGTTACGCTAACTAGACCGATGATACTCAGATACTAATCAATCTCGCAGATGATTATGAGAAGGATCACACCAAAATCCTCTCAATCTATGTCATGATTGAGAAAGGGATGATTGATAACTCCCTGGCTCTTAATGAGAATAAAACTCGTTGGCACTAGCCAGCGTATCGCTAAATTGGATTCCAGATGTGCTGCTTCTAAAATTGCTGGTCCTTCTATTAAAACTAGTCCTTGGATTAAGACCATGGGTGTCTATTTTTATTCCACTCTTAATGTGAAGAAACATGTCAATCAGATAAAGGCATCATGTGCCTATACTACACGCCATATTAGGCAAATTAAACCATTTCTTTCGCAAATGAACACCACTGCCCTTGCTGTTGCCTTGGTAAATTCCAAACCTGACTATGTAATTAGCCTGTTGGCAAGCACATTGAAGTCTAATCTTGATACCATTCAAGTTGCCCAGAATAATACTGTTTGTGCTATGTGCGGCCTTACGAGAAGGAACCATGTCACTGAGGCATACAGATCACTTCATTTTCCCCCCATTAGACACTGCATCACACATAAGGTCCTAGATCTTACTTACAAATGTCTAACTGTTAAAGCCCCAGTTTATCTTAAGAACAGGGTCAAGTACTACTGTATTCCTCGCTCTCTTCGATCCAGCAATTCTAAAAGACTTGAGCAGTCTTGCTATAATCTGACTGGCTTTGGTGGATCCTGCTTTGACTCTATTGCTCCTAGCCTGTGGAATTCACTTCCCAATAGTCTTTGGCTTTGCTCTGATTCCTCTTAAGAGTTCTCTTAAAACTTTTCTTTTTAACTATAATGATTAGGCTCTTTTCCGAGTTCTGGTGTCTTCCGGGATTTTGACTTTCTATGATTTGCTGCGAACTGAGGCCTGCGGGCCAGTTGCACCTATATAAGAGCTTTAAAACAATAACAATAACTATACATCACTCTCATGTAATAAATATGTACTATGTAGAAAAAGTCTTAATAGAACAATATAATATAATCTATAGTTTTATGTGATGCAGAAATGTACCCCCGCCCATGGCTGTGGGTTTATTGTTATTAGAATTGTGTTCCATTAGAGTGGAGTAGTAATAGTGTCTTTATTTGCTCAGAAGACAGACCAGAATTTTGCAACTGAGAAAAATGTCTGCCATGGAATGAGATAGAAAGTGTGTTCACTCTTCAATGGTTGCTTTATAATGCAGGAAGATTATATCTCAAACTTGCACTTAATGCCTGTTTATTTTTTGGGAATATTTTTGGGGCTTTTATGTGGTCTTATATGTTTAGTGTAGCTATGAGCGATGGTTGTGCATAATCAACCTCCACCTATTGAAGGCGCTGCTAGCAACAGGTATAGTCTTCAAACATCTGCAGCATAGGCACATTCTATTTGGAGGTTCAGAGATGTGGCTTCATATTTTATGGCATTGTCTTTTTAGAATTGTAATTTTTGTTATTTTATATTTTTGTCACCAATTTTTGTTGGACATTTGAATATGTTTAACATTGTGCATGAAAGCACTGAGACGTGGCCCTTTTAATGCTGCGTCAGAGAATTTGGGAACATCAATAATGATAAATCATCTGGTGTAAATCTCCTGGGATGATGTTGAGGATGTGTATTGGAAATTGCACAAGGTGGTCTGGCCCATACTGGGCTGCAGCATTTTTTTTTGCCTTATATGTAGTGTTATATGTTTACTGCATCTGTGAGTGGTGGTTGTGCAGAATCAACCTCCACCCATTAAAGGTGCTGTCAGCAACAGCTGGAGATTCCAAACACCAGCACCACCGGAACACTCTTTTTGAAGAGTTATTAGACATGTTAGAGCGTTTCAGAAAGGAGGTTGTTCATTGTTTATAGATGTGATGCTCCTGTCTCCAGTAGTACCACTTGAATGAGCGAGAGGTCTTCCCAGCATCTTTTCTTTCTGATGCAATGCATCCGTTGGAAGTTTTCATCCACTTCACCCTAGGGTACTAATAGTGTCTTTATTTGGTTGAAGACACTACAGCATCTCGCAACTAAAAAAAAAATAAGAAAAAGATGTGGTATATGAAGCTTAACAACATCAATTATGATAAATCATTCAGTGCAAGTTTACTGGGATGATATGAATGATGCGTATTGGAAATTGTATGAGATGGTCTCGACCATACTTGGCTGCAGCATTTAATGGCTTATATGTGGTCTTATATCTTCACTGTATCTGTGAGAGGTGGTTGTGCAGAATGAACCTCCACCAATTAAAGGTGCTGCTAGGAACTGCTAGAGTTTTCAAACGCCTGCAGCACCAAAACACTATTTTTGAAGAGTCATTAGGAATGCTAACAAGGTTCATAGAGGAGGCTTCACAACTCACTTGTTCAGATTTACTTAAACCAAAAGAAAAGGTGCGTAAAGATAATATGCAAAAAGTGAGAATGATAACACAATTTTCGATTGATGCTCACCTATTGTACAAGATTTTGTATAAACACTGGAAAATACAAACACTGGATTCTGGTCTAATGGATTACATAGAGGATAGAGCAAATGTGTTGTTTTATACCAAAGCTCCTACTTTAAGGAAGGCATTAAGTCCATCATGTATGCAACCTTTTCAGCAGCCCAACACTTAGTTGCACCATAATTTGATTGTTTTTTTCAAAGGTTTGAAAATCAATATTGAAGAAGAATTGAAGATAACAGAGTTCATTAATTGTAAAAGCAAATTCAGTGCATATGCCATTGTGTGTCCATGTGGCCTTGTATATTTACAAAGAACAATACGTGAACTCTGGCTAACAATCTGTGAGCATGTGAATATATTACATAAGGAAGATATCAGGCTGCCATTAGCAGAACATTGGAAAGTTCATTGGCAGATGGACGATAAGGCTAAAATCAGGTTTGTGGGCCTGAAGAGCCTATAGAGTAACCCTAGGGGTGGTGATAAGCAGAAAGAGTTAACGAAATAGGACGCCAAATTGATTTGTAAACACAGAACGGTGTTGAAAGGATTACATTCTGATACAGAAATTTATTTTTTTGGTAACTGTTGGAAGGATTGACATTCATGAATCATGCTCATAATATTAAAGTAATGGTTTGGTTGGTTGTTTGTGGATTGTGAGTAATTTAGATGAGAGATATTTACAACAATTGTGAATGCTAGAAAAAATATTTTGTAAAAGGTTTTGTGAATAAACATCTGTAAAATTAGTTTGGAGATGTCCACCGACAATATTTTGAATAAATGTGTATTTCCATTCTTTGATTCATCAACACGAAAATGAGATAATTAAATGATCTCAACATAAGTGTGTATTCAAATTCCGAACAATTTTACCTGTGAGGTAATGTACCGCATTCTTAAAAATGTGTATGTTCCCAAGAATTATGACAGTTTGGCATTAACAACCCATACAAATAGAAACCACATTGATTATGCCAATCAGGGGCTGATCCATGACACAGCAAGTAGGGCTTTGCCAATCAGGTGAGTATGCGTGATAATATAACTCGGGCACACACAACTATTTGCTAACAATAGAGTGGGCACATGCCCAGTATAGCCAAGAGGTTCAGGCCTCTCAGGAATGCTGAGAGCACGCTTCACCCGTTTCAAGCTCGGAAGTAAATATTACTTTGCAGCATAAGTGGTTAATGGATGACACACTTCCTTAGAGCCTTTAAAACGAGGGCGTTTTCAAAATGGCACCCTCGCACCACATGGAATGCAGTGAATCTTGAATTGGAGTAACTCTGCAGGTATACTTCTAGACAGGAGTAGTAAGTGTTGGTGTTTGTGTTCTGTGGGTCGTAGGTGTTGTGGTATTTGCAGAAGAGATTGTTTTTCACAGTCAAGAACATTAGGATTTGAGCGGGAATAATTTACATTTTTGGCTAAGAGAGGAAGTGCTATATATTGATCGAGATTCACCAATTAATGGATGGATCTGGAGAGAAAGAGATATATTGTGTATATTTTTTTCTTTCTGCCTTCAGGATTGGTGATAAAGAAGTAAGCGGAGTGACTATTTGGAAGTCAGTAAATTGATTATTTGGAGCATGGACGCAAAGCAATTTGGGTAAGCAACATCATTTTTTAGAGAAATGTTAGTACAATAGAATCATGAGAGATCAGAATTTTTTTTTTAAATCAACATTTTATTGGCATTTTTAATTTTAACAACATAAGACAACCACACCGTACTTCTCAATATCCCCATTGCAAAACATCCCCTACCCCTCTGACCCCCCAAACCTCATGCTATTGATTCCAGCACAGAACTCCAGTGGAAAGTGGACACACAGTGATATCTCCTTTCGAAGTCAGGGTTCTCCTTACAGTCCGGGCCCTGCAATGCCCCCTCTCAGTAGGTGAGTTACCTTCTCCCAACTCTATCCCCCTCCCTTTAACAGGCGGTCCGATCTGTCCGTCCATATTTCTCGAAGAAAGGGAGCCACATAACCTCAATATTAGTCTTGGATTCAGCTAAGTGGGGGGTTAGATACTCCATGTCATATATAGCCCTAATCTTGGAAACCCATTCCTTCTCCCAGGCATTCATGAATTTTTCCACATTTGGGCCAAGCAACATCGTGCAGCTACCAACATTATCTGACACATGTGGCCTAAATCTACTTCAGTCTCCTCCTCCGTTCTGACTCCAAAAAGAATAAACCAAGGAGAAAGGACCAGTTGAATTCCATCTACCCTTTCATCCAAGACAAGACCTCCCTCCAGTAAGCCTGCACCATGGGGCATCCCCACCACATATGTATATAAACTCCCTTTTCACTGTGGTACTTCCAACAATGCGGGTCATATCCCTCACAGATCCGGGCTATCTTGGCCGGGGGGTAGTGCCATCTATGTAACAGTCTCAGGGCCTGGTGACTATATTGCAGTGATGTAGGGGAGTGATGGGCTCGCCTGCACATATGGGTCCTAAGTGAGTCCTTGATATTTCTACCCAGGTCTCGACCCCAGTGGACTCTCGAAGGGTGGGTCTCTTGGGACCGCCAGGAGAAGTAATTTATATAGCCCCGCTATCAACCATTTGGACCCCTTTTGTGTAATCAGAAATCGCTCAAGATCCGTAAGGTCCCTCCTGACGTTTACCCCCCATTTTCCTTCCGTCAGGACCCCTTTCAATTGCAGGTAGCGGAAGGGTGATAATGTACCTATACCCAATGCCTCCTCCAATCCCCCCAGGAATATGAACTTGTTGCCTAGCCATAGTTGCCCCGCCCTACTGAGCCCTACTTCGTACCAAGATTGGAATGCCAGAGGGTCCTCGATCCCATCCCTATGAGGGGGTGCCCCTATACAACTTACATGTTGAAAGCCATCTGCTATCCCCTCCCTCCTTGCATATGGACCACAGAGCATCCAGGACCGGGTGGCGTGGGACCCTATTTGGGATGCGGGCCTTGGGGACCCATAACCACTAATCCAGCGTGACCGGGTCTAGTACTTCATTATCCATCGCCACCTACTGTTTCCCAGTTCCTGTGTTAAGGTGTTCTACCAGAACTCGTAACTGAGATGCTTTATAATATGTAGCGAGGTCTGGGAATCGCACTCCCCTTTCCTCTTTCGACCTGATGAGTACCTCATAAGAGATCCTGTGCTTCTTCCCCGCTCAAAGAAACCGCAGCATACATCGCTTTATCTCTAACCAAAAGGACATGGGCACCAGTACAGGCAAAATTTGAAAACAAAAGAGAACTTTGGGGAGAACCACCATCTTAATGGAGTTCAGCCGTGCCATCCAGGACAACCCCAGACCCGCCCATCTTTCCATTTCTCGTTTTACCACCACCAACAGGGGGAGAAAGTTACTGGAGAAGAGATCGCAGGATGCTGTGTCACCTGTATCCCCAAGTACCGGAACTCTCCCTCTGCCTTCTGAAAGGGAGCCCATCCCCATATTTCTGTTCCTCCACTGGGAGCCCTCTGATTGGAAACATCACCAACTTCCTCAGATTAACTTTATAGCCCGACAATTTCCAATATTGATCCAGACTGGCCAGCACATGAGGGACCAATTGAGATGGCCTAGTGATGTAAAGTAGGGCATCACCTGCAAAGAGACTTATCTTGTAATGTACTCCCCCTACCTTAACCCCTTTCAATGCCTTCAATCCCTCTGACCGCTGCTGCCCATGGCTCCATCACCAGTGATTGCGTATATCAGCAGGGAGAGAGGGCATCCCTGGCGTGTAACTCGCTGTAGTGGAAATTACCCTGATTCGTTCCCGTTGACCCCGACCCTAGCAACAGGCTCTGAGTACAGGCCTGACAGTCAACCCATCCACTGTGGGCCCATTACAAAGGATACCGGGGTCTTCCTCATGAACACCCAGCTCACCCGGTCAAATGCCTTCTCGGCGTACAGAGAAAGCAGGAGCGCCCCCCTCCTTTACCTTTTGAGAGTTCATTACATGGAGGGTTTTTCTCATGCTATCTGCTCCTTGCCTATCAAGCACAAACCCTACCTGGTCTGGGTGGATCAGTCGGGGGAAGTGCACCTCCAGGCGCGTCGCCATTATTCTGGCAAACATTTTGACATCAACGTTGAGGAGGGAGATTGGCCTGTAAGAAGCACAGTCTGCTGGGTCTTTTCCTGATTTAGGTATGACGGCTACCATGGCCTTTAGGAATGTTGTTGGTATTGTGTCTTGCCCTGCTATCTGATTAAACAACTTAACTAGTGGTTTCACTGGGATTTTCTGGAACTGCCTATAAAAGTCAACCGTAAAGCCATCTTCCCCCAAGGTTATCCCCACCTTCAACCTCTTGATGGCTCCCAGCACCTCCTTTCCTGTTATGTCCCCCTCCAGGGCGTCCCTCTCTGCTCCCGTCAGCCTGTGGAGCACTCTCTCAGTTAGGAACTGTCGCATATCCTCCACTGATTCCTCCACAGACCTAGCATACAACCCCTCATAAAACTCTGCAAAGCAGCCTGCTTTATCTCCCCCTTTTTTCGGGATCTGACCCCCTTCGTCACGGATTACTTCCACCCTCCTTTCCACTCTACTGCCTCTCACCCTGTTTGTCAAGAGAGTGTGTACCGCATTTCCTTAACAACCTCCCCAATGAGTACCGTATGAAGCTCCTGTCCCTCATATCACTCAGTAGGGCCCCGCTGAGTTAGTTTAAGGCCAAGGGCTCTCAGTTGCCCACGCAATTTATTTTCAATCAGTGCCCTTTCCCGTTTCTTCTGGGCTCCTTCCGCAATCAGCTGGTCCCGGAAGGTGGCCTTTGCTACTTCCCACACCAATGCCATACCCGTCTCCCCGTTGTCGTTGCTCTCAAAATATGCCTGCATTTCCCCCCTCAGGAATTCCACAAAGACTTGGTCTCTCAGCAAAGCATCATTACACCGCCATCTATAAGTCCGCTTAGCCTCCGGCAGTCGCCAGTCCGCCACCACTAGGTCATGATCTGACCATGCGATGGCCTCCACCCTCAGGTTATCCACCTCACCCTCTTGTTCCCTTGGTACTAGCAAGAGATCGATCCTTGTGTATGACTGATGTGGGGGAGAAGAACGTGTAGTCCCCAGGTCCCGGCCAGGATCATCACCACATGTCATCTGAAAACTTTTCCTGGAGCAGGTCCCTCAGGGCTTGATTGTCTCTTGTCTCCTCTTTTGTCCCCAGTCCCTTTGCGGACCACCAGTCCAACTTGGGATTTGTTATCAAATTGAACTCCCCCCCGAACAACATCACTCCCTCCGCCCAGTCAACCATTACCCTAAACACCTGGCAAATAAACCCCACCTGACCCACATTGGGTGCATAGAGGGTGACTAGCGTAACTCGTGTCCCCTCGCATGTGCTTTTTAGACCCAGGAACCTTCCCCCATAGCCCCTTTTGATCTCAATCTCCATAAGGCAGAATGATTTCCCCAACAGTATACCCACCCCTTCCTTTTGGAGGTTTTGTGAGAGGCCCAAAAATGTCTCCCTATCTCCTTGCCCTTTATCTGTGACTCTGCCCCTTGTCTGTAGGAAGAGAACCACCATTCACTGTTTGCAGAACATATTGCTAGTCAGAGACCGTTTATTTTGTGAGTTCAGGCCCTTAACGTTTAGCATACCCACCGCCTCTTCCGCCATTATACCTATTTTCCCCTTGCTCCTTGCACCTCTCATGCTCCACAGGGCACGAAGCCTCTTCAGCTGTCAGAATCCATTGCTTGCTCAACTCACCACCCCCTTTCCCCCCCTTCACCCACCCTTTTCTCCCTCCCCCCTCCCTACCATCCCCCAAATGTAGGCGTCCATCTCCCAGTCGGGCTGGGCATGGTCAACAAACCAACAGGGACTCGCCCCCAGCCTGGGGTATCTCGTCCAACTTGTCTACCTCTCCCATATCCCCGAACCACTCTGCAGGGATGTTTGAACCACTATGATGCTGAATAGGAATCTCATGACCCCCTCCTCCCTGGCCCCCTCTATCCCCCTCGCAACCTTGCAGTACCAACCTTCAAAATCTGCTAGAAAATGAAACATGTGAAAACCACACAACTTATGCATTGTCGGCTATCCGCCATATCAGCTAGTAACCGCCTAACAGTGGCATTTCCGTGGACTGCCCCCTTCCATCCAGGCACCGTGAACAACAAAGGCACCCCGGAGAGAGTGCAGGTGATCATCATTATTTTGCTTCCCAGCCCCTCAGGTGTCCTCTTTCCACAGGGACAGGGTATCAGTTTCTGGAACTTTCGACCTCCCCCGCGCGTCGCTTTCCACAAGCTGATTCCAGACCTCTGGGTCCCCGTGCAGGATCCAGCCCACCCTGGCCATACTCCGCAGAGGAACCTTACCTACCCCCAACCAGGTCTTCTGTGATCCTCTGAATGTCCTCCTCGGCTACCAGATGGTGTCTCTCCCCCTCCCATTCAAAATCCAGTGAGAACAGGTAACCCCAGAGGTACCTGACCCCCTTCTCCTAGAGCCATTTAGTGAGGGCCTAACACTTTTTCTGTCTCAGCAGTGTGTGGGCTGAGAGGTCCTGGAAGATGGCAACTTTTGAATCACCATATTGTATTTCCCTGAGTCGTTTAGTCCTCTCCAGGATCTTCACTTTGTCACCGTAGTAGTGCATTCACTCTAAGACTGTGCAGGGACCGTGTGTTCCGTCACCTGTTTTTTAACACCCCGGTTTACCACTTTGGGAACCCGGGGTGCTAATGGTCTTCATCGCACATTGCAGGGGCTGGAACGGTGGATAACAGAACGGAGCCCTCATTATCTGTGCTTGCTTTGCTTGGGCTGATAACTTGGGCCGCCGGGCCATTATCCCCCATTCTAGTCCCTGAAACGGGGGATTAATGCCACATTATTCCCATTAGCATTACACAAAATGCTAATGGAAATGTTGGAAAATCTTATTGAGTCTATACACTTTACTAAGAAATGTAAAGTAGATGGAGTCTATAAGATTTTTTTTTAAGTTCTATATTTTAACTGTGAACGGTGGTTCCTAAAGCAACCTTCCTTTTGTTGTTGTTTGATGTATTTTTTTTTCTTTTTTTTCAGGAGAGGTTAGAACTTAAGGTGGGGAGGGAATTGAGGGAAGAGGCATCAGCACTAATATGGAGGGGCAGGTGGACAGGGGAGGATGCCATGCGTGAGTTACTTCGAGGGTAGGGGCAGTGTTTCTCATGCTCCTTGATTACAGCTTCCAAAGCACTTCGAAATTGCTTCCCCCTGCAGAGTGGTGTATTGCAGTATATACAGAGGACTATTGTGTTCGAAAGATATGGATCAACTACCTCTTTTATTGCTTGCAAGGTAGCTGCTGGGATTTTGTGTTCCACAGAAGTAGGGTGTGTGGTTACGGTATTGGTTGAGGAAGATGAGATGGAGGAAGACACCCTACTACTTGCTAAGAAAGGAACAACCTTTCTGAGAGCATGGCCGCAGTTGGATTTGGTGTGGTGGTGCATGCAGGTGGTCCTGTAGGTGTACTGTCGAGGCTGTCCGCGACTGAGTGCAAAAGTGCATTTCACCTTAGTAGCTTTAGCCTTTGGTACATTCCCAACAGTGGCAAAGAAGTGCCACACCCATGATTCTCTCTGGGTCCTTGAGGTAGGCCCCTCCTCTACCTCATGTTCTTGGTCGTCTTCATTGTCTTTGGATGTACTGCACTTTTTTTGTTGTGCAGGTCCTCCAGCTGGTGGTGGTGGTGGCTCTTGTGGAGGAGGGATGGCAATAGCTGATGCCATTTTTAAGAAAAATAGCAGTTTTGCTAATATTCTTCCAGGTATGTGCTTTATACTAGATTGTTAATGGATAATGAGTAAGTTTAGGTGTAGGAGCTGTGCAAGGGTACATTTTGAACTTGATAGTTCATATATAGGTATAAAATGCAGTTCCGAACTGTCCTCGAAGCACGGACCCTATCGCGAAGTGCAGATGCGTTCGCAGACACGCCATCATGTTGCGCGCGAGTCCTTGGACATGTGGCACTATCCGGTAGGTCAGTGATGATGTCAGACGTTCGTCGTGGATGTCAACAGATGCAAAAACAGTAGAAAAAGTTGCTAAAAATGTATAGAAGTGTTAAAAACGATGCTAGAAGGTGGGAAATGGCAGAGTTTTAAGGTGAACCTTTGTAAATTGCAAAATAAATTTGCAATATTGGGGTAAGTATAATATTAGTAAGTTGTAGGAAAATAGCATGCACTGGAAAAACGCATGAAATTCACTGAAAAACCTTTGGTAAAGCTGAAAAACCTGTGGTAGCGACCCTATACTTATGGCTAAGTTGCTCAACCCATCGGAAGAGCAGTTTTTGGGTGGCTTATAACTTTAGTGACGTTTGACGAATTTGCAGAAAACTTTGCAAGTATTGAGCCACCTAGGAATTACTTTGCAAAGTTTTGTGTGATTTCATCAAGGGAGGAAACAGTTATAGGGTTGGGTCCCAAAACCTTTTAAATCTGGATAGACATGAATGAAAATAAATGTTGCTTTGCTACTACAGCTCAAACCCCTGCATTAGGTTAGGAGCGACTTGGTCCCGAAAGTATTCTTTTGGAAATTTGGTGTAAACCCATCCAGCAGTTTTTTTTGTTTAAATGGCCCAAAAGTAGGTTAAAAATATTAGTGATCTCTCCGTTCAGTCTGTGGATTCACATCCTGGTTTGGTGTCTGCAGATGCGTCTAGGCCAATCAGGGAGCTGCATAACATTTGCAGACATCGTATGTGCACACTGATAAGTCAATTGAAAACGTGAGGTGTGTCAACACTTTTTAAATGGCTGCCACATTGTATATGTGAACCATGACCTCTCTCCATGGATAAATCGGAAGACATTTGCACTGAAAAATACTTTTGTGGTTATTTGAGAATGAAGGAGTGTATCGGAAGAGTATGGGAGAGATAAAAGTGTTTTTATTGTCAAAAAACGGCCACGTGGGTGCCACTGAGTCTGCAGTTTTTTAAATGTTCGCTACCAATACAGACATGAACACGGGTCATTGGACGTATTTGGTGGTGTGGACACAAACATCTGCGCTTTGGGCATGGGACTGTGATGTGCTATGTGATAACTTATTGATTTTAGATATAGATGTGTAATAAAACTAGTAAGTGTGAGTAATATCTAGGTGTGTTTGTAATGTAAATATTTATTTTATAGGCTACAGTGTTTGTGACATTGTTGAAGTATATTGTTGTGGCCATGGTCAGTGTCCAAATTCTTTGGCCTTTAAGTGTTTTGGGCCTCTTCAAACTCTTAAACGCTGGGAGTCTACTGAAGGACGCTCTCCAGGTGTGAACACCCCTGATCTGTGTGAATTAGAATAAGGATTGGATTTTGGATTTAGGACATTATGTCCTTTAGCCTAGGCCCTTCACCTGATTCATTTTATCCCTCCACCCTAACACTGTTAATTGAGAATCTTTCCTAGTTGGTAAGGTGTTCCTTCAAACACTAATTGCAGAAAATGAATGCAGGTGTTAAAATACCCCTGTATTGTTGTGTCTGTTCTAGCCAACTTGTGACAACATCTAAATGTATCCTATGTTTGACTATTGCATATGGATAACTGAATAACATGATTTTTGTATTCATATCTTTGATCAGCCTGATGACATTCAATGCTAAATGCTGCAATGCTAAGGATATGAGACTAGCAAGGTCTAATTCAATTGCACGGTATGACATATATTGGGCCTCATTCCACCATGACTGCCACCAATAACGGGTCTGGCACCGGTCTAGTTCAATGGGGACTTACCAGTGTAGTCCGACCTTTGCAGGACCGGTAAGTCCCCACTGAAAATGCCATTCCGCATTCCCATTTGAGCCCCCATAGGGCTCAATGAGAATGGGGAGGGCACAAATAACGGGCTGGCATATGTCAAGCCCGTTATTTGCGCCCTGGTCCCTTAACGGGTCCCGTCCATAACGCCAGGTCAGACCAGGCGTTAAAGGGGGGACCCGCTAAGGGACCTTGTAGTAGGGTGGTAAGGGATTACCGGCACCGGTCTCCTTACCGGTGCCCGGTATCCCTTACCGCCTATCTTGGAATGAGGCTCATTGTTTCTGTTTGGTGCCAGTTATATCATAATTCACAATGATGGTCAGTTTTCATGTTCACATGCTTCAGAACAATACAATGCTATACAATATATTCAACTTACGTCTAGCTCCCACTGAGGTCTACGAAAAAAACTGTGACTAACATGAGATTTTATCATTAGGAGAGATACATTGAAGATGTAATATGGGTGGTAAATATCTATCCAGAATCCCATGCAGGAGGAATCCGACAACAGACCTGGAATTTGAATTAAAAAGGAACTGTACAAAAAAACAACACCTGGGCCGTTAGTGGTTTCTACCACTTCTGTACATTATCCATTTCCACTTTCACAGTGAAGGTGGAAATTGCCCAAAAAAGTATTAAATAAGTACAGCTGGAGACAGTATTTCTGGAATACTATAGGCTACTATAGAAATACCACCTCCGCCAGTGGTAAACACTTAGGGCCTGATTTAAAAATAAAATGTTAACATCGGAAGGTCCCATTGAAAACTTTTTTGTGACTCAGGCCCTTATTTGGGTGGATGTTCAGAAGTACATCTGGCGGAGGTGGTAGCTTCCTCCAGTCCTTCGTGCCTGGGCATAGAATTCAGTGGAGACCATGAGATAGGTACAGGGAGAACTTTAACTTTGGCAAACTTTAGAAACATTTCTGACGGGCTCCTCAAGTAGATACAGTTCTTTAATTTAGCATGTTCATTGTGCTGTTTCTGCATTTCTACAGAGCCCTTTTAAATATGTTGAACTTTTTGGAATACATGGAAGCTTTCTAACTTTTGAAGCTGCCTTGTTTGTGTCGTTAAGAGGCAACAATGGCACACAAGTCTACAAAAAGCTGCAAGGCCTACAGTATCCATGGAAATTAAAAGGAAATTGTTTATCCAGAACAGCGAGAGACACAGAGCTGGCAGGCAGCCAAGAAAAGGTTGACTGCTTCCAGCGCGCCTTCTCCATGTGCAGGCGCGCACCTGACAGAGTCAGAATGCGAAAGCATTCATCATTATGTGTAAGCTTGGTCAAATATCACAAAGAAATATGAATGCATTGCATTGGCAATAAATAATTCAAAAGATCACTAAAGATTTGTGTTGTCACTACTAAAGAACAGAGAAAAACTAGAAAAACTGCACTAACGATTGATGATTTGGGTTCCAATGAGAGCAGAAATGCTAAATATGGTCCTTTGGAATTTTAATAAAAATAGGAACGTTGCATATATATTTCTTACAAACTCTTGGATGAATAGTCACATTATGGTTGTATGGCCCTCTGATGTTTTTGATAAAAGGAATGATAGAAAGAAATGACAACTATTGTGTAATGGAATTATTCATTATATGCATGAATCTAAATTGAATTCTTCTAGTAATGTTTTGTATGTAAATAAAATACACATGGGAAAAAGATAAGTGTGTGAATGTATTCTATGATGAAATGTCATATTCTATGTGAAATATGTTCTAACGGGCGGCGTGGCCTGGCGTGCCTAAGAACAACATGGCCTCCTAAGTGCCTCTGGAGCTGCGACGAACAGAGGGCCATAGTAAGCCTATCTGCTGACCCCTAATGGCTGTTTGGCCCCTACCTATGGTGTGGATCCCCGCGGGGTAAATAGAAGCCTCACATGACATTGTGTAAATGGTATACCAGAGGGCTGAAGTTCGTGCTACACAGTCACCGTTCAGCAGAGTGCCCAGGCACAACAAACCCTCCCCCAGTAATGATGGAGGACTCAGTCAAGAGAAAGTTAGAACTGTCCATTTATTTTACATACCAGACAGGGATCATACAGGAAACCCAAAAATCTCCAGCAATCACTGCTCCTGAGCCTGTGTCAGGGGTTTTTGTTACCAAATGGCGTCATAGCCATTGGCCTCTCCCTAAAAACCTAACAGCCCATTCTATTGGGTGGATGGGGTGGTACTGCCTATAGAAAAATAGCTAACTGGTCCTTCCAAAGTAAGGTAGTCTCACCTGATACTTTACCAAAAACAACCAGTTACATTGTTGCAAGGTTGTATGCCTACCATTGGCCCTTGCCCATTACCCTCCACTCTAGGATTTGTGGTCCCTGATTGGCTGGAGCGGGGCTCCTCAGGCCTAGGACCCTGCTCTATTCTCAGCATTCTGTGTACCTTCTGAAGGTAATGAGAAAGACTATATGTCCCAATTGTTGCCACTGGTATATCCACCGAGCCTGAGAGAGTGCCTGTAACGTTCAATGTTTGTTGGGTAACACATGTATCAGTTCTTGTCTGCTTCACTGGGAACCGCTTCTCTTCCCGCCATGGGTAAAATGGCTATTGTTTGGCTCGACTGCATTACATGGGTAAGGATCACAAAGCTGAGCTTTTTGGTCTGCAATTAGTGAGGATTTAGTCTGCTATTTTGCAGGTGGCTCCCTGCCCCTGAAGTCTGGAATTGTCCACCAGCCTTTGTCCTTGGCTGCGAACACTGGCCCTTTGCTTTGGGCTGTAGAGTCTGTATGTCTTTGTTCCTTGTTCTGAGGCCTGTGGCTTTGTGCAGTTTCACTATAGTTGTTCTATGGTTTCTCTCTCTCTCTCTCTCTCTCTCTCTCTCTCTCTCTCTCTCTCTCTCTCTCTCTCTCTCTCTCTCTCTCTCTCTCTCTCTCTATATATATATATATATATATATATATATATATATGTATATTGTATTGGTTGTCTCTCAAGGTTAGTAGTCTTTGGTTTCTTCTAGGCTCCTTATATGTCCGTGAAATTCCAAATCTTTAGTTGCAAGAAGCGGTTGCAAGCTTGTTTTGTGTGACTCTTGCTCTCTTGCGTTTCTGCATTTGGCTAATGACAGAAAATAAAAAGACTTCTGACAGCATGTACATGTATCTGTCCTCTATCTATAGAAATGTGTATGCATGTTCTTTGTGTGTGCGTGTGGGTGTCCATGTAACTTCATACAGGGATGCAAGTTTGCTTTGTGGTTAACGATACTGTGTCATGGTATCTGTAATGATGTCAGCACAGCTGGATATTTATCGTTAGTCAAACTGGTCCAGTGTTGAGGGACCTGTGTCAATGAAGACATCAGCTGGATAGGGTTTGAATGGTTGTCTAAGAGAATATCTGCTCACATATGTGGAATTTACTGGCCCTCCTGGGGGCTGGCCAAACAGTGACTGGCATCTCTCATTTCTCAGTCTTCGGGCTGTCATGCATATAGGGTTCAAAAGGGCCATTCCAGGGACCTTCTCTTCAGTCCCCCCTCAGGTCGACCTGTCAACCACATCTCAAAATCTATTCACTGCAGCTCTTCTGAGCCATATCTTCGTTACTCCTCCAAGATGTCATAGTAATTTGCATTGTCATCCAAACTTCATGTCATGTAACAGCACTCTCCTTCTGAGTTGCACCACAACCATTTAGCCCAATATTTCTTGTAGTCATTAGGATCATTAAATAATATCCTTTCAGCCGGGAACAGTGGCCATTCCTTTATCTGCACCCTTATTGTATTTGGAGCTTCTACTCTCTTATCCTCCTCACCATTATTGCCTACTAATATTTTCATCCCTACTGTTTTCTCTGTCGTCTTCTTGCATTGTGTTATGCATATCCTTATCATGCATAATGTCAATAATATTAGTATCAGTGCTGCTAACAGTACTTTTAGCCCAACCTCCCTCCATGTGGGTATCCATGAGAACATATATGCTAGCAATCTTTCATCTTTTCCTGCACCTTTGGCTTCCTCCTCCATCTTAGCATGCATTTTTTTTCGATAATCTGGTAACCGCTTCAGTTAGTGTTCTGTTTGCTTTGTCATTTGTTGGCGCAAACGTGCAGCAAAAAAACCTGATTTTGGCGCAAAGTCCTTCTTCCATTGCTGTGAGTATGTCTAGAACATATCTGTTCTGGAAGGCCATCAACCTTACTGCTCGTAGCTCTTCTTTTATGGCGTTGAAGCCATTGACAGTTGAATTTACTGTCTGCATAAGTTCCCACCTCGTTATCTGGAGCCATTTTGCATTTGTGTATGTCTGTATAGCTGGAACTACTGAAGCAAAGAACATTTCTTGTCCTACTGAACAATCAGCGTTCAGGTGGTATGTCATCCACAGAAGCTTCCGATGCTGGCAAGTGTTTCTGCCTCTTTACTCTACTCACTTCTACTGACCTCTTCTTTCTTTTGACATCATCCATCTTATGGAAGTCTTCTGTCTTGATGTCTTTTTGATGAACCACTAGTATTGGCGTATTGCTGTTCAGTAGTGAGCATGCTCCTCCCCAGTTGGGTGGAATCTTTCCATACGCCCTAGAGCCACATGCCCAATAATGATCCATTAATACTGCCATCCCAACCTTCATGCATGGACGCTTCACTGTCTGTGTGGAGACTTTGTTTTCTCCAACCTTTACTGCTCCATCATTACGGAAACATAATGCTGCTTTCTTCTGTGGTATTATGGGCATTGGGCCAGCTTAATTCTCCACCCAGGTCGGTAACTTCCCACTGGCGTCCCATCCTTTTAGGCATTTGCCGTTCTCTACCTGTACTGTGTTTACTGGAACTGTCATGAGCGTATGTAATTTTCTCCCTACTACCCATTCTTTCCATGCTTCAGCTGTCTACACTTGTCCATAAACAAGCATCTGTGGTTGTTCCCAGCATCCTGTTTCTCCTCCTACTTCCTTGGGTGCCTTCTTAGGAGATGGGAATTCATTCAGTGGTATCATTTTTGTCTCTCCTTTTTGTGTGCTGTCAGTTATGTATTGTATAGCCTGGTCTTTCTTCCAATAATTGTCCATCATGTCAAGCATTTTGATGTAGCTATCTTCATATGGAAAAGTTGTCTTGGACATCCATTTCAATGTTACTGTCCTCCTTTGGAATCTTCCTTGGGTAGTACAAATGGACAGTTACATAAGGCATTGTTCTCTTTCTGCTGGTATTTCAGTTGCCACAAATGTTTTAGAGGCACTCATGGCATAGGAGATAAGAGAGCAGACATAGCAGCTCTCCCTCATGGCTTGTTTGCCTACTTTAGTCATGTGCTTGTACCACGTTATTAGATACTCGAGCAGTATCAGTGAGATAAAACTCCCTCCTCCCATGTCTACATCAGCACTGCATATACCTCTCCTTACTGTACTTACAGTGCTTACCTCTCCACCTGACATGATAGTTCCTCCTGCCGACGTTGTGGTTGTGCTAGTAGGGGTGACAGCTGTGTTTCTTATAATATATGAAATTCACCAAGCGATGAGCGTAAAAATAGCAAATGAGAATAATACACAGGACACAATGAGCATTCTTTTAATAATATCATCCATTACATACTCCTCTTTGGAATCTTGTGTTGTTTTGAAGAAGTTTGTTGACTGCCTGCAATGCACTAGAAAAGGTGTTATTGTTATTAGTACTTTATTCCTGTGTGTCTTACCCCTGTTGTTGGATCTATCGTCGATGACCCATCAATGTAGAGCACTTCCCCACTCAAGGGGCATTTCCCCCACCTTGGGTAAATTGTCATACTATTCCATGCATGTAGTACAGTCATGTACATAGTCTCTGTCTTCTATTGGTTCAGCTACAAACGTCACCGGATTGACAGTTCTGCACCTTACTACTGCAATTGCTGGATCCAAGATAATTACCTTATATCCGGAAGCTCTCTGCATGGTCAACATACTGTTGGGTCTTTGGAGAATCGCAAAAAGGCATGCTCCATGTAAAGCGTGGTTCTAAACCCCATAGTGATACTTGCTGACTTTTCGACCGCAAATGCGGCAGCAGCCAGAGCTTTCTCACAAGGGTAATGTCCACTCATCACTGGGTCGAAACGTCCAATATAATAAACTAATAGCTTGTGTCGTAAGGTAGTCTTCTGTGTGAGTTTTGCAGTCATCACTACTCCATTGGCGTGTGAAAACAAATCAAACTGATTGTGGTAGTCTGGGATCCCTAACACTAGAGTTTTGCATTTCACTTTCTTCAGCTCTTCAAATACGACAGTCTACTCATGTGTCCATAGCAACATACCATTTCCTCTCTGTGCTTCCCTGAGCCCGCTCAACAAGTGTCTCATGTATATGCTATAGTCAAACACCCATGCTCTGCAATCATTGCAAAGGCCCAAAAACTGCTGGATTTCTCTCATTGTCTTTGGCATCAGCGTTCTAAGGATCGCTTTAGCTCTTCTGGAGTCACTTTTCACCCCTCATGTGATATTAATTGCCCTATATACAACACTTCCTTCTAACAATATTGTCATTTTGCCTTGTCCACCTTGCAACCCTTTTCTGCAAGTACTGTCAGAAGATATACTGGGCCTCATTATAGGTTTGGCGGTAGCCATGCCCTTATTAAGGGCATGGCTACAGCCAAACTCGCTACCGGCCCCGGCACCCGCGAATGGGTAATTACCAGCCCATTAGAAGATGAATGGGCTGATAATTGCCCTTTTGCAGGTGCCGGTATGGCCGGCCTCCTGATACCCATTCTGTCCCGTAGAGCAGAATGGGGGTCGGGAGCATGGTTGCAGCGGCAACAGGGAACCTCATGCATTTCCGAAAAGAAGACACCAGTGGGAATCCACAGAGGTCTGACTTGATTGAATCACCCCAGAATGTATTACCCACAATCCCAAGCAAAGTGAAAATTGTGTTTTTTCCACTAAATTTCAGACTTTGTCAGGGATTGTGGGTCATAAATTATGGGGCGATTCGCGCAAGTCAGACCTCTGTGGATTCCCACGGGTGTCTTCATTTCGGAAATGCATGAGGTTCCCTGTTTTCCTTTGTGGTTTCGACACCCTAGGCCCAAATCTGTAGGTTGTCCACATGAGCAAAATTCCCGAAAATCTGCTCTGCGAAAAGACTTGGGGGTTACCAGTGTTTTATGCTTTTCCCTTTGCACCCAGGTAGGTGCACCCACACGTGAAGTACCGTTTTCATCGGGAAACCTGTGGGACCGTGGGAAGGTAGGCCATGTGTTGTTGGCTGCGTGTTTCGGTGGGTGACCAGAGTGAAATGTGCGGAAATTGTGGGGGGGGGTTTCTGTCATTTTGCCAATTTCCCCACAAATTATGGAATCTTTCCCTACATAGTTGGTGCCTGACCTGTGCAAATCACCCCTTCCTAAACTTGGAATATTGTCTACTTTTCAGAAATGTATGCCTCTCTGGCTTCCCATTCAACTTTCCTACCCATTTCTTCCATTCCGTCCACGCATGTCCTATTGGACAAAAAACACCAAAATCGCCTACCTCTCACAAAACGGCTGATTAGCATATCAATAAATGTTATTTTGGTTTCCACTCAATCTGTTCTTGAAAGCCCGGAAAATGGCAAATCCAGCAAAGCAAACCATTTGTTCCTAGCTCTTACAAAGAAAACACCACAGGCTTCTTTGTACAACATTTAATTGGCATTTTCTGAAAAAAAAAATGTTCTCCTTTTTGGTTATTTTCTCTCACCCCCCTACAGAAAACTAGGATTCCTGGGTGGCGTTACGACCACCTCCATGTGGGGAAAAAAGGGGCCAACTTTGGCCGAGATATCTCATGTAACAAAGAAGTTACAAGGGATTGAATGGCGACATACCGAAATCACCAGAGGAGATATCATTTGTAAGGTAGCTCAGTTAATTAATTTTCCAAATGCAGATTGTGCACAGGAATATGTAACACCTGTGTTCAGCACCTGGTTGAATCTTCCGGTGGGATAATAGGCAGAGTGAATGCATTCAGCTTCTGATGCAACACAGCATTTTCCAGGTCAATTGTTCAGAAAATGTGGTGGAAAACACTATTACTGTCGTTTTTTCTAATTGGCCAGATTTTCGTGCATTTTTTGAGTGGAGTTTGGGAGCCGAGTGTACACACCAGGACCCCCTGTATTTCCCGCATCACCAGACAAATGCGGCCTTACTGCCAGCATGGATTCTCATGCTGGAAATAAGGAAAGGGCTTGGAAATGAAACCTGGTAAAAGCGGGCAGAGTCCAGAGGAAGCCATTGTCAATTCGCCAGCAATCGCTAATTGCGTGACATATTTACACTCTTCCAAAGTAGAAAAGCAATGTGATTTCACCTGCCTTTTATGCTAAAATCTTCCATTTTGTGACAGAAAAGTAAAAATGTGCGCCAATGGAAGTGGTCCACTCCATGCACTTTACTTTGCGCCTTGATGCTTGCGGGTTTTGCGTGATGCTACACATGTAATAAATAAATAAATAAATACATTTGACATGACCCCAGATAAATGCCAATTCGTGATCAGAAATGAGTGAGCATGGCATGTCGCTGGTAAGAGGGTGTCCTGTGCATCTTGAGTGTGTTGGCAAATGCCCTTAATTGCCATCTCGCGTTAAGCAGGTGCTGAAACCCATCAGTGTGGATTGCGCAATAATAAGTTCACAGAGGTATTCACAGAGGTATTTCAAATGGCCAATTTCACTCTTTGGGTGACATTGCCAAAGTCACAGAATGTTGTCCAGCATGTGCCACTTTCTCTGCGGAGTGAATTGTGCCCACCCCGAGGAAGAAGTGTGAAAAACCACAAGGGCACTGTGCCCTACTCTTTCTGTTTGTGTGTCTTCCCCACAGGGTGACAGATGCCGACTCAGACATGGGTAATTCTGAGGTGGCAAGCCTGTACCCTAGTTGATGTGGCAAAGGATTACAGACTTCTTAGGCTGATAACATTAGTAGCATTGTGTTACATGCCACCTGACAGGTATGTGTGATAAAGTTGCAAAGCAAAGCTGTTAGTGGGCTAAAGCAGGAGGCAATGTCTGCCCACCCTCAAAGGGTACGTACAACCAAAAGTAATAGGCCCCTCCCTCCATCATGGCTGTAGGGGCCAGGCTCCAAAACAGGGCAAGAATGCCCTCCAATCATCCATGCCCACGAGTAGGGTACCCCTCGTGCTCCAGGAACCCTGTTGAGCAGGTGATACTAACATTATTTAAAGCCAGAAGTCTAAAAGGTAATCGCTTAATTGCAGCTGGAAATTAGCTCCTGGCGTGATCAAAATGTCTTAACCAAGTGTGACATCATCCCCTTCCTTTATAAGCAATATCTGTGCTCTCGCGTTTCTTCATCCACTGAATTACTGTTAGAAACAAAGGCAAGAGTTGTGTCTCTTGTGTAGGCATTAGGAAGACAGTTGCCAGCCTCTGGCATAATATGCCCATGTTCTTCCAATATTGGCTAGCTGTTGCCCTCTTATGGCCAGGTAGAACCATGATGGCAGTGACTGGAAAATGCCTTTCCCCTGCAGACAGAAAAGCGGAAATAAGAGGCCAATTCAAGACACAGAACAAATAGAAGTTAAGACAGACTGCAGCTGCCTTTGACGTGTTAGGGAGAATATGTTGAGTGTTCAAGCAAGGAGGTATGTATTAAGCAAGCTAGCAGTGAGACAAGGAAGAGGCAAAGAAAGGCCAGAGGGGCTCTTTGAATAATGTAACAGGGCAGAGGACCCATGCTCTGCCGTCCTAGTAACATATGAGAGAATCAAATAGATCAGGCTTTGCAGCAAATTTTAAACGAGAAAGGAACAGAGTCCAGCTCTGCATTCAGAATAACAAAGGCAAAGAAAGGCTAGGCTCTGAAGCCAGCATGAAATGAAATAAGAGGGACCAGACTCATCATGAGAGGCTGGCCCGGCCCTCGCAGGGGCGCTAGAGGGGCAGCCCACATAGCGGGCTGCCCCTCTGGCTACCCCCTGGCTCCATATACACCCCACCTACTAGGCATCCCCTGGGTCCGACACATCTGGTTAAGGACCTGGGGAGTGCTTATAAGGGGGTGGGTTTGCGATCGCTCATCCTCCTTGTTTGCTGTACCATCTCCCGGAGGACAGTCAAAGCAGCAACATCACACACCTGGTCCCTCTACTCCCATAACAGGGCTTACTCAGAGGTACAAACAAGATTTCCTCTTTCTTTGAAACCCCAATCTTTCCATTCCAAGAGACACACACGTCTCCTTGCCCCACACAAAAAAGTAGCAACAGGCTTCAACTCCTTTATTTGGCAGGAGTCCACTTACAGGTGATCTGCCTCTTAACGAGCCGGCGTCCGAGCTGTGGCCCACTGGAAGTAATTGTTATTTCCTCTCCATTACCATGAGCTCATAGTCAGATGAAAAATCCAGAAATGCAACATACAAAGACATGTTCTTTGCTGCTGCATCCTTTAATTTTCTTCTGTTTTCTTTTCTTCTTTTCTCTTGTTTTATACAGTGATATTTGTAATTTAATACGTACTGCTATTTTAATTCTAATTTTGTGAACAGTCATTCTTTGACTAAAAACACAATAAATAAATAAATAAATAAATAAAGCAAAGTCCCCAAGATGTCCCCTGTCCCCCCCAGATTTTATGTGTCTCCTACGCCCCTGACTATGCATGCAGTTTGGCACCGGTGAACAGAACTTGTAATGTGGCGGAGAGGTAACAACGGCGCCGGTAGCACTACCGGCGCAGTTTTTGCCTTTCCACCACATTCATAATGAGGCCCACTGAGTCATTTCGACACTGTTCCTCAGATTTGCTACAAATTAGAATGTCGTCCATGTATTTTATAACTGTGCTCACTATATGTATGTTGCCCCGATCCATTTAAAGGACCCTATTAAATATGGAAGGTGACTTGCAGTACCCTAGTGGTAATCTTGTGTGTTTCCATGTCTGGTTTCTATATAGGAATGATGTCAAGTACTGTGATTGCTCATGAAGTGATATAGAAAAAAAGGCATTTTTCAAATCTATTACCTTGAAATGTGTAGCTTCCGTTGGGATGCTGGACAGAATTGGAGCTGGATTTGGGACTAACAGGAATTCTGCTTCAACAATTTAGTTCAAAAGGTGCAAATCCTGGATAAAATGCCACAATCCCCCTGTTGCCTTTTTCACAGGATACACTGCAGTATTACACTGCTATTATGAAGGCACTAGGATGCCTTGCTTCGCCAATGCAGTCAGTTTCTCACAAATGCCCTCATATGCTTCCCTCAAAAGGGGATACTGGCTAACTCTCTGTAAAATAGCCCCTTGCTTAAGCTTTATCTTGATTGCCCCTATCCCTTTTAAGAGACCCATGTCATATGGAATATTAGTCTATAAGACAATGGGTAACCACCCTAGGTCTTCTTTGAGAAATGGTGGTGGTGAAATGTATTTCCACCCAATGTAAAATGCTCATGCCAAACACCACCTCACCATCTGATCGATCGTCTTGGAATAACTCTTCATTTGTCACATCAGTCAACCTGTACCCTTCCCCTACTGCAATTACAGTTCTCCATGATCGTCCTTTATCATCTGTTCCGTGCAATACTACTCTCTCGTCCCTCATTATAACTGCCTCTAGTTCTATTGGGATCATTTTTCCTTTTTTCTCATTTACAGGAATCTTTGGTCAAAATAAGAATTTGTTGAGTATCTGTACAATAAACACATCGACATTCATAAACTGAATGTGCTTTTGTGTGAGAAAAGCCACACATCCCCTTAAGGATACACCTATATGAAACAGGTGCAGGGAGATGCGCAATTCATTATTTTCTGTCATTTCGGTATCAATTTTTTAACTGGAGCAGCAGAGAGTTGGACTACTACAGTTCAACTTGCATTTCTATCCCTCAAACAGAGATAAACATGCATATTTCCACATTTAAACATTACTCCACAATTGTCCCTTTATGGTCGCTTCATAGTTAATGACCTCAGGAGAAAAAAGGAAGTGTATGAATACACGAAGTCGGGGTTATACTTTGTGCATTCAAAGAGATAAGGCAGTTGTTCACTGGCATTCATACAAGTCACCTTTGTGAGGACGTTGACCTCTATATTACTTAGAATCACGCAACTTAACAAAGTTCATGCTCTGAGCTATTTTTAGGTTGGTTAATGTTTGTGAATAATCGGCAATGTTCAGGTAAGTGTTCTTAAATGTTCTTGACTGCAAAACAACAATACATATGATATGCACAGGTTCAACAGGTGTACTATGAAGGAGGCCATTTTGGATCTTCCCACAGTGGATAACCCATGTATAAAAATAATGCCTAAATAAGCCATGCATGGTTTATCAACATCACAACCCTATCCCATCTCTCTCTCTACCCTCTGCCACCCACCTTACCCCTGCTCTCTCCACCCCAACCACCCACCCGAACATGCTCTTTCTAAACCATCCACCCTACTGCCACCCACCCTACCCACACCTACCCTACTCCCACCCTCTCTACCCCCACCCTCTCTACCCCCACCCTCTCTAATCCACCCACCCACCCACTACCCTACCCTACCCCACCTACCTACCTACCCCACCCCCACACTCTCTATCCACACCCTCACTGCGCCAACCTCCACCCACCATACCCCCACTCTGCCAACCCCCACCAACCTTACCCCCACTCTCTCTACCCCCACTGACCCACCCTATCCCCACTCTCTCTAACCCCACCGACCCAACCCCCACCTCCCTCTAACCCCACCTCCCTCTAACCCCACTCACTGTACCCCCACTCCCTGTACCCCCACTCTCTGTACCCCCACTCTCTGTACCCCCACCCACTCAACCCCCCACTCTCTCTACACCCACCAGTCTAATCCCCACTCTTTGTACCCCCACTCAACCCCCACTCTCTCTACCCCCACACGACCAACCCCACTCTTTCTACCCCCACCCAACCCCGACTCTCTCCCCAACCATCATCCTCTACACCGCCATCCAACCCAACCCACCCCACCCCCTCTCTCTCTACCCCATCCACCTACCCTACCCTCTCTCTCAATCCCCACCCATCCTACTTGCATCTCTCTACTGCCATCCATCCTATCCTGTCTTTCTCTACTCAAGCCTACCATCTCTCTTTACACCCACCACCCACCCTAACCCATCCTACCTCCTCTAATCCCCAAACCCACCCATTTTACCACCTCTACCCTCTCATCCTTCTTCTCACACTTTTACTTTATTTCGTACCCTCTCACTCGCATCCTTTCTCGCTCATATTTCCTCTCGCCCATCATCAATGTCGTCCTCCCCTGCTCTATTCCCCTTCTCATTCTATTGCACACATGCACCCCTTATTGCATCCCCCTTTGAAACATTTGGACTCCCCTCCTTGCACCCTGGTACCGATAAATGCAAAATAAAAAGAACAACAGTAAACGCTGAAACATTTGCCAATGGTTGTTTCAAAAAGATTCCACAGCCGTGGCCACGAAGAAACAAGGGCCAGGAACTCTAGTATGAAGTAAGTCCATCAATAGCACGGCCTTACTCTTGAAGACATCCCCAGAATGCCAGTACAGGGTTGAAACATGTCAGGCCTGATGAAGGATACAGAAGGTCCAAGAGTACAAATAATAAGCAATATGGAAACATGGTTGCAATTTTCTAAATATGGACATTCTGTACATGTGATCTTATAAACAAGCGTGTGTTTGTGTGTGTAAGGAATTCAAGTTCATGATGGCTGAGGAATTTAAACAGGCAGGGTTATGCAAAGACAAACTCACAAAAAACTATTCGAAATCTGCCACCAGGTTTTAAAGGGCTTTTTTTCAGTTGAATAAAAGGATACGATGTTGGTGGGCGCACTTACACAGTAACAATCGGAAAATCATGGAATGCAGTTGAATCACATAAGACATCTCACGGCCATCACTGTACACTGAGGATCAGCATGCGTATTCCTGCAGGATGAAATGTAATGACAAGACCTCTTCCTGACAAAGGCATGAGTCTCACCTTACCTCTGTGCCCAGCATTAAAACATGCACACATTCATGTCCTAGGTAAACTGCAGTAAATGGTGGAACTAGCAGTTACAATCATAAAAAGAACGCAAATGATTATCACCACACTCCTTTCCCCATTCTGGTGCTTCTGGTCACCCAATGCGCCCTTTGTTCACGATCCCACTTGGCCAGCTGTGATATAATGCTCAAGGTGTGCAGAGGTGCACAACATGCTGAGCTAACTACACTGCGCATAAGTGCACAGCTTGCCAAGGCAGAAGGGGGGATAATAGCTAATAGAGGTGTGCATTGAATTCTTGCAACCTAGTAGTATAGTGCTTAGACACTAACTAGCAGAACATAGTGCTTGCAGAGCCTGCTCACTGAGGGGTAATCGCAATGCTTGCATTTAGCTTCCATTGTGACACTGTGCTTTCGCAAGCGATGCTCCACCATCCATGTTAAAAAGGTACATGTTTGCATGAGAAAGTACAGTCTGACCCGAGCACACTGATAAGACACATTCCAGTAAAGCGCTTTCCAGCTACGGCTGGTCTCTGAGATGGGAGGGGGAAGAGGGAATGAGCAGGCTGTTGCCTACCGGTACTTTTCCCTAAAGCAACAGGTTAGTGAACATTCTAGAAGCTTTTTGTCACGGCGAGTGACAAGCGCACCTGATAAAAGTGTACACACACACTGATCGGGAAGGACTCTAGAGTGGGATCCCTGGTGGGATAGCCCCTAGCAGAAGTTCCGTTTGCTACGTCTCACTTGTGGGCTTACCAGTACCTGAAACAGAGCGAGAGGCCAGTCCAGTGCCTGAGAGGGAGGGAGGCCAGTCCATGATATGATATCATATGATATGATAAGGCATTTAAAATGCACCTATACACACGTGTTTCAAAGCTGAACGTGTCCTTGGCAGTTGGCAGTCAGTCCAAAGAAACGTAAGACTGTGCTCTATGTGATCTGTAACCTATAACTTGCATGTTTCCCTTCTATGCCAAATTGCTGTGTTATCAACAAACTGTTCAATAAATCAGACAGCAGTGATTTCCTTACCATAACAGAAAAGAACATCGCTCCTGCTGCTAGGCCATGCATACCCTCGCGCATGTAAACAAGGCACAATCACCATACATGAACTGATACGCCAGACACGAGGTTCAATTCCCAAAATCTAGGGTTTATTACAAAGCAAATAGTCTCAGTCGGCCGACTGGATCTCGCGTCTCGCAACTTGTGTCACCCAGACCTCGTGAGTCGCAAGAGAGCGAGCATTCTACAACAGTGACATATATACAAAAGGACCATCATACAATCAGTTTGTGACACATCAAAACCGCCCATAATGTATCTTCCTGAACAAGGATTCGGTGATTGACAATTATGACGGATATGACACCTTCTAAGACGTTTCTTTGTTAATCTATATTACTAGATTCAGCAACAGTTGCAATTTGCAAAGGCACAGACAGGATTCTTTGTTACAGAGAACATAATGCTCTTGTTTAGTGAGCAAACTGTGTTCGTAGGAGAGACACATTCCAAGGCATGCTATCTTCTAGTTTCTATTTGTGAGCTAGAGGTCAGCTTGATCTAAGAGGGACCAGAAAGGGGGGCTGTGAGGAGAGTATAATTCATGCCTTTAACGGCCTATTTCTACAGTTTCTGCAGTTTCAACTAGACCAGCTGGCACCTGGCTTGGTGATTAAATGCCTCACTGCTCGCCTTCAAAGACTTGTGAGGGAGGAAAACAATGTATTTCTGTCTGGGCTGGTCTGTGCTGGTCTCTCAACATGTAACTTGTGGCCTTGCTCTGTGCAGGAGCAGAACGAAATATAATTCATTTTTGCAAAGCGTTTGAACAGAAAAGCAAGAAAAAGCAAAATGGCGGAGTCTGTGGGCACAAAATGGATGTTCTATGGTTATACTGACGATTCTGTCATTGGCGATGCTGGGCATATGATGCGATTGGTTTTCGGCCAACATAATATACCATCTATTCTGTGGTAGGGTATATTCTAGACTAACAAACCCTCCTCTTGGCCGTAAGCCAAACGCATCAACCATATATCGCATCTTCCTCTGAACATGTATCTAATTCTGAACTATGCATACTACTGTAATCTTCATCATCAATATCAATTGATATAACAAAAATTTCAAAAAAGGTAGCAGGCACTCCTCTCCAGAAAGAACAATGCATGATAACCTGTTCTGAGATGAGAGTTTGCAGCACACGCTTTTTGCTCACTGTACCTTTCACAGATGGGAAATAACCATTTGCATATCAATCTTTGTCCCGCCCACATGGGCAGTCCAGCACCTAAATGCTATGGCGATTCCTCTCTGAACAAGATTACCAACTGCAACCCCATACACGTATTTCAACCTTGTTGGGCCTCATCAGTGAGGTGAAGCAGTGCCTCTCTGAGCACAGTGAGCAGGGAGTCCACGTCTGGTTGCTCCCAGGTAACTTAGGGTGACCAACCCCAAGTTCCTTGCAAATATTTCAAAAAAGGTAGCAGGCGCTCCTCTCCAGAAAGAACATGGCATGATAACCTGTTCTGAGATGAGAGTTTGCAGCACACGCTTTCTGCTCACTGTACCTTTCACAGATGGGAAATATCCATTTGCATATCAATCTTTGTCCCGCCCACATGGGCAGTCCAGCACCGAAATGCTATGGCAATTCGTCTCTGAACAAGAGTACCAACTGCCACCCCAATTTCTAGGTAACCAGGGATAAGCTTTTTCTCCACATACAAAATAAACAGGGTCATCTACATATATTGGTTCTTCTTCTTTCTCAAGTACTGCAATATTCATTCATCTATCAAATGTCGCTACTGAATAGGAACCTTTCTTTCGTAAACAAAATGGAACAGTGCAAGGATTATAATTTATTCTATACGAGGGGGGCACTACATCTTTGTTCCCTACTGGGTTCATGTGAAACGTGATTACAGATGACTTATAAGGCACATATAATCTGTCTACTGGCCTTACTACTGGTTTTATCACTCTTGCTCTGTTAAATATGGAACAACCTACGGGTTGCATTACCACTTTCTCAAATTCATCTATGTTTGTCTTGTCTATTTGACCTCTGCCACTCTTATTCCACTTTCCATAAAAGAGTGCACTTAGTGATGCATAGCATGCTGTATTAAGGGGTAATGGCTGTATATACCAACCTATTCCTTTTCCGCCATGCTGGGGTAAATGAGTGCAGACCCAGCAGTTAGTCTTGTTCAAGATTGAGTGAGTCATATTCATAACTAAAAGCATTGTGTTATTACCATAACTTTCGCTGTGTCTTTCTTCTATTGGAGGGAGAGTGTAAGAGAGTGCATGGACTGGACTGTCTGTGACAGGTGCTTTCATGGCAGGCAAAAGAGACCTCAATGGATGCACGCTCTGCAAATACCATAATACTGGGATAATGGTACATAGAATACACAGAAGTGTTGTAATCATCAGCATTAATTTCTTACAGCAACTCTTTCTAGATTTTTTTTATAGTCTCTATATCCATTACATCATCAGCGTTGATGGAGGAGGGGACAGGAGCAAGTATGGGCATTGTGTACGATTCTTCTTATCGAACAATGTTCGTCGTGAATACTTCTCACAGCAGTGCTCGTTGAGACACCAATAAGTTCGAAGACGTTAACAAAGTGTTTAGGCCAGTTCTCGGCAGCCTGGATTGCTAAACGTGTGGCAAGATTATCGTGCCTCTGCACATTGCTCAAAAGACTCCAGAGCAAACATCAATTGCCTTTGTACCATAAGCGCCCCGCTTGTTCGCACAGGGTGATAAACAAATGGATTTTTATTTTCAAAGATAGCACCGGGAAGCCACGTTCCAGAGCTCCCCGATTGATACAGCCCCCACGCTCCACTTCCCTATGCCTCTGATTCCCAATTCATCTGTGATGGGAATAGAGGCAACAACAAAACGCGAAGATCAGATCACTTTCGATTTTTGAGAACGTAGGTTGTACCTTATCGCTCCAGGTACTGTGTGATCAATGAACAATGCAGATGCACTTCCAGATGTAAGCTCAGTGTCAGCCTGTGATGCAGCAAGTGACGATGCAGACTTTATGTCAGCCTGTGATGATTCAGATTCAGCTGGGCAAAGTTGTGGCACATTTAGCCCTTTCTCCTTAGCAATCTTCTCAGGCTTTCTCTCAGGCTCAGGCAGAATTTGTGGGAGAGAACTGCCAATGGTGTCTTTCGAGTCGGGTGCAGCTATTTCTTTCTGGTCGTCTGGATCAGGCAGTTCTTTCAATGGCAATGGAATTCTTTTAGTGTGGGTGGCATGGATCCACGCCTTACGACCATCCACACGGACTGCAGTCTGTGTTGCCAGGAGTATCTGATAAGAGCCCTGCCACCTCAGTGCAAGTGATGACTTCCTTTCAGAATTTTTCACCAGGATCCACTTGCCTGGCTGCAGACAATGCCCCAGGCCTGTATATCTGACAGGAAGAGCCTCCTGCACCTGCTGATGAATCAAACAGAGCTTTTGCGTTAAAATGCCACAGTATGTACTAAGCACAGGGTATTCGACTTCACTCAGATGCCTAGGCTGCAGTGCACACCAAACATTAGCAGGTCTCCCCATGACAATCTCGTCTGGGTATGGGGAGAGTCCAGTTCTGGCTTGCACAGATGTGCACATGCACAACAAAGCTAAGGGCAGCACATCTGTCCATTTTAATTGACTCCCTGAACAGATCTTACTTATTTTATTCTTTAAAATGCCGTTTGGATGCTCAACAAGACCGGCACTCATCGGGTTTATCAATCTGAAGGCCTGCACAAATCTATAATATCACGGCAGCAACAAAATGCGGGCCGTTGTCTGAACATATGACCTGTGGCAGGCCAAATCTGGAAAAATACTCTTTTAGCATCACTTTTGCTGTGCTTATTGCTGTGCAGCCTTTGAGGGGGTATGCTTCCACCCATTTACTGAATGCACAGACTACCACCAAGATGTATTTGAGATTCTGACATCTTTCCATTTCTATGAAATCAAAATGGATGACTTCAAAGAGCATAGAGGGGGGGCCAAAACTACCTGTTGGAGTAGCTGTTCCTTTTCCAATATTATGTTGCAAACAAGTCATACAATTCTGAACTAGCCTCTCAGCATGTTTCCTAATGTGTGGGTTCTGCCATACTTTAGCCAGATGCTGAATCATTTTTTTCGCACATATGCATGTGGGGCTGTGGGCCATGGTGACCATTGCAGTTATATAGGAGTTGGCCAGCATCCACTTTCTACTTTCTTTGTCCACCCAGCAACCTTCTACGTCTAATTCTGCAGAGCCCTTAGCCCACCCTTTTATTTCATCGGCAGTTGCTTCCGCCTGCATCTCTTTCACTGTGGCAATCCCATTCTCTATCATGCAGGGAACTTCTTCTGACTGAACTGTCAACATTTTCGTGGGCAAATCAGTGGCAATTGTTTCGCAATTTTGTCTGCAAATGCGTTTCCTTTTCCAACGTTACATGTTATTTTCTTATGCGCCTCACATTTCATTATTGCTAGTCGATTTGGACACGTGAGTGCAGACAACAATCCTGCTATCAAAGGGCCATGTTGAATTTTAGTTCCATGTGATGTTAGAAAACCCCTCTCAGCCCAGAGTCAACCAAAATTGTGTACAACCCCAAATGTGTACTGACTGTCAGTTTATATGTTCTTGTCAATGCTATTATCTCTGCGGCCTGCGCTGAATTGTATGGAATTCTTTTGCTCTCTACAATACTCTTCAGTGTCGTGATGGCATAGGCAGCAGTTGACGTGCCATCGGGTAATTTAAAACAGGAACCGTCACAAAACAGTTCTCTGTCTGGCTATTTCTGTGTGGTGTCTGGTAGGTCAATTCTCCCTTTTGTTTCTTGTTCAGTAACCATTATACAATCATGGGGTAGTCATTTCTTCTCACCCGTATCTTCATTGGGAGGGGGCATTAACTCTGCAGGATTCAAAGCGCAACATCTCTGAATTTGAATATGTGGCGCAAAGAGGACAATTTCGTATCTAGTCAATCTGTCTGATGTAAGATATTGCGTTTGCGTTCTATTTAAAATAATGTCTACTGTGTGAGGCACCATTAAGGTTAAGGCATGACCCAAAACCATTCCCTCGGTTTGTTTTACTGATGCGGCAGACGCAGCGACAGCTCCCAAACAGCACGGCAAAGCACAAGCGACAGGATCCAGCATGGAAGAAAAATAACCGCATGGTCTATTTCTTCCTCCTTGTTCCTGAGTCAAAACAGCCAGCGCACAGCCATCATTTTCATGCACAAATAACTTTAAATCCTTTTCATAATTAGGTGTGACCAAAACTGGAGCTGAGCACAATGCAACTTTGAGCAGATCAAATGCATTCTGACATTCCTCACTCCATGGTAAAGGCAAAGTAATATCCTTCTTTATCAATGACACCATTGGTTTCACAATCATAGCGAAATTCGCTATCGACTGCCTGCAATATGAAGCCATGCCTGTTATGGCTCTGACCTCTTTCTGTGTCTTTGGAATAGGCATACCAGAGATACTTTCTACTCTTTCAGCAGTCAGTCTCCTTCGCTCTTTCGAAAGGAGGTAGCCCAAATAGCCCACTTCCTTTCGACAATACTGACATTTTTTCAATGACGCTTTATGTCCATGTGCAGCCAAATGTGTTAACAATTTAACAGTACTCTCTTTGCAAATGTCTTCGGTGTCTGCTGCAATTAACAGATCGTCAATGTTTTGTAATAGTACACAACCTGCTGGTAATTCTAATATGTCTAGCTGCTCTTTTAGTGCTCTGCTATAAATACTCAGGCTCTCAGTGTAACCTTGTGGAATTCGTGTGAATGTGAAAGAACGCCCTCCTAGTGTGAAAGCAAACAGATATCTGTTATCTGAATGTACTGGGATGCTAAAAAATGCATTGCTAAGATCTACGACACTAAAATGTGAAGCAGAGGCTGGAATAATTGTCAAAATTGAAGTGACATCTGGGACCAATGGAAATTGGGGATCAACTACCTTATTCAATGCGCGCAAATCAATTATGAAATGATACAGTATTTTATTACCTCCTTTCTTATAAACTGGAAGAATTGGACTATTGCAGGTGCTACCAGTAGTCTCTTCAATCACGTTTCATTTAAACAAATCAGAAACTATGCATTTCAATGCTTTCTCACCTTCTACTGACATTTTATACTGTGGCATACGTGCAATGTGACTCCCTCTTTCAAAATAACTATCACTGGCTCTATTTTTAAACAACCAACATCGTTATCATTCATTGCCCATATGCAAGTCGGTACATTACTTAACTCAGTTGGTAATGGCTTAGACAAAAATTGTGATACTGGCATTTTTTGTGGTGCAATTGTCAACAACACTCCATCCGGAGAACAATGAATAACCGCACTTAATTTTTTCAACAAATTTAACCCCAATAAATTCTCGCCAAAGTATTGTGTCAAAAGGAACGGGCAAGACTCAGTGAATGGACCTAATGTTATGGGTACTCACTGTGACACTTGACTAATTACTGGGGTGCCTGCGAACCCTACTGAAACATTCTTTTGCCCTGACCGTGGTATCGCTGGAACCAAGTGATGATCTATTTAGCACTCCTGTGCACCTGTGTCCACTAGAAAAGTGTGCTCCTTATTCCCAACTTTCATTTCTACGTAGGGTCCTTTCTGATCAACGGGAATAGACAACGGTTCCAACCCCTGTCTTGGGCTGTCCTAGCGGAACAATACATCATCCGATGTGAAGTCACCAGAATAATATGTATTCGACTGAGTATCAAAAACATTTCCTTCTCCTGCACCATTCTGCTGATATTGATTTTGGTTCTGATTCTGGTTGTTATTTCCTCCATTATTCTGATTGTGTGGCATTCTACTGTTCCTATTTTGTCCTTGTGTTCCCGGGCGACCTCTATTCTGCCTTCTCAGGGCATTCCCATTTCTATTCTGTAAATGTGGGCACTATGCTCTCCAATGACCTTCTTCCTTACAATATGCACATTGATTCAGTCCAATTGGACCTCCATGCATGTTCGAGTAATTCCCTCTTGTCTGTGTATTACCTCCGCCCCTATTATTATTTGCTACCTGTTGCAGTAACACTCATTTTTAAATTCACTCTATCCCTCACCTCTTTCTCTTTTTCTGAATTTACTCTATACTCATAATATTGTGCCATGTGTAATACCTCACTCTGTGACTTTGCTTGCCATGCACTCTCGGACGTCATTATCAAATTTTGAATTTTCGGCAGCAACACACTCATATATTTGTCAACAAATAGTCTTTTCCCAGGTTCAGTGCTTAACTCTTGACCGCTATAATCTGCAAATACCTCTTCAAATCTATTGAAATAGTAGCCAATACATCTTTGCCTTGCACGCATGCAGTTAGTTCGTCCCATATAATTCTCCTTTCAGGTACTATAACCTTTAATTTCTGTACTATTCGTGCCGGTAATGCTAACATATTAGATGATGGCTTTTCACTAGCTTTTCTGTCCGTATCCTCTTTTATTAAATTTTCCCAAGTAGCACCCAAAGTTTCATGATCATCTACATTCCTAATTTGCTTCCATATATCTGCTGGGAGAATTACAGGGAATAATAGGTCAATATCTCTCATATTAAAAATGGACGATTTCAAATAGGATTCAATTTCTTTATAGAATCCCGTCGGATTCTTTCTTATATCAGGGATTGTTTGTTTTATATTATTCACCTCTTGTCTAGAAAAAGGGACATGTACATATTGTGCTGTATAATGTGCTTCCGTTACCTGCGCTGGTTGTCCATTAATACCAGGAACTTCTACTTTTGGCACAAAAGTGGGAGGGACTTCTCTCATCGGAAATATCGCGCTGGCCTTTCCTCATTCCTCTCTCTTATTAAGCACTATAGCTAGATCGAGGGATAGAGCAGTCTTTCCAGTTTCAGGTAAACACGCTCTCTTATATACTGTCATTAATTCAGCGGGACAGCAATCATTTCTCTCAACATATTTATCTTGCAAATATTCAACCATTAATTGCAATACTTTCCTTTACATTTCTATCGTATACAGTTCAAACGTATCATACACTTCCATTATAGGAATACTAGCATCCATAATCCATCTAAGCGCCTCTTGCAAACATATTTTCATCTCTTTACTAACAGGTTTTGATGGCGGGAAAAATCGCTGCTCGACATATGATGCCGTCTCTTGTTTCCCTCTTTTTACCTCTTTGTACCGAAACCCAGGAACAGAAAACATCTCTGAATCTAAATCATCAAGTTCACCTTTAAACTCAAATAGCCTGTCCACATGCTCCTTCATCTCTGACTAACTTTCCCTCAAACGTGAAAAGATGTTCAAATCCCGCAACTTCTGCGGCAGTACCATACCAGTTAATTTCTTCCATCTATCCATGAGATACTCTCCCATGCATTCCAACAGTACCTGTTTTTCGCTGAGCTTCTTGTAATCATACATTGAAGTCAGCGTCGATCCCTCGTTGTTGCCTTCAAAGTACATTTCGGCATGTTCTTCAGCTCTCTCTTTCTCTCCCTGCTAACCCCACTATGGATTATTCTAGTGCTTCCTCTCTGTGCAGGCCCCGCCTCCGTAAGGCTGCCTTCTCTGATAGCTACTAATTCAAGCTCTGTAGGCGGAGGCGGAGGGGGGAATGGGATCTCGTGTTCAGGGGGAGCTGGTGCAGATGGAACAACCGGAAGGTTGAGCAATGGGCCCTGGTGCAATTGTGTCAATTTTACTTTTAGGAGGTTCTTGTCTTTTCTCATTCAAGATCTTATTTATTAGTTCATCTGATGCATGTAACTCTTGTTGTGGATATATTGTTTGTATGCCTAATTGAAGACTCCTATCCGCCCTTCTGATATCCTTATCCTGTTGCTTTTCTTTCTGTTCTAGCGCTCTGTCTGCATTAGATCTGTGCCTATGCACATGTTTCTCTCTACTTCTTAAACGGATGTTAGCTTCCTTTCTCCAGTCTCAAATGACGTCAAATGTCGCAGGGCGTGCTTTCCTGCGCAGCAGTACTGATTCCAAATGTTCTATCCGAGGCATCTCAAAACAACCATCTTTCCGCCATTGCAAATCTACATGTCTGGTTTGCCTATGCCAAATTTCATTAAACATGATTGCCCCTGCTCCATACTTCACATACATCTCGAATGCTGACGACCCTACGGGTGCAGCCTGGCCAGTTTCCAAAGATTGTCTACCGCAGTGGAAAAATCTGACTAGACAGGAAGACAATTTCCCAGGCATGTTTAACCTTATTTGTACCTTACCCTGGGCGTTTGATCTTGCAACTCTTAACCAATGTCACGGCTGTTAGGAATCGGGGCACGAATCACCAGATCAATCGGCTCGTCTCTCAAGACACAATTCGTCCGTATACAGACGCAACCAAGAATCATCGTGACTGCGTATCTGGCTCAAAATGCCTCGTTTCGGGACCCTCGCCTTCTTGCTCTCTGGCCAGACACGTAGATCAGGGACCGGTTGTGTAAAGATCTGCAAAGGAGTCTCTCATCACTTTCACTGGGTCACCCTGAACACCTTCCGATCCCGGCTCGACAGCCTCATCCTCGATTAGTTTTCTCCTTCTTCAAATTCAAACGTACACGATGGAGCAAGTGGGGGCCGGTCCCTGTTCGGGCGCCATTTTTTTGCTATGCCATGAAGACCCTCGCACATGGAAACAAGGCACAATCACCATACACAAACTGATACGCCAGACACAAGGTTCAATTCCCAAAATCTAGGGTTTATTGCAAAGCAAATAGTCTCAGTCGGCCGACTGGATCTCACGTCTCGCAACGTGTGTCACCCAGACCATGTGAGTCGCAAGAGAGCGAGGATTCTACAACAGTGACATATATACAAAAGGACCATCATACAATCAGTTTGTGACACATCAAAACAGCCCATAATGTATCTTCCTGAACAAGGGTTCGGTGATTGACAATTTTGATGGATATGACACCTTCTAAGACGTTAGGCCCGTGAGGAGAGTATAATTCATGCCTTTAACGGCCTATTTCTACAGTTTCTGCAGTTTCAGCGAGAACGGCTGGCACCTGGCTTGGTGATTAAATGCCTCTCTGCTCACCTTCAAGGACTTGTGAGGGAGGAATACAATGTATTTCTGTCTGGGCTGGTCTGGGCTGGTCTCCCAACATGTAACTTGTGGCCTTGCTCTGTGCAGGAGCAGAACGAAATATAATTCATTTTTGCAAAGCGTTTGAACAGAAAAGCAAGAAAAAGCAAATGGCGGAGTCTGTGGGCACAAAATGGATGCTCTATTGTTATGCTGAGGATTCTGTCACTGGCGATGCTGGGCATATGATGCGATTGGTTTTCAGCCAACATCATATACCATCTATGCTATGGTAGTGTAGGATATTTTCTAGACTAACATTGCCTGCAGGATAGCATGGCGGAGAAGCCCGTGGTGGAGCACTAAATAGAAAATATAGTAAGGAAAATAAATTGTTCTGTTTTTTAGACAGCAGAATATGCCTAACTCAAAAGGTGGCAACATGGATGCTGCCCTAAGTAAAGTGGAACAAAGATGGACAAAGTGCGTGAACACGGTGGAACAAAGCATGACCATTTGCATTGAGTGGAACAAATATATTGGTGCCTGGTTCACAAGGCAATTCTAAACACTACCAGGTTGTTGGTTTTGATACAGGTAAACACTTCTGAATTTTTGTGCGTAAAATGAGTATGTTTTTTGTTTGATTTTGATCACATTGTGATATAAATGTTCATGCGGGCCACTAGCATTTGGACATATTTAACAGTTGAAAAGAAGATTAATAAATAGGAGTGAGCAACACTGTAGAGCATCTTAAATAATTCGGTTTTCTTTAGCCCTATCAAAGGATATCCTCCTGACGTGATTCATATCACCCCTATCTCCACATCTCCCCCTCCAACCTCAGGGGAGTGTCCAAGACCCCCCCAGCAGGGGCTGTGGTACGAATAGAGATAGGGAAGCGCATATACATATCACTGTGCATGAGTCAAGAGAGCAGGCAATCAAACCCTGAAGTGGGTGGCTGCTACTCATTTGTCTGCACAGAAGAGGTAAACTTATGTCACATTATTTTTTATTTACGTCCACTGCTCATACCGTGCTATAACCCTTTGTGTGTGTTAAAGAATGGACCATGTGTAACCTATCAATGCATAGTACATTTAAATTTGTGCCCCACTCTTAAAGTTAATGTTAAAATGCTTCTTGACAAAACACTCAATAATGAACACTCAATTAATTCTTCTTACACTCTCATGTATAATGTAAATCGTTTAATTATGACAAATAAGTAGTAAAGAAACATTGCCACCATTATGATCACTACACATAACACACTTAAAATTCAAAAAGTAATTCATGAATAAGCAGCCATCTTTGTCTATGTCTACGCAAGACAAAGACTAACCAACCTTCTTCAAGATTTCATAGTCCCCTCAAGAACAACTACCTGCCTCACCAGGTCTTGCTAGGCAACCTCACAAACCATGCTAGGCAATCTTTATAAAAGTACTTAAAAACACCTCCCCTTTCAACGCCTCAATACCTTTCTCAATGTGATATCAATGAAGGGTACAATATCTCCCATACTCACTATCTGTAGAAGGTAGTGAGATGAGAGGGCTGGAGAAGACTGGATGCCTTGAGCCATCTGCAATCCAAGAAAAATGCCCAAAAATATCAAAAACCACCTATTAAAGCATCATGATTTTTTTTATCACAAAAACAGAACAATAAGAAAGAATCCTTCAAAAAGAGTTAATGCCAAATTATATTAACCATGGTGCCAGCGGAAAGCCAATGAAGAATAAGATCTGTTCATAGGTGGTGAGCTGAGTTGCCTTTGGGGGTGGCGTGATGCAGAAATATTCCCATTACAGCTCATTAAAAATCAATAGTTCTGCTCAAAAGTCAATAGAGTCCTTTGGGAACTCACATGCCTCAAAACAGCCAAAAATCTAATTAAGTGACTTTGAAATCCAGCCAGGAAAAAGGAGGTATTTCAGCTCCTCCCTTCTGCATGGAGGTCAATGGGCCCAGTCTTTCCCCTTATCTGTGTTCCTTCAAGCTGTACATCTTTCTCCTACTGTTTTCTCGCCAGCTCCCAGTCCACGCACACAGCTTAAATCTCCCGCACTGCCTTCCTTATAAACTATCTCGGCTGAAACTGTCAACTCCCACTATTAGCATAGCTATCAGACAGAAGCAAGAAGATGCTCACAAGCAAAAAATGGTTGAGGCCCAAAAAGCTGTCAAGTTAAATGGTCTAGTATAAGTATCTCCAACTCAAAGGTATTCATAAAAACTGCATCGTTTCGGTGGCACTGGTTCTTTTCTGATTAAATGTTCTATAGACAAGTAGAATACACATGGTTAACCTCTTATGGTGACCATCGAAATAGATTGGATGTTTTCCTCACATTTTTAGAGACCTTTTGTGACTTTTATGCCTTCGACATGGCACTTGGCACTAACTGTTAATGCACATTACCCACAAGGCAGTCTCTAGCCTCTGAAATTACGTGTTTAAAATGGCTGTCTTCTTTAGCTTCACCTTTATTATTTTCTAAAACAGTGGAAAGATGCCAATGAAGTATGAGGCTCAGTTGCATGCCTCCTTCAATACTCTAGGAAAATAACCCTCTGTCGCTCCAGTGAGTTGTTTCATGGTCACCTTTTAAAACTTGCTAAAGAGAAAACTCACCTTTGTTTTACATGCCTGACTAAACTATGATTACACTAAAAGAATATAACAAGGTCTTTTTTACTCTTTTAGGTATCACTAAAAAAAAGGCTGTTAGCTATTTCCTTGAGCTATTTCCCTATTATTTATTATGGAATATCCTTTATTGCAGAAGCTTAGATATCAAGATCTCCCTCATCTTGAACAATAGGTGAGACACCACCTTTTTTTCCTAGACTCAGCCATTAGTTTAAATATACAAAAGAACAAAAGAGTGTGGCATCCCTCTACTGTGAACGAACATGGGTCAAATACCCTGTTCTATGGAATTTCTTCCACTCAGGAGTGTTACCGGGTCGTCCTTCTCCCCACGATACCAGTGCTCATCTAGCTCCCTCACACCATCTCAGGAATTCCGGGCACTCAGACACAAATAACACACAAGGCCAGAAGTTGGACGAAAAGCACTGTAATGTTAACCTACACCAGTCTTAGGAGGGCTGCATTAGTCTCTGCTCCTCCCAGGCCTGGCTCATAGTTACGTACAATGCAGAAGCTACATATTATTCTCCTCCCATTAACCGTACGTATGAAAACATTTCCCCAACAGGGAGAGAGAATACACATTTCATAACAGCATAATGGCCCTCATTACAACCCAGGCGTTAAGGGGTTAACGGCACCGTAAAAGGTGGCGGCGCCGTTAAACCCTTAACGCCTGATTACGAGGTCCCTTTGCTGGTGGCTCTTTAATGCCTGCTTTTAGCAGGCGTTAAAAAACCAACCCGCAAAGGGACCTAGGAGCTAATTACGGCACCGTAATTTACGGTGCCGTAATTAGCGCCTTCCCCAGTCCCATTGAGCCCCATGGGGCAAAAATGGGAATGGGGAAGGGCCATGGCGGCATGGGGAATTACCGCCCCGCCAACCTCGGAATGGGGCAGTAATTCCCCATTCCGCCATGGCGGAGTCGGTAAGTTACCGGCATGGACCATGGTGCTATTGGCACCATGGTCCAACGCCTGGGTCGTAATGAGGGCCAATGTCTTTACATGGCAGCCTGAAGCAGCCTTGGGACCTGAGCCAGCAGCATCAGAACTGTGTACTTCTCGAGGAGGGAGGGCTGTTCATGCCCATCTATGAGGCCTATGGCATTCCACAGGTCAGCTGCTGTGCTCAGAGACATCACTTGGCACAGATGTTCAGATGTCAGGCCAGTTAGTCTTTAGGCCAGTCCTTCCGTAACTAATGCATCTCAAAGAAACCAAGAGAGAGTGCAGAATTAGAAATTTAACATGTAACATGTGCCCACTTTCTTTCCTCTCTTCTCATTTTATTTATTTATTTTTCTATGAATCGCTAACTAAAACACACTGCAATAAGACTATTCTCACTCAATAAGGAAACAAGAAAAATAAAAAACATTATGAAACTAAGATAACTTATTTATGTCTTAACTGATCTAAAGCTGTTCATTCACTGTACTGTATTGCATAAAAAGCCCCACCTATTAGCATCAGCCATAATCTAGGGTGCAACTAAAGCACCAAAAAAATGAATTACTACATGCCCCGCCCTTTCTAGCTCTGAACAACTGTGACACTCTCATATTCAGCAACACCCCTTTCAGGTAGCTGTCATGTTTGTGTGCACTTTCCAAGTCAAAGCCAATGTTGCCCTTACTTTCCAATATGTAGTAAGCCTCTAGTACCTCCCAGTCCCTAGGGGCACACGCAGTCAGTGTCAGCAGCAACTTGTCAGCGCTTGTCATATTTTTCACAAGTAGCATCTTGCATGGTGAATACCTGGTCACTGACCACTCTCTAAGTAGTCCATGGAGAACAAACAACAGCCAGTCTTCCCACTGTGTACCTTTCACATCCATCTGCTTGAGCTGCTCCTTCTTTTGCTCCTCTTTCTGTTTTTTCTTTCAATGAGCCACACAAATGTCCATGTGCTCCTGCCAGTCTTCTTTTGCCATGGGCCACCAGGCCATCTCTGTCAGGCACTAAAATGCATTGTCTTGTCCTTTCTCTGCATTGATGTCCTGCATCATTTCTTCATCTTCCCCTTTACAAATGGCCAGGAGCCGCTCACATTTCCTTTTATCCTCCTTCTTGCTCATCTGCAGGATAATCTCCACCACTTCAAGCTGTGGGCCCTCCATCACATGACACTCCTTGGGCCTCATTACGACCCCGGCGCTAAACCATGGTGCTATTAGCACCATGGTCCATGCCGGGGTCCGCCATGGTGAATGGTGGAATTACCGCCCCATTCCAAGTTTGGCGGGGCGGTAATTCCCCATTCACCATGGCCCCTTCCCCATTCCCATTTTTGGTCCATAGGGCTCAATGGAAATGGAGAAGGCGCTAATTACGGCACTGTAAATGACGGTGCCGTAATTAGCTCCTAGGTCCCTTTGCGGGTTGGTTTTTTAAACGCCTGCTAAAAGCAGGCGTTATAGTGCAACCCGCAAAGGGACATCGTAATCAGGTGTTAAGGGTTTAACGCCGCCGACACCTTCGGCGTTATTTTGGGAATATTCCATACATGATACCTAAGAAGTTTTTTGCTAAACTGAACAGCATGTGTAGGGATTTCCTGTGGCATGGTACCCAGAATAGAGTGGCTCTATCGAATCTGCAGAACTTTTATGAAAAAGGGGGGATAAAACTACCTAAATATGAGATTTATTATGTAGCGAGCCAGCTGCAATATATTGCCAAATGGCTCTCAGATTAAGCGACCCGCGAATCCAGGTTGTTTGGACATGATTGTGCCCCATTTTATTTAAAAGAAATGATCTGGTTGCCTAAAACAGAAATGAGAGAGCGCCCTAGGATGATGATGCTTGGGTGGAGGATGTGGCGCCGGGCATGCCGGATGATGGAGAACCCATTCCCATGCTCCCCGCAGATACCCCTGGTTGCACTGGCAGGGGGAGATAAGCAGCTGAGGATGATAATCAGAAACCACTGGGAATTGGTGGGGCTGGTAATGTTAGGAGATATCTGGCGAGAAGGGACTATTATAGAGTTTGAAGTGCTGGGGGAGGAAATGGGGTTACACACGGGCCAGTATATTACATATCACACAATGGTGCAGAGAATAAGGAAAACATGGCCCGAAACATTATTGGAAGAAGAACCAGATGCTATCATAGATGCAATATATGATATATCGGAGGGGGGGCATGAGATCTCTAGACTGTACGAGATGGTGATGTCTAAGGTCGGGAAGGACTTAACACAATTGAGACTAGATTGGGAAGCGGAAGTAGGAGCCCCGATAGAGGATGGGATGTGGCAATGTGCCCTTGGATACCACAAGAAGGTGTCAAGGAATGTGAGGCTAAAACAAATACAACTACAACTATGCGTGTATATCACGCATAGGGCATACATGACACCTCAGCGGATATCCAGGTTTGAAAATGCTGGACGACAAGCATGTCCCAAATGTGACGAAGAAAAGTCTGACATGGTACACATATTTTGGTCATGCCCAGTAATTGAGCGTTTCTGGGGCGAAGTGGCACAGAAACTGGCGGAAAAGGGGTCACGATCATCATAGATACAGCCTGAGCCTGCCTGGTGGGGGGGTTCCCAAGATCGCAGAAACTTGAGCATGTCGGTAAACTGAAAGATCTAGCATATGTGCTTACAAAAAGAAGGATTGCCATGGGATGGAAGACAGGTCACAGGCCACGGGTGGAGGTGTGGTGGAAAGAGTTGCAGAAATGGGCAGAGGCAGAAACTATGGTATGCCAAGAGGCAAGCAAGGTAGGGGGAGAGGAGGAGGCGGGAACCCTGATGGCATGGAAATCATTAATAGTGGAATTGTTTGGAACAGTACAAGACCTGACAGAATCCACGGAAAGTGAGACCCCACCATGTGTGGCAGATACAGAATGTGCAGAATAAATAGGCTCATAAAGGGGGGAGGTATGGGGGAGCAGTGATTGAAATGAAGCAATGAACAATATATGATATATGATATATGCACTGCGGGTTTGGTTTGTATTTTTGTTTGGTTGAAAATCAATAAAAAACTTTTTTTTTTTTAAAAAACCTTTCCTCCACATCGACATTCCCTTCCACCACACTCCTTATCTCGTTTGGCAACAGCCACCATATTGTGGCCCTCATTAAAATTTGTGTAAGCATTACTGCAAAATCTGAGGGTCTAGGATCTCGCTCTACCTTCATCCCCTTTGTGATATCTTTATGCTTTGCTTGTGTTTTAACACTATCTCCCTTGTCCCTTCCCTGCGCTAACCTTTGTAACTGATATTCCTGGGAAGCCCCCACCTCTTTCTTCCTTTGTACCAACTGGGGGATCATATCCAAATTGTCCACCATGCTCTTCAGTCTTTCCAGCACAGCCCTCGCGCCCCCGACTTATATGACAGATCTCCCCCGCCTTTTGCCTGGTCAGTGGACCGGCATCTGCCATATTGTCACTGACACTTTAATCTGTAATCTGTTTTATTCCACTTTAACTCAAGCTTCAGACCTCACACACTCCCACCATGTGCTCTTTACAGCATTGACCCTACCCCGCTTCTCCACGACAAGTGCTCTGACTGTATCACAGGTGACTAAGAATTCTCTGACCTTATTTCAGTCCTGTAGTTGCCCATGCGACCGTGTACTGTATCACTACAGCACTCTGAGGCACTATCTCTGTATAATTCCTAGAGCCCCTGAAGACGTCAAATTTCATAAATTCCACTAGTCAAACGTGCAACAGGTACAGTGAAAAAATGTTTTCACTTACCCGTTGTATCGCTGTAATCTCCAGTCATGCACTTCATGAAGGGGAGCTCCCGGGATCGGCACCACATGTTACAGGTTTGTCCTGCTCCCCACGATACCAGTGCTCATCTAGCTCCCTAACACCGTCTCAGGCATTCCAGGCACTCGGCACTCAGACACAAATAATACACAAGGCCAGAAGTTGGGTTAAAAGTGCTGTAATGTTAACACACCAGTGCTTAGGAGGGCTGCATTTGTCTCTGCTCCTCCCAAGCCTGGCTCATACTTATGTACAATGGAGAAGCTACATATTATTCTCCTCCCATTAACCGTACGTATGAAAACATTTCCCCAACAGGGAGAGAGAAAACACATTGCGTAAAAGCATAATGTCTTTGCAAGGCAGCCTAAAGCAGCCTTGGGACTTGAGCCAGCAGCATCAGAGCTGTGTACTTCTTGAGGAGGGAGGGCTGTTCATGCCCATCTACGAGGCCTATGGCATTCCACAGGTCAGCTGCTGTGCTCGAAGACATCACTTGGCACGGATGTTCAGATGTTAGGCCCGTTAGTCTTTAGTCCAGTCCATTTGTATCAGATGCATCTCAAAGAAATCAAGAGAGTGCAGAATTACAAATGTTACACGTAACAAGGAGGGTCTACAACAATGATTTGTGGGTCGGGCAAAGACTGATATGCAAATGGATATTTCTCCTCTTTGAAGGGTGCAGTGAGCTAAAACATGGTTGTAGACCCTCCAGCATAAATGTTAGGGTTGCGGTTATAGGAAGGCTGGGGCTAATAGATTAATGCTGTGGGCATGTGTTAAAGAAAGGGATAGGGAGGTTGGAGATGACTGGTGATGTTTGGCGTAGGATAAGGGTTAGGATAAACCCTGGGGCTATGGTGGTGTAAGCATTAGGTTAAGTTTTAGAGTAGCTGTTAGGGTGAGATTAGGATTAGAAATAGGGTTTGGACTAGGGCAAGGGCTTTGGAATTTGTGGTGGCTGGTGATGCGGCTGGAGGTAGGTTCACTGTTCCTTTTCTTTTTATTTGGTGTTTTGTATTGAGTCACATGCACATAAAATGCTTTAGCGCCATGAAGCCTTGGTGATAGGTTCAGAGTAGAAAGGGGGTTGCAATCAGAGTTAGTGTAAAGGTTAGGAATGGATTTAGGGTGGTAGTGGAGGTTTTATTATAGGTTTTAGTCATTGTTAGGTTTATATCCTTGTACTTGTATGTATTGAAAAATAGCTCTTTTGGCGACCTTATAACTGACAACATGTTCACTCTTTGTATTGTCCGTATTGAAGGATTACATTTTTTTAAACTACTTTTTGCTGACTACTTTTTCACATGACTATATTTTTCTGGGGTCATTTCCACATAGACTAAATAGGAATTGGTTCCCATATCCATACACTAATGTTGCCCCCCCCGCCACTTTATCTTTGAAAAACATAAAAACATCTTCCAAATAGCATTTTTGATTTGGCCATGTGGAAACATGAGGTTTTCTCGGTTAAAGATATTTGTCATGACAGAGACCATTTTATAAATAGGCTGAGGGCCGAGTTGATCTATGTGCCTGGTCAAATGGGCCAAAAACAGTGGTTTGACCTGTTTGTGTCCTTAGGACCGGTTTTTGTGTCATGCGTAGATGATGCGGCTAGCAATTTGCAGCACAGGTTTGAGGGGCTCCCTCTCAAGAACAAAGAGTACTAAAGGTGTACCTCAGACTGTGAGGGTCATAACATTGCTTAAAGATATACCGGTACAGATTTCCGGACGGTCACAGAACACATTTGAGAATACCCATAAATATTCCGTTTTTTTTTTAATATGTGTATTCATTTTGTTTTATATGATTGTGTGTACTAAACCCCTAATGACCTTTAAATGAATGTATTAAAAAAAAACAGCAACAATTGTAAGAAACTGTTTTCTAAAACAAAGGAGGTCTTACACTTATGGTTTTGCTAATCTATGTCTACATGATATGATATGATATGATATGGCATTTATAACGCGCCTATACACAAGTGTTTCAAGGCGCGACGAGGCAAAGGGGTGAGGGTGGACAGAGGGAAAACAGAGACAGCGATCTTACTAGGCCGAGTGACATTGAGATCGCGCAAGTGCAGGGGGGGGAGAGGGAAATGCAGTACATAAGATAACCATAAAAAATAAATAAATACATAAATAAATAACAATATACTCATCGTTTGACTATTTATGAAATACCATCTATGTGTGGATGGAGGCTGACCCAGGCGCTAAGTGTTTAACGGCACCGTAAAAGGCTGCGGCGCCGTTAAACACCAAGCGCCTAATTACGAGGGACCCGACCTTAACGGCTGGTTTTACTAGCCGTTAAAGTTGGGACCCGCAAAGGGACCTTGGTGCTAATTACGGTACCGCAATTTGCGGTACCGTAATTAGCACCTTCCCCATTCCCATTGAGCCCTATGGGGCAAAAATGGGAATGGGGAAGGGCCATGGTGGCATGGGGAATTACCGCCCCGCCAACCTTGGAATGGGGTGGTAATTCCCCATTCCGCCATAGCGGACTCCGGCATCGACCATGGTGCTATTAGCACCATGGTTTTCCGCCGGAGTCCTAATGAGGGCCAATATCACTCTATTAATCAATATGTCTCCTGTGTAGATGACCCAGCAGACTAACAATTCTTACAGTTCTAACTTGGTGGCTTTGATAACATGGTGTATACTTGTTGGTAATGTGTACCTGGCACCCCATTTGTTCTTTGTATACCAAAACAGAGAACGCAGCCCCCTCCATTTTCCCCTCCTGTTTTAAATGTCAGTGGAAATGCATGAAACCAAATGCCACCTTTACAGTAAATGTCATAGGAATCAACATGTATTCGAAATGGCGGGGATAGTGTTGGTACAGCGCTAATGCGGATCTGGTGGAAATTAAAACAATACCTTATCCGGAGCGGGGTGGGTTTGGGGGGGCGGTTCTAACGTGATCCACTATCCAAGGTTTGGCCAAATTAATTCTAGAATCTGAGAGAGGGGGTTCAAATCAATTCCAAGGCGAAGCCTGTATGGGAATAACCAAACATAAATAGACATTCTAATTCAGAACGGTTAAACTAACGGTTAGGTTAGGAAATAGAGAGAGGTGGCTTCTCCCTCCTTGGCTGCTTTTTTGGGGGGATTTTGGAGGGGCTACAGTGATGTTCAAGTAGCTAATGTTGGGAGCCGTGGAGTAGAAGGGTGGGTTACTGCAAAACAGAGGAGTGGGTGTAGAGGGTGCTGGAGTGGACAGTCAGGACAGAGAGGTCTTGGATTTCCTTGATACAAACTCCTGCCTTTCAGAGACAGACTGCTCCTGGCTGGCCTACACCGCCTGGTGGTAGTGAGCAGTGCTGGTGCAGGCCATTTGGTGCACTGCTCCTGGGAAGTCACGGGCAGCATGGTAAGTGGGCAGGTTGGGCCTACAGCCCTGTTCTCGGGCCAGGGGAGCATCCACCTTGGCCATCGCAATGGCCTTAGCAGCTGCCGCAGCAGTATGTGCAGCTGCCGCAGCTGCTGCCACTGACAGGTTCTGCATGCACCTCTTCAGGTCCTGCCAGTTCTTCTGTATGTGGCTGACGCTGTATGAGGTGGCAACCGCGGCATTGAAGTTGGACCAGATAGCCTTCCAGAGATGTTTGCCCTGGTGGAGTGGGGTTCCCATTTACTCTGGACCAATGAGCATCTCCTTCAGCGTGCAGTCTACCAGGACCATCAGCTTGTTGTCGGAGAATTTTACGCACCTCCACTTCCCAGTGGTCGGTGGCTCAGAAGGAGTCAAACTGGTCAGGCTTGGAGAGGATCACAGGATCTGGTTGTAGGAGCAGGGATTTGGCAGACTAGGGTTCCCAGGGGGCTTCTGAGGAGGGACAAGGGCACTCGGGAGAAAACGTAATGGCAGACAGCAGGTAGCAGATGGTGCTACAACGAGGAGGGCAGTGGCAGCGCAAAGGAGGGGAAGCAGCAGTTAGTGAGGGGGCACAGCAGCCAGGGAGTGGGGCATAGGAGTCAGAGATGCGCAAAGCAATCATGGGCAAATCTGTCAAGGAGGGAGTACAGCAGTCAGTATGGGGGCAGCAGTCTTGGGGGTGGCATAGCAGCCAGGGGCGAGACACAGGGCCAAGTACAGGAATACGCTGTTATACATTTTGAAGGCAAACAAAAAAGTAATTGGTGGATTCCAGAAGGACAGGGGCGATTGCAGGGGTTGGTGGACGGCACATGGTTCTGGGGGCTAGGAGGCCAGTTTTTGCCTTGTTTACCCACAAAACACTTATTAAAATGCCTGAGATGTAACGAGGCAAGATCTAAGACTCACAGTATTGTCTATGCTGTGTGTGCACCCGGAAAAGGAAATGACACAAAGCGGCCATTACATGCAGCTTTTATTCAGACTACCCGTGTGGATTTTCCCCACATGCACATTCTTTGATCTGCATTGAAATACCAAGTCAGATGAAAAGGCATCAAAAGACCAACTGCACGCATGTGCGGAATCGGAAATGCTAATTTAAGTGTCCTTTGCATGCGCAGCAAAATGACGCCCAAAACGTGTGACTTTTTCATTTGCATAACAGCGAAAGTAAGCATAATGAAGCACAACTGGCTGATTTCACACACCATAACTAAGATGTCTAGTTGGACTATTATGTAAAAATCAATCACAACACCTTGAATAAAAATGTCTTTTTTCGCTCAAAAACAGTATTTTGTGCACTGATCAGCTCACAATCGTACAATGTACGGTATTAAAAATGCCAAAATGTAAGTCGTAAATCACTATATCCATGCTTTCTTTTCACCATTTTACTGGTAATTGTACATCTCCCCTACGTCTCCTACGTTCAGTTTCTGACACGTCTCCGGTAATCAGAATGCAGAGCAGGCGATTCTAGAACAATCCAGGATTTTAACAGATTCAAAATGGACTCGGGGACATTGGAGTGGCTCTAACAAGCAAAGTCAAAGAGGAGAAATATAATGACGCATTTGGATTTAATGGGAAGCTCCAGCATATGTCCGTTTCTTTCTCAATGTATTAGACGTGGTTGTCTAACATGTTCCCACTGTCTGCCAAGTGAGTGGCTTAATTACACTTGAGCTGGTGGCCATTTTTGCGGTATTGTTATCCCTCTTTCACAGTCCCTTTGATGGTCTGCTCCCCTGCAGGAGACGAGGCGGAGGAAGGAGCGGAGAAGTGGCATCCAACACAATTCACTTTTCAATTTAATGTATAGTTGTCGCACTCCTCATAATTGCCTCCTAATCTCATGAATCTGTGCTTTCGGCTGACGCAGCAGCATCCCCCCACCACCCTCGTTTCATGTTAATCACATCCTCACAAGTTGACTCATTCCTATCTGTGCAGCACATTCGCATTTTTAGATGTGAAAACGCCCCGAAGAAGAGGTGAGTAAACCTTCCAGGCAAACTGCAGCTGTTAACACTTTACTTTGTCAATATGTAGGGGTGGAGTCACAAAGAAGCCACTCTGATTTACCCCTCATTTAAATCACTTCATTCCCAGATGTAATTCTAACCTACTCCTAATTTAGCCGTGTTATATCAGGAGTAGGTCAGACTTAGAGTAGCTTCTCTGTGAATCAGCCCCACACATGAGATTTTATTTAGTCCGAAAAAGGTGTTTCATTTAGAGGGTACTCTAGTCACCTGGGGGCCCTTAAACCTATAATTTGTCACATTAGTTTAAATTTCAGTTTATTTAGTAGTCTAGTAGTCAACACATAGGATTCGATTCACAAAGAAGCTACTCTGAGTTACCCCCGACAGAAACCTGAAAATGGCGGTTCCATGTGGTAATGTCACCGTGAAAAAGTCGCCAGGTAGTCGACCTTTCTTTCCTTTGCCCTAAAATTCTTTCCCCAAATATTGTACGAGGGGTATAATTATATATTATTACCTCCAATGCTAGAAAGTTTGGGGAAAGTGTTTCATTGTCTGGCGGGTGCATTTTCAGGGGAATGTCACCACCTGCTGGCCATTTTCACTGCAACATTATCACTGGATACCAAAACAGCTATTGGATTAATAAAAAATGTACTATATGTAACGCTGACCTACTTCTAACTGAACGGTAGTATGTCAGAAGTATGTCAGAGTTACATATAGTACATTTGGATCTATGAACATTCCTCTGAATTTTTTGACTGAATTGCAATTTTGCCAAATTGTTTTTGCCAATTGTACTGCTTTTTGTAGCGCAAAAACTGGCATGAGAACCCCCACGCCACCCCTTCCCACTTAACTACACCTTCTATATACCTAACACAAACTTGCCATCTATTTTGTATTTTTTTGTATTTGTACACATATGAGGTGCCAGAGCCCGCAGAAAGAAAGCATGAAGCATTGGTAATAGTAAGGGGAGGGGATGGATTTATCCAAAGACAATTGTTTTCACCCCCTTCCTAAACTTCAGAAGGTTTGTTTCAGCGAGCAGGGATTTGGGGTGTTTGCTCCATAAGGTGGCAGCCTGAGAGGTAAAGGATTGGCCCATTCCTCTGACCCGCTTGCTCCTCGGAACTGAAAGACAGACCCCATCACTTGATCTAGTAAGTCTGGTCGGAGTGTGGCTTTTAACACACTCTTTAAGGTAACCTGGGGCAGGACCATAGAGGCATATGTGCACTGTTGGCACCACCTTGAAGTGGATACAAACTTCTACGGGGAGCCAATGGAGGCTCTTCCTGTGAGAAAAGACTGGTTCATGTCTGGGTATGTTCTTAACAATCCACACAGCATCGTTTTGCAAGACCTGGAGGCGTCTGATACTGTTTTTACTGGCCCCCAGCATTAAGGACTTACAGTAGTCTATTCTTGTCTTTATGAGGGCACGTAGTAAGGTAGCGCAATTTGCCTCTGAAACGTAAGGCTTAACTAGCCTTAGGAGTCGCAATATATGCTGTGCCTTATTTGCAATGCTCTTGGTATTAGCGTTGATGTTCATTGTGGATTCAAAGGTCACTCCCAAGGTCCTAACCTGGTCCACATTTTCAATAGCTTGACTTTGGATATAAAAACCAGTGTGTTGTGGATCCAATTTGGATTTTGTCTGTGATGATCCGAAAATCATAATCTCATTTTTTGTGTGCATTTAAGCACATTCCATTGTTAGCCATCAACTGCTGGATGGCGGCATACACTTTATTAATTAGATCTGTAACGTCTGTGTACTTGCCGCTCAGTTCGAAGATGAGCTAGGTGTCATCAGTGTAGTTAGTGAAGTGAACACCCAGCCCATCCAGCAGATCACAGAGAGGGTGGCAGTATACATTAAAGAGGGAGAGAGACATGCAGGCACCCCAAGATACTCCACATTTCAAAGGTTCCTTGAGTCAGCATGCATTGCCCCATTCTATCTTGGACATACAACCTGTCAAAAATGATTTAATCCAAGCCAAAGTGTTGCCTGAAAGGTTCCCTGTGTTCTTCAAACTACATAGCAGTTTATCATGGTCAACAAGATCAAAGGCTGCTGCTATGTCCAACCACATCCGCAGCCCGACCTTGCCTTGATCCATGATCTGGATCATCTCCGACTTCATTTTCAACAAGACACTCTCCATGCCATAGTTAGCTCGAAAGCCTGATTGTATGTGATGAAGAGCACCAGAGGTTTCTAAAAATTCTTGAAGTTGAGAGGTGTCCACCATATCCAGAATCTTCAATAGGAAAGGGGCATTAGATATAGGCCTGAAATTGGAGTAGTCTTTTTGGTCCAGACCAGGTTTTTGGAATAAGGGGATAAAAGATACTTTCTTCAAGGCCATCGGGACGCAGCCATCCCTGAAACTAGCGTCAATAAGGCGGATAAGAAAGGGAAGGAACAGTGCTTTATTGTTCAAAATAACTTTGGATGGGAGAATTTCTCCTACGCAGGTAGTAGGCCTCATATTAGTCAGAATGTTGCCTAGTACGTCTTTCCATTATGCTCCTAAATTCAGATCCTGAGGGAATAAATTGGTCTATATTTTCAAAAGTTGCAACGGGGTTAGTGCACTCTGTCCCAGCTAGGCTAGCATTAATCTTAGTTTGTGCTGCCGATATTTTGCCTGCAAAGGCAGTGTGAATGTTTTCACGATCAGCACTAGTGGGGGTAGTTTGCTGTAGCATGGATTACGGTTTTTCAAGATCCCTGAGAATCTGAAAGAGTTTCTTGGAATTATTACCTGCATGAGCAATTTGGTTATCCAAAAAAATACTTTTTGGCAAGGAGAATCTCCAACCGATACACATGCGATTTCCTTCCACTTATCTGTGTTAGCTGGAGATTGGTCCTTTATCCAGGCCCTTTCTGCTTTCCTTTTAACTTTTTTAGATCATGTAAGGCCTCAGCACACCGCTTCTGATCATTGACTTTTTCTCTGATAATTTTGGTAGTAATAGGGGCACCGTGGTCTAGCATATCTGAAAAACATATCTCGAATTCCGGCACCAGATGACTGGGAGAGGCCGAGGCGGATGTGAATGTCATCAGTGATAGAAGACAAACTTCTAAGTCCTCTTGATGAATATTGTTAAGGTTTCTACTTGATACCGTACAGAAGAGAGGATTGGTTTTCTGGGCATGCAGACAAGGCAGCATGAAGTCAAAAGTAACAAGGAAGTGGTCCGACCAGACGCAGGATTGGGTGGCAACTGGGCTTAATGCTAGGTTTTTACTAATCACACAATCCAGCGTATTGACCAAATTGTGTGTCGGTTGTTTAGCATTTCTAATAACAAATTTGTTGTAAAGAATTGAGCAAGCATAGTTGTTTGGGGATCAAGTGGATTTGCCAACAAATTATTAAAATCTCCCAACACAATAGTAGATTTGAGGGGTTTATGAAAGGAAGATAAAATGTCATCATAAAAATAAGGGGTTTCGTGAGGAGGCCTGTGTATCAAAACAATATGTATACAGTTGTTAGGAGAGGGTGTGCTTTTAAGAAACAGAATTTCACAACCCCGAAAAAATTGAGATGTAAGCGAGCTATGATGGCAGCCCACCCCCCTGCCCCCCACCGCCCCCCACCTCTGTTTCCTTCACTGTTCTGACCAAAGAAGGAATACCCAAGATGAGTGTCTAGGTTGATATTGGGACCGCTTGATTCTTGTAGCCACATTTCCGTGGTACACATAATATCCATATCATAATCGATGATATGGTCTCGAACCTCAAGTGCATGTTTATCTAGAGATCTAGTGTTAAGTAACGCAATTTTAGTAGTCTTTTTTATCCTGCGGCAGGCCTTTGAGTATGTGGGCCCAGGAATCACTGATCGCCTGCTTATGGGGTCTATAAAGACTATATTTTAGCGTTGAAAAATAGTGGGGGGCATGCATTCATTGGGCGGGTCTGTGTCCAGTGTCTCACGCCCGATGGCGGGCTCACTTCTTGTAATAACTGCGTCTTCTTATTTGTTTTAGTTGATAATAGTTGCTCATGCCAGTGTGAATGCCATCACGTTCTTGTCTATTGTTAATATGAAACTGATGAAGTTTGTTTTTAAAAGTGGTAGAAAACAATTTGATGTGCCAAGTCATAGCATAAATTCTCTGTGAATCAGCCCCACAGAAGAGATCTTATTCAGCACAAAGCAGTGTTTCATTTAGTGGGCACAGCAGTGGCCTGTAAGCCTCAGGCCATATCATTTTCCACACTAGATAACATTGCAGTTTATTAACGGTGTGATTTCAGGTTAAAAAAATATAATAGCATTTTCACAGAAACGATTTTCAAGAAAATACAAAAAGTAGTAATCTAAAATTCAGTACTTTTGATGTGTACTACAATTACATTGTCTATGGCTTTTATGCACATTTTATAACCCCATCCATAGACAGATCCATAACCCACAAAACAGCACTTATTGTGCATATTTGAAGTGTAAACATAAAAGGCCTGATTTGCAAAAATATTTTAACACGAAGAGAGTCGCATTGAAAATATTTTTAGTAAATCAGGCCCATAAGGTGCTTAGTCCTGTTCATCATACAGCACTTTAAAAACAGCATGCAGACAGAATCAGACCCCAAAAAGACCCTAAAACAGCACATATAATCAAATTGGCATGTCCTTATCAATTACTGTAAAACTAACCATGGCACCTAGATCCTAACTTTGTTAAAACCACCCAGGAAAGCCACCATGTTGTAATTTACACTATTAATCTGCCCTCTTACCGAAAACGTAAGTTAATTCTCTGTTTTGCAAAACTTGATTTCTAAATAGTGGGCAGATCAGCATTAATCCACGGGATATTTTAGACACATTGTGGTGTCTCCATGTGTCTTCCTTGGCACGCGGAGAAACGCACATGTAATCTAGGCATAGTATGTTTGTCTATCACTGTTCCACAATGTTTTAGACAAATGTCTGAAAATATTATGTAGTTGAAAAAGTAATCATTAAGCCTGACAACCAGAGATGTTACAGCACGTGTCGTCAAGATTTTTAATAGTTGTCGACACGAGTGCACCCTTTGCCGTGATACAAACCCTTTTGCACCAGTGAGAAACCTCTGGAAAATCAATTTCTTTATTCCCCGTCTTCAATTGGCTAAAAGAGAATCTAAGGACATCGCTCTCCTCTCTTTCCACATTGTGGCGCTAGGGACAGATTGCACTGGCAGTGCGCAAGATTTTACAGCTTATGCCAGCTTGCGCTGCTTCATAGCCACAACATGGGTAGTAAAGCGGAATGCCTGCAGGCCTCGTAAAAGGGAGCAGTGATGGCATGGGAGCTAGGTTGGAATATGCTACTCCCTGCAATGCTTGCTTAGTTTTGAGGCAAAAGGTGGTGTTGAAGCCCCATCTTCTGGCCAAAACAAGTGCTACAGAAAAGAAAAGAGGGGTTTGTAAAGCAGAATATCTGGATGCCATTGCAAACGGCAACTCTTGTGGCAAGCAATTGATAAAGTACTGACTGTTTTTAGGATACTGCGAGGGTCTGCAGCTCTGCACGCTGAATAGAGTGTGTGTCATTCTGAGACCCCTGTATACCAGCCCTTGGAGCTGCAGGCTCACCACACATAACTTGGTGATCTGTGCTCCCCATCCCTTTTTCTCTGGGTGGGCCGCAGCTTCTTTTTTTAAGTAAAACTTCGCATGATTTTACCAAATGAATTTTCTATCATTTGCGCTGCTCATATAATAGAGTAGGGATCAAGCAGATTTTGCCCTGATAAGTGTTATCTAAAAATGTATTTACTAAGGACATTTGTGTACCTTTGTGCAAAAATAATTGTAGTAAACAGATTTCTTTTTATGACATGTAGCAGACATGGTACACATGTCTGACGGATCATTGCTGCCCTATAACAAATGATTTTAGCTGGCACAGATTGGGACAACATCTGTTTGCTTCATGCCATATTAGCTAAGCAGCCAAACAGGTCATCTCCCGCAGTCCCTGATGTCCTTTCTTTATTCCCGCTGCTATTGCAGCATAGCCAGCAGCTAGCTGACTTGAGTAAAGAAGAACATGACCCAAAACTCATACAATAAAAATAATCCAAGAGCCCAAAGAACCACTGCACCGCTTTACAAGGGAAAACAATGTTTATTACATGCAAAAAGGTCTCAGACTGTCCCAGAGAACCGAACTGACATGGAGCTCATCGCGACCCAATAAGTTACAGGTTATATAGCAGAAAACCACATATTAGCATACATAGGTTACAGTGTCATCCCACCACTCTCATTGGCTTCCACCTATAGACCATGCTAATACCCTCCTATATTCCCTGGACTGATTGGCCACACCTTATCTAAACCCATTCCACTATCCACATGGCCCACTACATCGCCACTATTCAATCCAGGTACATGATTGGCTGACAGGTACAATAATACACTAATAAAGCGTGACCGTCACGTGATGTCACCCCCCTGACCCAGACACATTTAAAGTAAGACTGGCGGGCCGACTCTGCTTTGATAAGACAATAGACCATATCATTGTACCAGATGCCGCGGCACACACCTGACATTGTACTAAATGTACTGGCATCACCTCTACTCATCCTATCCCAAATCACGGAACGTTCCAGAAACAGGTCAACCCTTACCTCGTTCAAGCCTGAGGTGCCCAGTAATGAAGTGATCAGGGCACCGCTCCTCAGTCTGAATGTCAGGGATTTATTTGCTTTGATTATGCATCTACTTGCAGTTCAAATGTGGTCACCACTTCTTGCAATCTTAGCCTGGCCTATTGGCATCCCAAAACCTTGTGCCCTATTCTCATGAATTTGTCCTTCAAATTGGTGCATCCCTACCTACCCTCCCCACATCTAACAGTCCGTTCCCACCGCTTTCAGGCTCTACAGCTGGATATAATTGGCGTTTATCTGTGCACTGCGGGTGCCTCTGACCTTGGCTTCTCTCTTGGGGAACGGAAAAGGGATTTGTATTGGGACTGAGCTAAACAGAGCTGGAGCTCCACATCACGGCCTTCATTCTGTTCATTGTGTACTAAGCACTCCAGCCATGTTGGCACACAGATCTTGCTCTTAACACAGTACCTTTCTGCAGTGGTCGAAGTGTACGAAAAGAAGTAGTGGAACTATGTTCCCTCCTGGCCTGCACCCACTCCCCACAAACCCCATCACCACGCCCCCTTCCACACACAATACAAATCCCAAACACATGCACCTGCTGTTTAAGGGAACGTTCAGTGCATTGCACTGAAAGTACAAGTTTCAACTTCTTCCTACACTTTAATTTAAAACGAAACCATTCCGGAACGGTTTCTTTTTAAAATAAATGTATAGGAACAGTAAAACATAATTTAAAAAAGTGGAGGAGCACCGCTCCCAACCGCTCCCGCTCACTTCCACCACTGCCTTTCTGACTCCATCGTCTACATACTTCTCTCCTCGAACCTCACCAAGGAACATAACTTTGTGTACTACTTCTAAACACACGGCCTATAACATTGCCCTATCTATAACCTCTGCAAACGCAACATTAATATATGTGTTGCTCCTTCTGTGTTGCTGTAGGTGGGTATCTATTATGTGTTAACACTAACTACAAGTGATAGGTGTGCCTTCTGCCACGTAACACTCAACCTGCTCAGACTGTGGTACGCACTTATAGGTTTTTCTCAGCCTGAACCTTTTTACCTGGCTGGGAGGCTGCAAGTGTATCCCAACACTTGCTCCAGCCCCCCCCCCCAGCCTTTTGTTAGGTCACAAGGATTGTTGCTTGACACAAGACTGTGCATACTGTACAATAGAGTGTCTTGGAACCCCAGTTCATCGTGTCCCAGAGAGGGTCCTTTTATGTTGATTGTAAGGATGATGCAGGCGGATCTATTACTCCTCGCCCTGTGAGCAGCGTGCACACAGGACATTGCATTAAGCAGAACCTTCTGAGGGATGGCAGCGTACTGTCGCCATCTACACGTATATGAGCAATGCCCTGCAACTGAGCACCAGATTCTGCCCAGCCATGCAGAGCCCCGAAGAAGTGCTCACAATCTCCAAACTGGATGTAATTTGTGCGGCCTGTGTGCACATCTCTCACTGCCATGCAAGATCAGTGAAAATGTGTGGATCCACTTATCCGTTGGTGATGGGAGATTCCAGGCGAGGCCTACAGCAAGCGGTGTGTTGGGCGGCACAGCTAAACCGCAAGCTGGAAAATGTCCTTCCTTGCTGCATACTTTAGTGAGTTTCGAGTGCACGTGCAAGCAGTTGTGCGAGTTCGGGTTATTCCAGTCTATAGCACGCCTGGCTGCATCTGATCGTTCCTGCTTCTGACATTTTAGAAAGTTACTTGCCAAAGCATTCCTTTTGCATTTTGCATAATTCATGTTAAGTGTCAAGTGTCATCATGTCTGCAATGCAGACAGCGTGGGTAGTGACAGTGCGGATACACATTTATCCATAAAGGAAAAAGGAAAAATGGCATCAGAATTAAAGCCTTCGCTGTTGGCGTTTGAAGTTCAAGTGTGGTTTATAATGAGGTGTATTCACCCGTTGCGTGCCTTTAGCACATGCATAGGCTGTGTACCAAAACCTCACTGATGAATCCCAGGGAACGGCATGGAACATGTTTCATAGGACACTGTGACAGCATACGTTGGTGCTACATACAAGGCAGCGCACTGCCTGCACTGCACGCGTTGATCGCTTCAAACACATCTTGAAAATGTTGGCCTGCTGCACGAGTATAATGGTGTTGTTTGCAGATGGGCGACTGTACACAGTGAGCAGCTTTACTAAGAGGTTTACCTGTATGCATACGGATCTTTTGCTACCTAGTTGTGTGTTTGCTTTGAATGTGAGGGAGAGTTCTATTCTGCTGTGGGGAAATACACTGCAGTCCATGTAAAGCAACTTAGAGAGTGTCATATGCTGAAGAAGCAAGCACTATGGAGGCAGGTACTGTTGATTAATTTCAAAGTCAATGCACGGCTAATATTTGCAGGCTTGTAAAAAAAAAAAAAAAAAGTCTATATTTTTAGTGATCATCGAGGACTCTACTCTCACTAAGCCCATTCCCTTCCCATGGCTGTCACAGGAATTGCTGCGGGCCAGAAATTTGGGGAAGCCCCTTAGTAATATTTGCGCTGGCCTAGCTGCAGCGCAGCGCTATGAAGCAAGACCTCTCCTTAGAGTTTATGGGTGGAAGAATCCCAATGTAGTTTGTTATTATGACAGCGAACGAAAGAAAACGAAGCATTGTACAAACTAATAATCAAGCGATAGGTGTTATGGTTTCTGTGTTAGAATGTTTATGGGTTCCGTTCCGGAAACTGAATGGGGCTGCTTGCGGGGAGTGGGAATTGTGGAGAGGAGGAGGATGGCAGCTAAAGAGGTTGCTGGTGTGTGGCAGGAGAGGTGTACCTTTTGAATGAAGTAAGGTTACCACTTACCTGTGTTGCGCGTCATCAAGTGGTGTTGGGGAGCGGCGGAAGGAGCTGCTACTCACCTCTTTGCCCCGTGGCAAGTTGACGACCCCAGCGTGTGTGAAGACCAAAGTTGAAGGCCATCTTGGAAAATGTCTACTTCGGTCTCAATGGGCCTCATTCCGAGATTGGTGGTAGTCATGGCGCTATTTGCGCCTTGACTGCCACCAATAACGGGTCCGGCACCGGTCTAGTTCAATGGGGACTTACCGGTGTAGTCCGACCTTTGCGGGACCGGTAAGTCCCCATTCAAAATGCCACTGAGTTTTCTGGATGCATCTTTTTGCCTTCAAGCAATTCAAAATGGAAAGCACTATATACAAGAAAGTTTACGGTATTGATAAGCATTGACAATGTTTGATATGTTCAAATGTATCAAAGCAAAGATCAAAATTCTAAATTCTAAATCCCAGAACCAGTGAATATGCAGAGGTCAAAGTTCCAAATTCAAGACATAGATGTATGCGGATGAATTCCATTATCAATGTATACAATCACTATGTTCATAAAGATATCACAGAGTTATCAATTTACAAAAGATCATGATATAAAACATACAGTGTTTAATTGTGATCAGTCAGTGGGCGATGTTCAAACAGGAAAATAAGCGGAAATAACAGTGAAAAATAAAAATTAGAAACTAGAAAAATGTATAGGATTCTACTCTCTGAGTCAACCGATATGGATATAATTCAGTATACCGTTACCTGATGGTATGGCCGTGTGGCCTGAGTTCTTAAATGTGCCTGAAAGACATCAAGAACGCATAGTGATTGTTTAATAAAATTGAATGCATTTAGGAGATCTCAATCGAGTTAGGTGCTGTGGTATATTCAAGCTGTATAGGTAAAGAATGCCTACCTGACAGCGTTTTCTGTTCTGTCATGGCTGATCAATCTAAACAGTAACACTAGCAAAAGGTCAATCCTCTCAATTAAGAATGGGCATTACGGTAGTGAAAAATAGGGGCTGACATCACTTAATGTACATACTTGCTGTTGGCCTTTTGTGAGAACGCCGCCTGGACAAGCCGGCGTGTACGGTGTATACTGCTGTATATGATCTGGGAAGCCATTGCTAGGTGACGTAAAGCTGTGTGTTCGAAAACGTGACAGTGTCAATTACACCTCGCGTCCCACAGGTCCCTGTTGCCAGGGGCTACGGGAAGGCTTGCCACGCTGCGCATGTCCTGATGGAACCCATAAGGGGCTATATTGGAAGTGTGCTGAGCCTATATTGAAGTTGTGTTAAGTTGTGCAAGGATGTGTTTTGTCACTACCCTGTGGTATAGTGTGCCATGCAGATGTAATTGAGCTAATGTTAGCTAGATTTAAGTGTATCATATACTTACTAAATCAATCAATGGATCCGGCTATGTTGCTTTGTATGTCCTTGAGTATACCGTTGCTAAGCAATGTGACGCTGTGCAATTAGAAACGCACAGCATCACATGTGTCCCGCATCGCTGTTGCCAGGGGCTACCGGAGTCAATCACTGCTGTTACAGTCGAGCAGGATTCACACATACAGGGTCATTATAGACTAAAATAGATCACGTCACCCCTCAATAAAATTATGATGTGCTATCAGAAGAGATATTACATATCTACAATCCTGTCACATAAAGGGCACAGACCCAGCCTTAGTTGTATGGTGTGCCGCCAATGACCTCTGCCTTAAAGCCAGTAAGACTGAGATTCTACTCATCGGCACACCCACTGCCTCCTTCCCTGCTACTCTCTGGCCGGCCTCTCTTGGCCCTTCTCCTGCTCCTACCTGCAAGGCAAAAAACCTCGGGGTCATCTTCGACTCCACACTCTCCTACTCTCCTCACATATCTGACGTCCCTAAGAAGTCACACTACCAGCTGCACCTCCTCAGAGGTATTCCTCCTTTCCTATCCTTCCCCCAGAAGCTCACTGTCTCCCGAGCCCTGGTTCTCTCGAAGCTGGACTACTGTAACAGCCTCTATCTAAATCTGCCTGCCTCTACTCTCTGCCCTCTGCAACTCATCCAGAACAGGACTGTGAGACGTGTCCTTGGCGTGAAGCCCAGGGACCGTATCTCTCCAGGACTGAAATCTCTACACTGGCTCCCAGTGGATGCGAGGATTAAGTTCAAAACCCTCTGCATTGTCCACAAGGCCTTCTGGGACCTGGAGCCTAAATACCTTTAACTCTCTCTTCCTAAATATCTTCCTTCTCAAGCTCTTCGCTCATCCATCTCCAGCTCCCTCAGGGTCAGCCGCTTCTCCAAGAAACGAGTTGGGGGTAGATCTCTCTCCGCGTCAGGGGCCTCCCTCTGGAACAGCCTTCCTGCCTCCCTGAAACTTGAGGAAAACCATCTCCGGTTCTGGAGGCACCTGAAAACCTTCCTCTTTGCTTCTGCCTTCTTCCTCCCCTCTCCCCTGCTAAATTCTTGACTGAAACTGCACTCAACCTGCAACTGGGCCGCTCTCCACTTGCACTGCCTCCCTGGCAACCCCTGCACTGCGGGACTGTCTCTGTATCCATACAGCCCCCCTTACCAGCACTTGTCTGCACTTACCTTGCACTTGCCACCAGTCTGGCCCTATTATTTATCTGTTGTTCCACTACCCTGTACTGCACTGTCCCCTCCCTTTCCCCTTGCACTCTTGCACTTGCACGATCTGAATGACACCTGGCCTAGTAGGATCGTTGTCTGTTTTCCCTTTGTTCCCCCCTCCCTGCCTCGTCGCGCCTTGAAACACTTGTGTATAGGCAAGCTACAAATGCCATATCATATCATATGTGTTAAATGCCATGCAGAATGGGGCTATGCACAGGCTCGTGTTACTCCTGTTCTGATCTCTAGGATGTCCAAAGTGTTTCTATAAGAGATTTGTTGCAGAGTCTGAAAATAAGGGAATGTTCTAATCTGTATAATAACGGAATCAGGCGTACCATAAGTTTAATACCATGATTCAATTAGAGCCATGTAGCAGCACAATATTAGAGTGTACTCAAACCATCTACGAAAACATCTTGGTGGATCACAAAGACGCTTTATACCTAGGGAATGTGTTTTTGTTACTGTGCTATGAGTGCTATTCGCATAGGGATAGGGATAGTAATAGTGCAGGTCATTGACCAACATCAGGCTCACTAGTAGAACATTCAGAAACCGCCTGCGCATTGTTGAGTTTACCATTGCATTGAAGAAATTACAAAACCAGTTTGTGCCAAAGACCAACACAGTATTTGAAAGGGGCACATTTATTTTAAAGAGCACAAGAACCCAATGAACTGGTTGAAAACTATGTTGCAGCACATAGTTTGAACCATACTTGTGAATTTTGAGGAGAAAACCACATCCCTCAAAAGCGATCAACTAGTCAGATGTACCAACGGTGTGAAAGATAGTTGGCAATATATCTGTCAATTGAAGAAGCTGTATCGGCCACATGCAGTACATAACATACTGTCACCTATATCAAACAGATGAAAGTAGATAATGGGGAAAAGCCAACTATTTGTGCGCTGAAATCAACAGCAAGTGTGGGTATTAAATAACAAGAGGGTGATGGGCAAGGAAATAAATGCTTCCACTGTGGGATATTTCCAATAACCGATTTTGCCCGCCCGAAATGCAGCTTGTCTCAAATCTAATTGCTCGCCAATGTAGGGATGTCGGATTTATAAATAGCATAGAGAAGATGGTCAAATCTATTGAGGAGCAAATGGGAGGAGCAGACAACAAAGAGAAACATGTATTTGCAGTTACTGCTTTTCATGGGGGAAAAGGTCAGACTGAAATCTTCCATCTGGGAGGTGTGGAAATATCCATGAAGGTGGACCAAGTTCCCCATGAACTAGTGTCGGAGGCCACCTACACATAGGGTCTGAGGTGGTACATTGCAAAATGATTACCTCCCAATACGAATTCCTTAGCCTATGGAGAAGTAAACATTGATTTGCTAGAAGCGATCCAAAGCAAAGGTAAAGAGTACAAAGCGTGGATTTATGTTTTAAAGAAAGCATCATCTTTAATAGCACAGGAGGAGCTATCAAATAGAATTTGGTGCTTAGGAACTTGTAAGAGATTGTGAGCTGACTGACATCTGGCCTAGAAGATACCCACGGTTTTCTCAGAGGTGTTAGGGGAGCTGAAATAATTTGAACACTTTATCAAAATTAAAGAAGATGCTACTCCTGTGGTTCATAAAGTGTGGCAAGTCCCGCACAGCATGAGATATGGCTTGAAGCAAGAATTGGACAACATGCTGAGAGGAGGCGTGATTAAGGAAATTGAATGTTCAGAATGGCTGGGCTCATGGTATCGGTGACCAAATCGTGTGGAAAAATAGTCTGTATTGATCTGAAAGATCTAAATAGGAACATTTGGGTGGACAGAAATCCATAACCAAACATTACGAAAACATGGTAACATTAGGTATAGCTGGATTTTTCAGTGTGATGGACCTGTGGTCAGACTCTTAGAATAGTGTCAACATCTGACACCATTCGTAACACAATGCACACAAAGGTGTCCTGACAGGAACAGTGTTTTTCAATGGAAGCGAATTCCTATAATTGTGCACAGCTTAATTGTTGCGAACCCTAGGTATGGTATTTTGAGATCATCCTGCTATGCCAATTTATGCTACAGGACGCCTTCTTCTAAGTGAGAAGAACCAAAGACATCTAAATGTCAATACCATTATTTCTTTGTGTGTAACAAGGCATTTATTATATATCTGCATGACACAGAACATTAAAACATATACACAAATATATAATGCAGGCAAGTAATCACAATTCCATATACAAAATGAAAAATATATCAAAGATAGACACAGAGGGGAGGTTCAGGTTACCTACAGGGAATTACTCAATGACAATTGTGTAGTTTAGGGTAACCTACTCATGATACATGCCTCTCTATCTAACTGTATCTAACATTTGTCATCTGAATGCAAACTCAAACAAGCATTTGTAGGTTATGGGGTCATTTATAACACCCCTGGAGGTGTTTGTATTTCTATGAATAATAACTGCAGAATTGATAACATTTCTGGAGGAGGTGGTTTTCAAAGAGGGCTTTCCCCAGGAAGTCATGCCAGAAAATGAAATGCAATTTACCCAAGATTGATGAGGAGGTTTTTGGGGAATATAGTAATGAAACACAACAAAATAGCTTTGCATCATTTCAGGGCCAATGTGCTAGTGGAGATAGCAAATCTGCAGGTTGGGGTGGAGTTCAATTATTCATCAATCTTACCTATCATGGAGAGAGATCGTTAGAAACATGGTCTGGGCATACTGCACCACGCCTCTCTCGGAATACCACTGTTTGTATCCCTGAAAGGAAGAGATATCCAAGGACTTTTTTATGTCCCAGTTGGGTTGGGTCAGCAAAGTCGACAGTGGTGGTGGATCGAGATGCTATATCGAATGACATACAAGATGCACAGTTTGGTTACAAAGAACTATTTGATGTATGGTATATGGCGAAGCCCCAGTTGTGGGAAGTTGGAAGGGTGGGTATTATGAAATCAATCCCAGGATTAGTATTACATTTCAGGTTGAGATGTCCCTTGGGCCCAAAAGAATACATTCTGTAAAGGTTGGTGTTGTGATCTTGTATGGTGGGGTGGTCTGGTAAAATGGTTGGTTGGTCAAATTTCCCATGGAATGAGGCTTAACTTCATGCCAAAAAATGGTCAGGGCAAAGGTTGCATTGCAAGAAGGCAGACAGCCATCATTCACTGGGAAAGAAGCCTCCAAAATGGAATCCCAAACCAACGGGGCCAGAAGACCTCAAGAGGGAGGGGGGACACTGAGCAAGTCACAGACATGTGGTTCCCCCAATTTGGTTGCAGGAATTTAGGTATAAATACTGTATAAAGTTCTTACACTTCCCTGGGATTGGCTTTCGTATTGTTTGTGGGGAATAGGGTGTGTTATGGTGTCTGTGTTAGAATGTTTATGGGTTCCGTTCTGAAATCTGACTACGGCTGTGTGGGGTCAACGTGTAACGGCATGGATGGCTGCTGGAGAGGATGCTTTTGTATGGAAGGAAAGGTGTACTAGTTGAATAAAGGAAGGTCACTACTTACCTCTGTGACACGCCTCATCAATAGGCTACTAGCTGTGTAGAAATGTCAATCAATTAACACCATCAGGCAGCCTTAAACACTAATAACCAGTTATTAGGGTGGATTGGAATCAACTATTTGTGTCTCCATGGTAGTGCAGATATCAAAAATCCAGATGCCACCAAATGGATCCAATAAAAGCCATGTGTAACTGGTTATCTGGGGTGTTATCATGGGATATCTAAGGCTACACTGAAACATTTCAGTTCCACTCGGTTGCTGAAATTGCATGGCAGTTTTGTTGCACTATTGTCCATCTTAAAGAACAGTTCTTACCATTCTAACTCCTTTAAAGGGGGCACACAGAGTCAAAATGGTCTGAGTCTGATCTCCTGAATTTCTTGGCTGAGATGTTGTGTGCTGCTGTGTGTCTGTTTTGTCCACATTTATGAGTTTGCTGTTCTGGCTGTTCTTTGCACCGTGTGATCTTTGACATCAACATCATGTTTATGGTATTGACTCAACATGTGAAAAGGTCTGAGGCGTCTGGCCTTAACAGCTGCATATCCATATTTCTTATTGTTTAAAGTTTGTCCTTGTCTCAGAGATTGGGATGTCTGTTGCTTGAGGTTGGTCCAAATGGCTTAGTATTGTTCTGGCATTTACATGTGCCTTGCTAGAGTGTTGGAATATAACATATTTAGGTAAATATATACTCTTTCAATAGTAAAGTCAGAACATCGTTTATAACTTTGTCTATATTTATTGCTAGCCAAATAATCTCTATATTTTTGGATTTGCACATAGATTTCTACCAAAACTCTTTTTTTTATGTGTGTTTAAGTTCAAAAGAACTTTTCACAATTATTTTATTAAATTAATTACACAACAAATCAACCAATATGAATGCATACAATTAATCCATAGAGACATAATGAATTATATCCACAGATCTCTAAACATTCAATTACACATTAAAAGATTGTATCACCTAAAATGGAAGAAATATAACATTTCTAATTGTTTATAAAGTACCTGATACCGAACACATTTAAAATATTAATATTAATACCACCAATTGATCTTCAAGCAGCATAATATTCCTAGAACTAAGAATCCTTTAATTTGCTCACTAGTAACAGCTCTGCCCAAACCGCTTCAAAAGAACTCTGATTCTTTGCCACAATTTCAAGAGGGCCATCATCATTTTACCATTATTTGCCTGCATGCACATCATCCAAAAGGTTTTACTTTTAATTTCATCCAGATTGGGTACGAAGTCTCCAAGATAATACATATAGGTGGCCTTGCGTGGGGCAACAGGTTAAAACTTCTAGAATAGTCTCCGTTAGATGATGTAACTTGCATAATCTACAACCTCTATCATCGATCAGCTTCCCAAACCTCGGCCCCAATACACCTAAAGTTGGAAGTTGATTTAGCCGTTGACACAGAAGAATTATCCTCAAGGCCGGAGCACGGGATAACACCTGGTACCTCAAGTACGTATTTTGAGTTTCAACATAATCTGCATATGTCTTTAAAGACACCATATGTATGTGGTTCAGGCCCCTGTCCCAAGTTTATACTTTATCTTTAAATTCCTTTCTTATGATATACTTCTCTGACGAGTTCGGTGACGAGTTCAGTCTACCGAAGAACTCTGCTTGTGTGTACCTCGAGAGGAGCTGCTGCGACGGACCATGTTTTGTGGGCTGCTGCCCCTTTTACTCCTGGTCCTGCCTTTATATTCTATGTTGGAGCGCGGAGCGCAGCGCAGAGTTCGGTGACGAGTTCAGTCTACCGCAGTCTGCCGAGGTCTTCCGCCCGCCTGCTTGCTCGCCTGCATATCCTTTGCGAACAGAAGCAGTTGTCTTCAAACTGCCGAAGAACACTGTGGCATGACGTTCGAGAGTTCAAAAGCTGATCCTCAAACGCGGTATAAATCCCTGCTATCCCGTCGTAAGCTACCGCAGAGAACTATAAAGGAGGTAAGCCAAGCTGATTTGATCGAATTTGAGGCTGTCACAGACACTGTGGCGGGCATTGTTCCCTCCCTTGCCCCCTTGACATTAACATTATTGGGTGCCCTCGCAGAGCCGGCGAACGGACAAATACTATCCACAACCGTTGATCCCAAAATTTCCCTTGGTGAAAATCCTGTCAGTTGTGAAGCGGAGCCGGCAGTTATGCCCTTCCCATCAATGTATGTCGACGCTAGTGATGTTGCACAGGTTTCCCCCTTTAAACTTACAGATTCCGACTTACTAGCAATCAGCCTCCCAAGTGTTCTAGGCCAGGTGAAGGTGATGGTGCAGTCTCCTCTGTCTGCTAGGCAGAGCAACTCACGCGGCATTGGGGAGCCATGTGTGCCACATGTTCCAAGTACTTCTTTCGCCCCAAGTTACTCGCCGGCGGTGGTCTCGCCATCGCAGCACGGGGTGAGTATGGCTGGCCAACTGGACTCAACACATGAAAAGAGACCTGAGGAGAGGATGCATACTGATCCTCTAGGATTCACACCAGGAAATAACATAGTGCAGGACACGGTAGAGAGCCGAAAGGCTAACTTCGTTGCTGTTCCAGGGGACGATTTCAATCAGATGCAGCCGCATAGGTCGATAGTCATTATTATGGATACAATAAAAAGTAAGGCCCTTCCTGATGCTGTCCTCACCGAAATCTCAGCACGAGAAGTACGGCTAACAGCAAGACTAAAAGCTGACTTTCTGGCCATGTACGATCAACTAAACAATAGTTTCTTGCAAAATCAACATACGCCAGCAAAGAAGATGGAGTCCAAAAAGATCATCTCCTCTGCAACACTATGTGGCACGACATCTGAGCCACCGACCCAGGCAACGTTTAATATTTCACTTCCATCAAGATCCTCTGGAGACACGGAGTCTCTAATCACCAAGGAAGTAGAGAAGAGAGCTACTATGAACGACTCTAACTTGGCGGGTTTGATGTCTGAGAACTCTTCCACTGGCTCTCATGAAAAAGTGGCCTCAGAGGAAGTAAGAAATTACCAACCCACCAAAAGCTCCTTATCAACTGCGGCAGGCATTCAAATTCATAATAATGTGCTTGCGGCAACATCGATTGCTCTATTGCCCTTCATGAAACTTTATGAATCGTTGCATGACACTGTACGCGACCAAACATCCTTGTTAGCTTCTGTCAATAACAAGATCTCAACCCTGGAATCTTTCTCACAAATAATTGCGCAAAGACTTGATCATGAAGCTAAAACCTCTTTAAAATGGTAAAATAGATTATGTGATCTTGCCCAACAGTTAAATGGGGATAAAGCATCGTTGACTGAAGCTGTAATTGAATGTACAAAATGGATGCGCCATAACATAACAACAAAAAAACGTGTTGAGAGCGATGCACATGATGCCCTTGTAAGACCTACACTAGCCTGAGAAGCAAAATCGACAATGTCTTGAAAGGAAACTAACAACTGCCAAGGGATTGATGGGGAATCCAGCAGTAGAGTTGGTATCGAGTGTCCGAAATGCCAACCAACAGCCCCCCTAAAGGCATCTATTATACCTCAAAGTAGAAGCTCAATGATTAATAATGTTGGGGACAGCCACAAGCGCCCTGGTAACATCGTAGCTATTCCACAGCAGATAGCCACTGATGAAACAAGAATTGGCGGTGCGTTACCTGCTATACTTGAGCAGGGTGTCGCAGGCGGCGATAAGCTGCCTGTGCCGAGGGTGGTAGCTGTAGAGCTGGGCAACCTAACAAAGAAACTGTTGTTTGGGATCTTTAATAAAACAAATACCCCTGAGCCTGCGAGTGAACAACAATCACATCAAAGAAATGGCAGTCTAAAAGTACAACAAAGACGCCCAAATCAGAAACAGGTGGCCAAACGCGTACGCACAAGTGGTGCAAAAAAATTCATAAGGAATCTTACAACTCCCTCTCGCCCAAAGATATTTGCTCGCGCCGAGAAAACCAATGAGGCAGCACACAATTCCACAAACAATTTTGGAATAAAAATCTCCACACAAAATTGCGCCAAAAGATGCCTCTGGTGATGAAGATGAAGTAAACTCTGAAGCATCGATAGAGTTATGTGAGTTCTCTACGTACTCGATTGATGATGATGTAGAGGGTGCCTCCTCCATTGTGGTGGAAAGTTCCTCTACCGCCATAGACAAAGGAAAGGCAATCATGACTATGTCTTTAGAGAGTTGAACGTGGCAGTTCCTCAAGGTGGTGGCCCGGCAAAAAAGCAAAAAGTGACGACGCTCTCTATGCCGTTGGCTGACAAGGAAACAAAGGCACAGAGTAAACAGGTGAGAGTCTCTCATCTTCGATTAAATGTCTTGTGTGAAAAATTGAACCCGAAACACACGAGAGCTGAAGCTGAAAAACTTGAACGACGCCCAAGTGACTGGTGCAAAAAACAAATCTCAAAAACAGATCAGGGTTTATGGAGAGTTCAAATTAAAAACATCTTGCCTGAACAAAAAGAGGTGAATTTGAACCGACGTAATATACTAAAACTGTTATACTGCATTCCAACGCTTCGAGCGACAAAATCGGACGACATTGCAGTGGTTGAATATATGTCCGAAGAGCACCTGGACTGGGTCAGGCTACATCTCAAATCGTGGTCTTTAATGACGGCTGTAAAGGAAGCCGCTGAGGATCTTTTGTTCTTTGGTTTTGAAGTTCATTGTGTGGAAGACCAAGATGATGAAAGAGAAAACTGTTCGCTAGTGGAGCTAACCGCAAATGAAATAAGAAGGAAAGATTATGGGCCCAGATGAGCTTCAAGTGTACACCAAGCTCGAAGGCCTTAACCCATAATAGCCAATAGCATAGTTTGAAAAAACCAGACTCTTTTCACCAGCTATTGTCGTAGAACACTTGTGGATTTGTGCACCTTTTTCAAGAACAATGGCAATTCCCGGCCCATAATTCCATAATGTGTATGCAAGAAACATGGCTACGTGAATGTCCGGCTTGTGACGGCTATACAGTTCTTCTCAATCCTGCAAGAAAGAACTTATTTGGTCGCCCATTCTCAGGTCTAGTTACACTGGTCAAAAATAGTATGGAATGGAAGATTCTATCTTCAAAAAATCTTAACATGTTTGTGCAAGCCACAACAATTCTAAATAATCGGTCTAAAAGTCCACGGGATCAAGTGATCTTGATGGTCAACCTGTACTGGAACCCTGCAATGATCCCACAAATCGTCTTCATCACTGCAGTAATGTCCGCAGTTGATGAAGGTCTATTGTCTTTTAACGATCCGACAATTCTGATATGTGGTGATTTCAATTGTGCTTGGTTAAACAATGCAATGATAAAGTGCAAAACATCTGAAATTAAACCGGGCGCTATACCAACAGATAGAGGTACCTGATGGACCAACGAGATTTCTCAGAGAGACTGTTCAATGCTGAATGGATTTACACAAGGTGACATCCCCCCAGGATATACCTGGAACCGGGGAAAGAGCAAGAAGACACTTGATTAAATCTGGGCGTGCCGAAATTTTCTAGACCAAATCATAAGTCTAAAAGTACTAAAGACTGACAAGAGCGATCACAACGCGTTGGTGTTGTCATGGTAAAAGGCGCTAAAAATTCAGTATAATAAATACAGTGACAGCATTACAATAAACAACAGAGCTAATAGACTATGCATGAATGCTCCTCAGTTGGCCCTGATGACAACGACCTCTTACAGACCAACTGAGTCATCTTAAGCATAAACTATCCTATTTTGTTACAACAATACAAGGTGAAGAACAAAATCCACAATGGCAATGTGATCTAATTGAATCACCCCTACAGTGCAGCAATAGGGAGAGCAAAGAAAGATCTACGAGACGATCTATGACTCTTGAAACAAAATCGTTCCGGCAGTAACATTGACTTGATAAAAACTCAGCGCCAGCAATATAGAAATTGGAAAAAATCCTTCAACATGATTAGAACTCAAGATCAAGCTGAACAAATGTTAAAATGAATCCTACAAAAAGATAGCAGACACATTTGGCAGATCATCAACACAGGCAGTGTGAAACACACATATTCAATGTCGAATGATGTGAATGGGGCGACATGGGTGGAACATTTCTCGAAGGTGTTTGATGACCACAACTGTATCGATGTTCCAAAATTGATCTTGAGAGGATCAAGGTGGAATGTGGCTGACTCTGAAGACAACATTGAATGGGCTATTCAAAAGCTAAAGTCCTCACGAGCGGCTGGTCCTGATGGCGTCTCAAATGTGATGCTAAAAGCCCACAGTGCCTTGTGGGCAAATTTTATGGCCGTCCTCTTTGAAAGAATTGCTGCTGAGAAAGTGCTGCCCGAGTCTTGGCTGAAAGCGGTTGTGGTGCCCATCTTTAAAAAGAGCAATCGGGATGATCCTAACAACTATCGCCCGATTGCCCTTTTAGATACAATTGGCAAAGTCTTTGCATCCTTCCTTCAGAAACGACTGGCGATGTGGGCCGAGGAAGTGGCAACGGTTGACTCACATCAAACAGGATTTACGAAGGGTGTGGGTGAAGAGCTCAATCTGGTCCTCTTGAATAGTTTGAAGCTAGATACTCTGAGGCGAAAAAGAAGGTTGTTCATCGCCTTCATAGACTTGAGTGAGGTATTTGACAGCATTAACCGTAACTTACTGTGGAAAAAACTAAATGCCTGGAATTGTCCAAGTGAGCTGCTGTCCCCGCTGATTGCCTTACACTCAAATACATCTATCAAAGTACGGCTAAATGAGCAAGGTGACCTGTCTGATGAAATTCATACAAAAAGAGGAGTAAAACAAGGCTGCCCCCTGGCTGCTCAACTATTCAAGCTATTCATCTCTGACCTGCTGCTGTCTTTAATTGGCCAAAGGGTTTTCCCCCCGTTAGTAAATGGGCATCAAATAAGTTGGGCCATTTACGCAGACAACATTGTGCTTATTGACTCCACCCCAATTGGACTACAGCGTCTGCTCAATGCATTACAAGGGTACTGTGCGCAAAATGACTTACAGATCAACACGAAAAACTCTAAGATCATTGTGGTTGGTCAAAGCATCACCAAGGAATCTAACAACTTGTCGTGGAGGATAACAGATGAACATCTTGAGGTGACAAATAGCATTCAGTACTTAGGTGTATTATTTAACACCTCTATACGTGAATGGGAATGGACGGAAGGTTCGCATGCAGATGTTTGCGTTACAGGGGGCGAAATTGCATGCTGCCTATGGAAAATGTACTCTTAGGCCAGTATTATCATTCTACCTCCAAAAAGTGGTTCCAGCGATAACGTTTGGAAGTGAAACAAGCTGGAATATTCCACACCGAGTTGTGGGATAGGCTTGAAGGTAACTTCTGGCGCAAGGTGTTAAGACTACCGAAAAATGTGTCAATTACTGTAATACGGTATGAGCTATGTATCGACTCTCTTTACGGTGCAGTTATGTGGAAATCAGTGTCTACCTTAAGAAAAATGCACGTGAACTCAGTTGTAAAACCTTATGAAATCCTGCATGCAGTTTCGAAGGACCTTTCTGCTTTCTTGTTGAACGAGTGGGGTGCAAGACTGATACATGTATTAGATAATGCGGATGTTTCTTTAGAAACCGTGTTGTTACGACCTCAAGAAGCAAAAAAGAAACTGCGGTTAAGGAACTGGATATTAAATGATGAAAATCAGAAGAATCTTGCAACATCGCTTGACTTGGGTAGTGCCTTGAACAAACTTGATGTGCTCCCTAAATACTTGGAGCAATTTCCATCTAGTTACCATCGGAACATGTTTCTACGTTTACGTCTTAATGTTTACTATACCAAGGAGATTCAAGTGATGAAGCGAGACCCGCTTGTCTATGACTCATTGTGTCGGTTCTGCAAACATGATGTAGAGTCTGTGAGACATTTAATTATCGAATGTAAGGCGATCACAAGACAGCGCTCACTGCATTTAGCCCATTTTGCACCGCTATCAGTAAACATGGAGGCATGGTGGAGTTATTTGATTGGAGGATTCAATACTCAGTTAACCTGTGCCACAATACATTTTATGGATGCTCTGATGCTAAACAAAAAGGAGCAATAATCTCAGAATTAATATGACAAACATTTTTAGTGGAATGTATTAGAAAGATCTAAAAAGTGATTCCTTTACGGATGAACTGTAACTTAAAGTTTTTTTTTCTGTATTAAACTAATGTTACAATAAAAAAAAATTAAAAAAAATACTTCTCTACCTCCCACCACAGGGACCATCCAATGAGATCAAACCATCAGGGCTTAAAGTACCCTGATGGTTGCCCACTCTCATTCCTATGCATAACCTTACCCATTAGCGTTAGCAGGGGACATTGATGGTCCTTCATAGCTTTAATATATAATACACCACGTCTCAAAGCTACGTGCCCACTCATAGATATGATGCCCAATTCCGGCCTCAGTGCCTGAATAGGAACGCATTGTGCCAAACCAAGGAGTCATCGCAGGCACAATGCAATGCCTAAATATGTAATAATGCCTTTGATGTAATACCCAGCTGTTTGATCAGCAATTACTTTCGCCATGACAGTAAGGGCACAAGCTTTATTCTGTTTGCCGCGTATCATCTCCTTATATTTGGCCTCCTGGCTTGCACCCAAGTACTTGTATCCAGTTACCCTTTCATCAATACCTTGATTTGCCATATGTAGAGTATTACCTGTTCTCTTATTATTCCCAACCCACATATACTTCATTTATTTATTTATTTACATTTATATAGCGCACAAACAGCCCAGGGGCATTGAGGCGCTGTTACTTGCAATGACTTAGTTACATGGTACAGGTAAGATAGCGTTTGTTGACACATTGTAAATGTTGCAGGATGACATACTGTTGTTACAGATATTGCTTTTGATCATATGATACAATATACATGGGGTAATCGTGCTAGTATGTTTAGCCTTAAGTGAACAGGGTAGTCTTCAGCATTTTGCGGAAGGTGGTGAGGGAGGCCTCTCCACGGATAGTGTGTGGTAGGGCATTCCAGTGCGAGGGCGCAAGGTAAGGGAAGCTGGATCCGCCCGCTTTTACTTTTTTTACTAGAGGCACTGAGAGCATGTTGGTGTAGGGTGATCTGGTTGGCCTGGTGGTGGAGACAGGGTGTATCCTTTGTGAGAGGTATGCAGGCGCAGTGAGGTGGATGCACTTGTGGGTCAATGTCAGGGCTTTGAATAATATCCTTTCTTTTATTGGGAGCCAGTGGGCTAGTTTTCTGGCCTCAGAGATGTGTTCTCTTTTTGCAATACCTTGGGCTGCCGGAGCGCGTTGTTCTGTATTACTTGTAGTTTCTCTAGGTTTTTTTTAGAGGTTCCAGAAGGAGTACGTTACAGTAGTCTAGCCTAGAGCCGGTGATGGCTCTGGCTATGTTAGTGCAGTTCTCTTTGGAGAGAAAGGGTCTGACTGCATTGATAAGTTTGGCATGATATGCCACTGCAGAGGCAATTGCATTGATTTGTCTGTCCATGGATAGGCTAGAATACAGATAAACTCCCAGGGTTTTGACAGAGTCGGAGACTGGAATTTTAATGGAATCAATGGTGAAGTGACTGAATTGGGCATCTAGATTCTTTAAGGTGTCGGGAGAGCCTACCAGGAGGAGTTCCGTCTTGTCAGAGTTGAGGCATAGACCGTTGTCTGCCATCCAGGCTTGGATGGTATTGTAAAGGTTGTTGAGGGCCAGGGAGTCAGTGTTGTAGTTACCTATGAGAGTGATGAGGATTTGTGTGTCGTCGGCGTAGTTGGTATATGAGATGCCCATGGCGTCGAGCATGAGGAAGAGGGGGCGTGTAAAAATGTTGTATAGCGTGTGGGAGAATCAAAAAATAGGGCTCCTGGTGTGGAACCTATTCTACCCAGGAGGGTTAACTAGGAAAACAAAAGATACAAATGAATAGGTCCAAGGATGCTAGGCTCAGAACAACACCTCCACATGTATTATCAAACTCTGTATTGCTAAGGAAGGAATCACTCTTCAATAGTATGTTGTAGAGATAAATCTCATTTTTTTATATTAAAGTTGTGTGCAAAAAGACATAAATCCAACATTTAGAGAAATTAAGACATCAAAATGGTTTGCAAAAACAGAACAATCAAACAAAAAATATATTTACAACACACAGTGCCAAAAAAACATTTTTTGGGACAATCTCCAAATTGTGTGTGTGTAACAAACCCGACTCCTATTAGGATTTGCCAAGTAAATGTGTGTTGTAAATATATTTTTTGTCTGATTGTTCTGTTTTAGCAAACCATTTTGATGTCTTAATTTCTCTAAATGTTGGATTTATGTCTTTTTGCACACAACTTTAATATAAAAAAATGAGATTTATCTCTACAACATACTATTGAAGAGTGATTCCTTCCTTAGCAATGCAGAGTTTGATAATACATGTGGAGGTGTTGTTCTGAGCCTAGCATCCTTGGACCTATTCATTTGTATCTTTTGTTTTCCTAGCGTGGGGGAGAGGCAGGAGCCTTGGGGCACCCCACAGAGTATAATGGTTGGTGATGCGGCGGCTAAGTCAGAGAATACTTGCATGGTTCTGTCTTGTAAGAAGGAGGTGATCCACGCTGTGGCTTCAAGGGAGAATTTGGCGGTGGTGGAGAGGTGGTGGCATACTTCATTTTATCATAATTAATGATCAGATCATTCTCTTCAGCATACAAAATCCATAAAACTCGTTGGACATTCAGTTTAGGGAGAAAGTTATTTATCCATGCCAAATAATCTGGCAAACCGCTATATATAGGTTGAATAGCATGTGCGCCAACACACATCCTTGCTTCAACCCTTTGGTGGTTCCTATCTTTTGGGATGTTTGAAGGTTTCACCTCACTGAGCTCTTTCTTGAATCTCTTACAAATTCATTACAATGTTTCAATAATGAAAATGATGCAGTCATGTGTGCACTTTTTAACCACATGACAGAACACATGTATGTACTGGAGATGTTTGCTACTCATACGGCTTCTGTTGTAATTTTGGCCTTCAAGAAATCAAACAACTCATAGACATGTAACTTAATGCAAATTTGTTTCTTTTTACATATTTCTACTTTGTTCTTATTCAAGCTTTAAGACTACAGAATGTCATGATGCCAACTGTCTGATAAAAACAAGAGAGGGCTTCTATGGTGCCCATCATGCTGTTAATTACCCCACCCACAGGGAACATTTTAAGCCACCTGACAAAGGTTCAGCTTGCATAGCACCTGTCAATCATCTAACAAATATGGTCACTACGTTCTGTTAAAGGGTGAGTATTCTGAGTTAATTCCTTGATCAGACATATTATGAATCACGGTTAGTCAAAATGGTCATAAAGTATTTGTCATAGACATGTCATGTTATGACAACAACATGAAGACAACTACTCCATTTTAGATTGTCTCATCTAGTAGACGACTTATGACTTCTGTGTTATGAAAATGTTGCATAATTATAAAAATGCTTTATGTCTGCTATTCATTCCAAATTGTTGGTTTGTTGGATTTTATTTCTCATCTGTTTTACATTGTGAATCAATTTGGAGCTTTCTTTTACTTTCATTAATGAGGAAGTGATGGTTATTTCAGCACTTTAAAGCATTCCTCTTCCCATTTCTCCCCCAATGTGGGGGACGAACTCTTTGCACCTTTTGCACACTGCACTTCACATATTTCCTGTGTATTATTGAAATGTGTAGGATGTTTACAACTTTTTTATTGTTTTGTGTCAAAGCCAGTGGAATGCAGCTATAAAATAGAATAAAACATGTTTGGTTAAATCGTACCTCCATTCCGGCCACATGTTGGTGTCTTACATATATTATGCCCCATGGAATGAGGGTTTATGGGCGTGCCTACCTTCTTGTGTATGTGATGTTATGCTATGTTGACCGATACCACGCACTGCTACCACACAAGGGTGATTGCAAGGCGCTCAAGTGGCTCTGCAAGAAAAAGACGGTGTAGTGTGTTAGTGAAGGATAGGATGACAGGATAGGCTCAGAACCAGGAGGAACTGGCAGCTGTGTGTGTGTTGTCTTGAATACAAGTTGGTTATGCGACCTGGCTCGCTGTAAACATAAGGGTAAGACTCAGTGCCTGGGTTATGAACTAGTGTTTATGTTGGGTGTGTGCGTCATGTGCGGTTAGGGTGGTAGTGTAATTGTGCGCATCAGTTTGCTGTATTCAGAAGGGGGGTCCGGTGTTGTGGGGTTTTTTAATGCATGAGCCGGTTATGCTGGTGTGGGTTTTAGTGTGTTTTGTGTGTGGTTTGGCTTGTGTGTATTTATGGTTGTATGCACTGGTATGTTTCATATTTAGGTTAGGTCCAGTATCTGGGATGTTTGTTGAGTGGGAATATTTTGGTGTGTGGATGTGTGGTTTGGCTAGCCCATGGGCATGTATGGTGGTTGCGAGGTATGTTGGAGGAGCAGGAGTGGGGTAGATTAGTTAGAACTTTGGTTCCTCTCGACAATTCCTCCAAGTATGTCCTAAGAGCTTGACCAGTCGCAACTCAGTGGTACCCTCCGAGTCTTCCGGCTGAGGTCCGTTAGCTGCCCTTGCCACCTCTCCAAGCTCAGAGTGCTACGTTCTACCACAAGTTCCTATGAGTGCAACACATTAGCTGCTCCCAACTAGTCCCTATATACTCAGCAAAAATTAGACAGTAAAATTGTGCTTCAGCGTGTTGTAAAATTAGCAGCTAAAGTGACGCATGGATGATTTTTGCAAACCTTCAGGAAGTGGCTGATGTACCCTGACTCCAGTGATGCATGGTTAGTCCTACATAGTTCAATTTAATCCTGTACCCGGCTGACCCTCCCAAGATTTGTCTAGATGTTGCATGTGCTTTGTATTCACAAAACTATCTGATTGTGATGCATGGCTACTCTTCGCAGATCTCTCAAGGTGTGACTTGTGATGTGTAACTGTGAGGGAGGTGGTGAAGATTGGGGCATTTCTTTCTGTTTTCATTGGTTTTCACTGCTGTTGTCCCTTTTTACTTCTCTTCTCCCTTTGTATGTTTCTTTCGGTCCTCATAGGTTTCAGTGCTATTGTCCCTTTGTGCTGGTCATTGGCAGTTGAATAGCCATGTCTTTACAACGGATTACACCTACTGGGTTAGAAGCCCAAGAAAAAGGGGAATTATTCTCCACATTTGACAGGAAACGTCCCTGGAAACTATGGGACAGATGGTCAAGATGGAAGAAGGACTAGTATTCCTTCCTCCCACTGAACAGGAACACTCTAGTCTTTCATGTGGGAGACTATAATTAACCACCAGGTGTTGCAACCGGTGCGTTGCAACTTTCTTCCAACGCTAGTTTGCTGAGATGGTACGGTTTCAGGCTACTCCTTTGTTCTTTACTCTTGTCCTTTTTCCCCGTGTATTCCTCCTCCTGTAATTCGCCATAGTTCACATACCGTGGTGCTTACACCCTGCCTTCTTGTTTTCCTGCTCTCTCGCAGATGCTTCACCACCGCATGTACACGAACGCAGGTTTCCATTTCAGCCGCGTGTGTAGTTGCACGAAAACGAGCAGCTGTTGCCTGCCAGCGCTTGCACTGAAACTACCAGCTACTTTCAGTGCGTGATCGTCTGTGGGCACTTTAACATCTTCTTGGACTCCTCCACTCACTTGCACTGGAACCCGTTTGTGACAACTCAGTGCATTCTGGTATTTGGAGTCATCATCAGGATTCTGAATTACAAGACGGAATTCCAACACAAACACATACAACAAAAAGCCTACTCCTCAAGATCTACACAGGGTTTTTCTGCTGAGGCTTTTCCCTGGTTTGGGGTGGACTCCCAGGGTCCCCGCTGCCAGGCTTATTGACTAACTGGCAAAGTGGCCTCCGGGGGAGCCCGTCCCTATCTCTACAAACAAAAGGGCCAGACGGTAAAGAAGAAGACACCCAGTGCCTGGAGAGGTAAACCAGTGGAGACATCGTCCGACGAACCTTCAGAAGTAACTTCAAGTGAGGAGTGGGAAAGTGATACAGGAACCATTGTTGATTCAAGATTGACTGAACCTGAGAACCTTAGGATGAATCTATTCTTTGCATACACACCTGCACATTCACTGCAGAATAAAAAACCTTGTAGGACGAAAATGCACATGTTCTGAGTACAATGTACATGATTTGCAGCATGTTCTATTCTTCTGCCCTGTGTTCTCAAGCTTGAGAAAAATATTTATTCTCCCCTTGGTGAGGGCATGGAGAGTGAGACATGCTCATTCAGCCTTCATGCATCTTCTTTCTGTCCTGATCTTACATGTGCCAGTGTCTTTCCTTCTATATTGAAAATGCTTTTTCATTACATAATGAACTAGTGGAAGTAGTAACCTCTTAGGTTATTCTAATATGTTTTGAACATGGTTAGAACCGCCCTCTGTGCAAGATTTCTAATGTTATCATTTGTGCCCCTCTCTTTTTAATTACTCATTTTATTGTTATGCATATGTACATTGTGTTGCTCTTTTGTACAATTTGATGGAACTTCAAACGTATTTTATCTATCATGTCTTTAGATATTTCCTGAAGGTGAGGTGGTCTTCTGTGGTTCTAATTTCCTTTGGCATTTTGTTCCATAGGTTAGAAATTAGGCGTGAGAATGCAGTTCCTCTGAATTTCCTTTTTCTTACTGTTTCGTCTCTGTTTGGAGGTTGTTGCTTGATCTTAGGTCTCTTCTTGGTTGATAGCGGCTGATCTGGTCCTGGAGAACTTTGGTTCCTTGACTGTGTAGGGATTTGTGGGCAATGCAGAGGGCTTTGAATTTAAAGTGTTTTTTTTTTACTGGGAGCCCATGTAGGCTTCTCAGTGCTGGTGTAGTGTGTTCTCTTCTGTTCAATCTCACGAGTGTTCTTGCTGCAGCGTTCTGGACATGTTGAAGTTTTTTGATGCTCCTTTTAAGGCATTCCGAGGTAGAGGTTTGCATAGTCAATTCTTGACAATATTAGGGGTATGATTGTGAGGGTTCTATGTGGAAAAGAGGTAGGGGAGCATCCCCTTGAACAGTCTTAGGAGATAGAGGAACATATTTGTGATAGTATTCACTTGTGGTTCCAGGGATAGTCCATTGTGCATCACACTTGAAGTTTCCGGTTGGGTTGCCAGGCCTGGTGGCCCGTCCACTTGGGGGTTGATTCCATTTTGCTTTGGCGGTGAGACTATTATTTCTGTTTTGGCCAATTTCGATTTGACTTTGTTCATTGTCATCCAGATGTATATGTCTGTGAGACAATTGTTGAGGGTATTGTTTGGTTCTTGGGGCATGGGTATCTTCATGATCAGTTGTGTGTCATCTGCATAGTTGTAGGCAGTTAATCCGTGGGTTTGAATGATTTTCATCAAAGGTGACATGTAGATGTTGAAGCGGCGGGGGGATAAACTGGATCCTTGTGGCACTCCACAGGAGATATTTTTTGTGTTTGAGGTGAAAGGCGATAGGTACGTTCTTTTGGTTCAATTAGGGTGGAGTCTTTTAAGCCACATTCCACAGTCTTATTATTAGTGTTGGGTGGCTCATTGTGTCTAATGCCACTGATATATCCAGTAGCATGGGGGCAGATTGAGTGACATAGTCTCCATTTATTTTTAGGTTGTCCCATATGGATAGGAGTGCCCATTCCGTTCCTCTTATTGGTCTGAAGCCAACTTGTGAGTGGTCAAGTATTCCATTTATTTCTGCGTAGTTAAATAGGATTGTGTATACATGGTTCTACAGTATCTTCACCGGGTAGGGCAGGTTTGATATTGGTCAGTAGTTGCTGGGGTCTTCCGCACTTTCCATTTCCGTTTTTACAAGTGGTTTGATAAATGCCGATTTAAAGGAGTTTGGTTCTTTTCCTGTGTTTAGGGACGGGTTCATTAGGTGCTGTAAGTGTAACGCTGGGGTGCTGCGTTTGAGGATTACTTGTAGATGTCCGGTGGGCAAGGGTCGCTTGAGGATCCTGCGAGGTAGGTGTCCTTTATAAGTATGGAGAAAGTTTCTTCATTTATTGGTTCAAAGCAGGCAAGTCTTTCTGTGGTCGGTGTTTCACCAGTTATCCGTGATTCAGTGGTTGTGTTTATATTTGTGCGGTTTGTGTCGATGGTCTGTTGGATTGTTTATATTTTTGATCTGAGGTGGTTGGTGATGTCACATAGTGCTTGTGTTGGGATGACACCTTTCTTGCATCTCTTTGATGATTCTGAAGAGTTCTTTTTATGGGTTGGTTTCTGATTCGATTCTTGTAGAATAATATTTTTTTGTTGCTTTGAGGACTGTCGATTTGTATAATCTGACTTATCTTTGGTATGTTATTTGGTCCAGTAGGTTGTAATGTTTTCTCCATATATTATTTTTTAGATCTTTCTGTTTTTCAGTTCTTTTGTTGCGGTTTTGAAAGGTTTTGCTAGTGCTAGTTGGTCTAGGGCCTCAGTGATCCAGGTGTTGAGTATGTTTTTCGCTGAATCTGGGGTAATTCTGTTAATCTCAGCGGTGTTTGGTTGCGTCGATTCAAGCAGATCTGTTAAGGATTCCAAGTCAAGACTCTTCCAGGTACTTTTCCTAGTTGCGTGTAGTATTGTGTTTCCGGACGGTAAGCGGGTTTGAAATTTGATGTAGAATGGTATTAGGTAGTAATCACTCCATACCATTAGTGTTGGTGGGACAGATGCAGTCCTTCTTTGCAGCAGATTGTGTCCAAGATTTGTCCAGCGTTGAGGGTGGATCTCTTTACTATTTGCTTGAAGTGGAGTGTTTCCAGGAGTGTGCAGAGTGAATTCGCTGAGTTTTCATTTCCTCTTTAAAACCAGATGTGGAAATCTCCCTGTACGATCAGGTTGTCATGGTAGGTGGATAGGTTGGCGAAGGAGCCTGCGAGTTTTGTCTTTGTCGGGTTGTAGGATGGCAGTCTGTAGATCAGGAGGAACACAATGTTGGCTTGACCGTTGAGATTGATCTTGACATGTGTTTCCCTCAGTGACATGTCATATGACTTTTGCAATGATACAATGCCTTGAACCACAGACGCCCAACCATTGCACATGTACTTGCTTTTTCCCCATTGTGGATATGCCTAAAAGAAAGCTAACTGGGCAACTTTTTTTTCTTTTTTTTTTTTACAAACGTGTGGCACTGTCAAATCACATTGGCCTGTTAGCAGAGGCTCAGCCATGCCCAACATGTCTTCCATTCTCCTGTCCAGTAGCAATTAATGTCAACTTCACAATGGTTCTGGTTGCTGACTGATGTACTGTGCTCTATTTTTAGGTTCATACATGAGTGTATGCACATCGTAATCAGAACATTGTTAGTTGAAAGGTTTGAACATTCACCTTTGGAAAAGGGATCAGCCTTGGGAGTTCACACCTTTCCACCAGTGGTCTACTAGTTAGTCTGTGTGATATTATTATCTTGCTTATGTCATCAGCTCATCAAGTTCTTATTGGGCTTTTAAACAGTAAAACAAATATTTTATTTTATGTGTGCAGTGCCAAGTCACAATGAATGCCGACATATTATATTGGGTTCTTCCCCTTCCCCTACCCACGTAGCTAGCCCTCTTGGAGGTGGTTCCTTTCCTCTGCACGTGGTTCCCTGTCCTCTGCACGCCTACCTGTGCAGCCCTCAGCATAGAGCATCAGCCCTACATAGGACATGTCAGACTATGGTACTGCATACGCAGATGTTGTGCCATTTAGCCACTGCAGGTTTCCGCCCCTACCTCTGCCTCCTCGACCCCTGTAGCAGTGGAGCACAAACCATGATGTATTGTTTACCTCAACCCAACCATCTTAGACTGCATTCACTGATGCTGTGGCAGCCTGCATATTCAGACAATTATGCCAACCTTTAAGAGCTGGCTGAGTCAGGTGTGCTGGTATTTGCGCATGTTATCACACAGAGATATCTGTGGCAAGAGTTTAATTCACTCAGCTGTCTTATCAGCTATGCTACCAAGGTAGCGCTACGTTTAACTTTTCTGGGTAATAGGAACGGTTTCCCTCCTTTGGACATTCACAGACAGCTGCAATACTGTAATAGAAACTCCCATTCAGAGGTATTATACAGAAAACTGTTTCTTAATGAAACTTTTTTTTTAAACAATTACATTTGAAATCAAACTTGCTTTACAGGTTTCCCAAGTTCTGTGATTTGTAAACAGGTGGCATTTGATACAACCGTGCAGCTCAGTAAAAAAAACTGGGCTGCACAATGTAAAATTGGTTTAGGATGCATTCTGGATTGTTAAATGATCGTTGCAAGGGATGCATCCTGTCCGAGTTACTCTTACTTTTATAATTATTATAATATTTATAATCGTTTTTTTTTTTTTGTAACGATCTTAATACCGAAAAGGTTTCTAAGCACGAGCCTGGGATTTGAACCTGTGTTACGCGGACCAGGGATTCGAACCTGTGTTGCTCTGCGTCAAGCGCGTTGCCACTGAGCTATACTACCCATGCCACTTTCCATAACCATGTTTAAATTACACCAAATTAAGTGTGCATCCTCTACCATGCCTAGCACATGAGACATAGGGCCTCATTACACGTATGGAGGTAATGAAAAAAGGAAGTAGGAATGGCATTACCGGCATCGTTAACGGGTCTAGGACATTATGAGCCGACATCCCGCCAATTCCGTCACCGCCCATACTGTGCCCCATCTTACCGGCATGCGCACGTACACCCGCCCCTTCACGGCACCAATACCAGGATGCCGCTAACAGGAGGACCTCACAAGTTACGCGGGCATGCACTTACCGGCATCCCGATGGCAGTAATTAGGGACTGCACGACTGCGGCAATACAGGCATCGCAGACCACCCGCAAATAGCAACCTGCAGTGCAGGCAACTGCCACAGGTGCACACAATCACCACAGGTGGAGTCAATGGAGCCTGTCCCAGTACAAAAGGAGTACAGCCACACACCACACCACTTCCTGCACCAAAATGATCCCACTAGCTGTTGCAATCATGGGACTGGAGGACATGCTTGTACTGTTACAACAACAGCAACAACAGCAACAAACAGCCAGCACAGAGGAGACGCAGGAGGAGAAGGAGGGTGTGACAGGCCCAGCAGGTTCCACCAGTGCAGCCAGTTGTACCACATAGGCAGCCACCAATCCCTCACATCAGACCCAGTCCATTCAATCTAACCCCTGAGCAGATCCACACCCTGTACTGGTTGGACCGGGACACCATCACCACCATAGTGGACATGATACACAACGACATTGTCAGCCTGATAGAAATCTGCACTGCCACCCCCCTCTACTAAAGGTGGTGTCTGTGCTCCACTTCCTGGCCACAGGCACCTACCAGCACACAGTGGGCCAGCTGCATAGCATATCACAACCACTCTTGTCCCGCATGCTGACCCAAGTGCTTGATGCCCTCCTGAAGCATGCAAGCATACACATTTACCTACCACAGACTGGCCAGGAGCTCGCTGACACCAAAGTAGGCTTCCATGCACTGGCAGGCATGCCCAATTGCGTCGGTGCCCTCGACTGCATCCATGTAGAATTGGTGGTGTACCGCAATCGCAAGCAGTACTACTCCATCAATGTACAGATGGTATGTGACTCCAGCAAGAACATAACACATTGTTTCGTCCGATACCCCGGATCTACACATGATGCCACGGTGCTGCGTAACTCCACGCTACCCTGCTACATGGAGTGACATGCTGGACGACGTGTCTGGCTGCTTGGTGAGTTGCCTGACTGGCCCATGGCAGTGCATCAGGGTTGTGAGGTGGGGGGGATGCATACTCCACCTGGGTGGGATTGGGGGGGATGCATACTCCACCTGGGTGGGATTTGGGGGAAGCATACTCCACCTGGGTGGGAATGGGCAGTGAGTGGACAATGCACTCTGAGCTAAACACTGTTGACCTGAACATCCAAACCTGAACATGACACATCAATGCCATACATAAGACCAATGCCGTACATCAATGACAACATGCAAGATGTACAAGCAGGCCATATTGCAGTACAAAATGCATCAAATCAATCTGTGTGCATACATACAGGGACATGTGCATGTCAACACCAAATAGCTGCGGCCATGGGCGTGAATCCTAAAGGTGTCAGCTCAGATTGACTCACACATACCTCTTTGTGCTCCCATGCAGGTGATGGAGGCTATCCCTTGAAGCCGTGGCTACTTACCCCTGTGCGGAACCCCCATAACAGGCATGAAGAGGAGTACAATCGGGTTCATACCCGTACCCGTGTCGTGATTGAGCAGACCTTTGGCCTGTTAAAAGCACGATTCCGCAGCCTAAGCAGGTCTGGTGGAGCACTCCTTTATGGCCCTGAGAAGGTGGCAACGATCACCATGGTCTGTGTCATGCTGCACAATATGTGCATCCGGAGAAATGTACCACTGCCACCTGACAATGACATGCATGCACCGGGTGAGGATGATGAGGATGATGATGGAGGATAAGCAGCACCCCTGCCAGTATGTGATGCACAATATGGCCGTGCAGTACGCCAATCACTGATTGACGATTACTTCTGAACCACAGGGACATTGATGGTTATGCGTCAGTGCTACACTGAGCACTGGGACCGTGTGGACATGGACACAGGGTGTGTGGGGAGTTGGGCACTGTGCGCTGTCATGAATTGAATGGACACACATGAAATGAACAATGTCCAGGCATTAAATGATTTTGCACACAACGGGTGTATTAATGAAAATTACAAAATAGTGATTCCTCCCTCCACCACTCACACATCCTTCCCCCTCCCCACAAAACACCCAAATACCCCATACCCCCAATGAACACCCCATACCCCCAATGAACACCCCACACCCCCAATAAACACCCCATACTGCCCAATGAACACCCCATACACCAATAAACATCCCATACCCCCAATAAACACCCCATACCCCCAATATACACCCCCTTAATCCCCTCTACACCACCAACAGCACCTCCCCCCTCACCCATTGTCATCCCACACTATTTCTGGGATTTTTTTGTGTCCGGGGGCAGCATTTCGGTCTTTCTTGCACTCCGCCTTGTCATCCGCACAGGGCTGGAGGGAGCGGAGGATGCAGGTGTGGAAGATGGGGTGGATGCAGATGGGATTTGCACCGCCGGTACAGGTTGTTGGCACTGAATGTGTTGGAGCATGCTGGTTAGGACCTGCGTGACGGCTCCAAACTGTGATGGATCATGGTTGCACTAGAATTAATGGCCGCAATGGTCCCAGCATTGGCCTCACGGATCTCTCGGCGTATTTCCTGCCATAAGCCACAAATTGGCGCACCAGCTCGAGCATCGAGTCCTGCCGGGCCTCCACCTTTGACAGGCGTGCCTCCATGTCAGTGGGGGCTGTGGAGGTAGAGGGTGCTGCAACTGGATGGGCCATTGCAGAGCTGGCCTCTGGGGTGGTTGTGAGATCTGGACTGTGCAGTTGAACTGCAGAATCCAGCATGGGGCTGGACAGTGTGCCCTGACTGGCGTGTTGGGGGGTTGACGGGGGGCTTGGGGTGTGGGGACATTCCACATGGATTGTTCCATCAAGGTCCATGTACTCCTCCACTTCCACACCCACATCACTGAGTGGGGCTGTGGCTGCTGCCTCACCCACTGAACTTGTGGCATCGGACTGGGTGCCATCAGCCTCCCCTTCAGCTGTTGTTGGCAGTTCACTAGCCGCAGTCTCATCCGCTGCTGTGGTTTCCTCATGTGCCTGCCTGGCCTGTGCACGTGCCCTGGGTTGCGCTGTGGGCTGCGGTGCTGCCCCGGAGGTGGAATGGCATGTGCCCTGTGGTCTGGCCCTGGATGTAGATGGCCTTGGGCCAGGGTCCTAACTTTCACCTTCTGCATCAGTGCCTGTGGGGGAAGAAGAGATGCGGGGCATCAGGGATGGTGTTACATGCAAGATGCATCAATTGGTGCTGTTCAGTTTTCATTTCTCATGCATTGCAAACTTATAGGTGTGTCACACAGGTTACGTTCCAGGGGGGGGCATATTGGCATAAGCCGTGGTGTCTCCATTCGGCACTGATGAGTACCAGGTGGCACGCCATTGTATTGAGGTTTGTGTGATGTATGACATGCAAATGGTCCCTGTGTGTTGGGTGTCTATTGGTAATGGGATCGGCACACAGCATGCATTTCATTGTGGTAGGGTTTGGACCTCCATCTGGACATGGATCTTTATATGTGTGTATGATGGGCCATGCATTGCCTTGGCTCACTTTCACATCAGTTGTACTACGTCATGGTTTGGCCAACTGGGGTTTGCAGGGTCACTCACCTCCATCTCCAGATGTCGCGGCACCTGTCTCTATTTGGATCGTCGTGCTGCAGGTTTCCTCCCAGCGCATGAGTTTCACTGGTGAGTGGGCACCCCCGCCTGTGGCCATGGCCTCCCTGAGATTGCTGGACAGGATGTTCCGGACCCTGAGACGGAGGTCGTCCCATCTTTTTTTACAGTCTTTGACTGTGCGGGGGGTGGTGCCAACCGCTGACATCTTGCGTGCAACCTCCTCCGAGATCTCTTTCTTCCTCAGCTGGGCCTCCCTTTTGAGGTTATTAGTGAAAACCTCATCTGCATGGGCAGCAAAGGTATCGGCCAGCATATTTAGCTCCTCATCGGAGAAGCGCTTCTTGCGCAGGCGGGGGGTAGTTTTTCGGGTAGCCTTCGACATGATGTATGCAATGGCCCTGGTCTCTCCTCTGTAGCACTGATGGATTGAGAGGATTGCAATGGATTGTGTTTCTTAAGTTGGCCGCCGGCGCATTTCCCGTTCCGACGTGATGACGTTACTTCCGGACCCGGCATTACGAGCCCGGTATTAGCAGGTTGTTATTACCGGGTCGTTATTAAGGGATTGCTCCTTGGAGGAGGCGGTATCGGCGAGTCCCGTGATGGCACTATCGGGGGGTTGGAGGGCCTTTAGCGCCATGACGGTGCAGCCATTACCGGCATGGGGGTTTGCATGTGCTTGCGCACTCATAATCAGCCTCTATTAGCAGAGTCAAGGGTGCACAGACGCGCTAATACCTCCATGCCGGTAATTACTCCGTTTTTAGCGGGCATCTTGTAATGAGGCCCATAGTCCATTTTATCAGGACCAGTGGACATGAAATTCAAGGTCTATCTTTTATGATGGGCGCATGGGGAGCAGGGACGTCATTTAGGGGTCGCACCTGAGGTCTCCCTTGCCACCCCTAAAGAAAGAACATTTTTTTGTTTTTTTTTACAAATTGAAGGTCCTGGGCTCTAGTCAATGCCATGTGGCTCTTAGCGTGTAGAGTGCCTGGCTTTCTTGTTCAGGCTTCTTTAAAAAAAAAAAAAAAAAGGGGTTCCACAAGTGTAACACTTTGAGCAGTGACACTAAATAAGAAAGAATAGGAATAACACATAATTTGTCTTTCTGGAATTCTTTACAATAATTGCTTGACTTATTAAAGATTTATTTCAGGCACAGTTCAGGGTGAGTCACTGATTTAGTCTGTTCTTAAACAACTCTAATTCACAATGCAGACAAAATCCTCCAAAAGGCATTTAGAGTAGAATAAGTATCCATTTCGGACTATGTATATTGCTTTTTCACAAGTTGCAGTTATAGCATGTTTTTCTGCTGATACATATGGTGATCCTTTCTTGTATGAAATGTATATCACGTTACAGTGATATTGTAACCATATTTTTCATAGTGTACTTAGGAACAATGCTATGTGATGCCACTTCCTGTTTTGTCAAGGTGTAAAAGGTTGAGTTAAATCTATTCCTGTGATATCCCTTTGGGTGGGGTCAAATGACATCACTTCCTGTGATGTCATCAGAGGTCAAGGTTCATCTGATATCACTTCTGCTACCCCAGGCATTTTGGTGAAATGACGTCCCTGGTGGGGACTTTGTCTAAAACACACAGGCCCTCATTACGACCCTGGCGGAAATCGAAAAACGATGGCGGAAATGCAATACCGCCATCGAATAGCGCTCGGTGCGATTATGACCCGTCACCGCAAAGTACGATGCCATTAGCCGACACCGCAGTGAACCCCAACGCTAACTGCACCAAGTACGCGCGCGCACGCCATGCCAAACCGCAATTACCACCATGGCGCAACGGTACGCGAATTCTGACCCCAGCGGACATGCACCTAACGCCATCAAGCACGGCGGAAAGTACCATTCCGCCATGGTGAGAAGTACGGCATCGCAAACCAACCGTAAACGGCCCTACTGAGTGCCTGTACACCGCTCCCTGGCCACATTGTACAACTCCCCGTAGGTGCAATGAAGCCACACAATGCAACCAGTGAAATGTACAAGTCATCCATGCCTGCCAACGAACAAATGAATCTCAAGAGGGGCCAATGGAAGCTGCAGGGCACAGATGGCACGAATACAGAAGCCACACAAATGGACATGACCTCAGTCTCCCTCCAAGAAACGCACGCAAACACAGGCACCTGTGACCAGCCATATTCTGATAATCACATCATACCACCAATCCAACTGGCTGACCGGCATCTGTTACACAAAAGCCATTCCCCCGCCCCTGAGCATCACATCATCAAAACAGTCACATTGGCAGCCCACATCCCTGACCTCACTGGGCTTCGTAGGCAAACGCGCCCAGCACAGTACCACGCAACTATACTCCGAAGCTGGAACCCAATGCAGATCTCCTCACAATACATCGCTCCCCAAATAGGAATATGACACATCACCTGCAAAGAAGAACGCTACACGGTTCATATCAGAATAGGAATTTAATGCACAACAAATTCACCAAGCCCATACAGCCATCAGGCCATGAACTCCAAAATACATTTCACCATTGTGGCCTGCATCCGCAATAAATGACCAGCTACTTCTTGTGTGACGCCCTGTACCCTCATGGCACACAGGGGCTACATTCTCATACGAAAAGGCAACATGGAAGCGCCTCGACCCGCAGGGCCGTCCCAATAGGGAGGCACTAGTCCAGCTGAAAGGCCGAAATGTTGCTCCTAGCCACTAGTACTGCGTAAGGGCATGTGGCCCATTGGCGATCGTCCCATAAGAACGTAATGCTGCTCCACTGATTAACACGAAGCAGCAGGTGTCGGGAGTAAAATCCATCTGCAGGAGTGGCATACAGATGGCAGTGGCAAAAGGGGAGGAGATACCTGTCACCCAAACGAAATAAAAAAGAATAGAATGGCCATCAGAACTACATTTGAATAACTCACTTCAATGATCACACCAAATCCACAGCCATATGCATGCTAGCCCACTCCAAAGGATCATCACCAACCAAAAACCACTAGCAAATCATAACTATCTATATCGAGGTGAAAACACTATCACAAACGCCTGCTTCCATACTCACATGACATGTGAAACTTCCATTGAGTCTGTGCGTAATGCAGCCTGCAAAATCCACTGTTCCCCCAGCCCGTAATTCCAGTGTTGTGAAGCAACATGTAATTGGGAACGTCCGGCCTTATCGCCCACTTCGCTATTGCGCATCCCATACTATTCATATCAATCATTGCATCCTCGCCATGGCCCCTGTCCCAAGGACATTGAACAATAGAACGTTATATTCGCAGTCAGACCTGTGGGCATCTCCTCGCCGCTAGCTGAAAACCGAAAGCGCCGTCCTTCGAATTCCTCATTTGCAACATCACGTCGAAAAGGCATCTGTGGCCGCTTGAAATCACAAATTAATCCATCTAGTGCGGCTGTGTGTGAAAATGGCAACTGCCTTCACTCACAAATGGGACGCCCCGCCCGTCGGTGAACCTCGGTGCAGTGTTGCATGAGGGTCCACCGTTACTCGAGTACTACGTTCCACTGACCCTTCACAAGTCTGTTCGCGACTGCAAAGATAGTATGTGAAACAATGGGACCAAAGCAGAATGAACATATCAACCAATGCTACATGCCATCGGGTACAAATACGTGATTGTAATGGCAAGATGCCATTCGTCGAATTGCAGCGTTGTGTGCGGGACGTGCTCGCCCAAAGGGGAGAGCAGCTTGCACAGGTGGAATGAATCACCACAGGTGGAGGCCATACAGCCTGGAAACACATTAATTGCACACCCAACCCCCTCCCACAACCACACCCACTCCGAAATGCTACCGGCAGGACTAGCCATGTTGGCCCTGGGGGACCTGATAGCACTGCAAGTACTCCAACTTCAAGAAGAAGACGAACACCGACTACAACCGGCCGCACGGAGGAGACTCAGGAGGAGGAGGAGGAGGAGGGCAAGGCAGGGCCAGCAAGGGCCGCCAGCACAGCCACTACCACCACGCAGGCAGCCCACTATCCCACGCCTCCGAGCACATCCGTTCAACCTCACTGATGAGCAGATCCACACCCTCTACCGTTTGGACCGGGACACCATAACCGCCATTGTGGACATGACACAGGCTGACCTTGTCAGCATGATAGATAGCCCAACCGCCATCCCACCCCTACTGAAGGTGGTGTCTGTACTCCACTTCCTGGCCACAGGCACCTACCAGCACACAGTCGGACAGTTGCATGGCATTTCACAGCCACTGTTCTCACGGACACTATTGCAAGTGCTCGATGCCCTCCTGCTGCACGCAGACGACTACATCTCTCTACCACGCTCGGAGCAGGAAATTACGAACGCAAAAGTGGGATTCCATGCACTTGGCGGCATACCGGGTTGCATTGGTGCCATCGACTGCACCCATGTGGAATTGGTTGTCCCACATGCCATGGAGGCCCAGTACCGCAACCGAAAACAATTTCATTCCCTGAATGTCCAAATGGTGTGTGACTCCAACAGGATCATTACACATTGTTGTGCCCGATTCCCAGGATCAACCCATGATTCTATGGTCTTGAGGAACTCTACTATACCACGCTACATGGAGCGACACGCAGGGAACAGATCCTGGCTACTCGGTGAGTCTCATTTCAAGCATGATAGTGTGGGGTATGTGATGCGGCAATGACCTGGCAGGAAGGGGGGGGGTGCGTACGTAGCAATGGCATTCCTCAAAATACCTTCATTGTCCACATACAGGTGATGCCGGGTATCCACTGAAGAGATGGCTCCTTACACCAGTCCGCAACCCACGGGACCAGCATGAGGAGGACTACAACCATGCCCACTCACGTACCCGTGTAGTCATTGAACAGGCATTCGGCCTACTGAAGACTCGTTTCCGCTGCCTCAGCAGGTCTGGCGGGGCACTCCTGTACCGACATGAGAAGGTTGCAAAGATGGTCATGGCATGTGTCATGCTACACAACATGTGCGTACGTAGAAATGTGCCCATGCCCCCTGACGCAGAACTGCAAGCACCTGAAGATGGTCATGATGAGGGTGGGGATGTGGCAGTACCTCAAGGAGTCTGCGAGGCACAGGAGGGCCGTGACATTCGTCAGCATATCATAGATGCATGCTTCTAGCACTCATGCCTGGTGGCTGATACATGGACACGGGACTTGTGGCACTGTGTGTGTCTGGAACATGCACAATATGGACTGTACGCCTATAATGGCCTCGTACACAAAGATCAATGTCCACACATCTCATTGTATGATCGTGCATTGTTCATGGCATATGTGATATCATGTTAAACACCCTATCGACCCGCCACCCAAGTAAGACCAACACACCCCCTCCACCCTCCTACCTCCCCCCCGAACACCAGTGTCCAAAGATGCTCATTGTCAGTGGGCAGTCGCTATTGCAAGCCCCCTCTCCGGGTATCAGGGGCACCCCTGCCTGTGGAGCGCAGGTTCCTCCCAGATCTACGTTGGGGGCTGCCCTGGACGGAACTTGCAACGGATGATGTCTCTGCCTGCTCACGTCCATGCATGTCCCTAAGGGTTTGTGAGAGCTCAGTGAGCACACGGCGCACAGCGGCAAGTTCAGCACATACGTCTTTGGACGTCGCATGCAGTTCCCCCCTCAGGCTCTCGGTGCTTCTCTCCATTTGTACTCTCAGGCTCTCGGTGCTTCTCTCCATTTGTGCCCTTAGTGTCTCTGTACTTCTCTCCATTTCTGCCCTAAGTGTCTCAGTTGATGTTTCTATGGCTGCCTTAGTACCCCCACATTCATCAGCATGGTCCTTGAGGAGCGTGGCCAGTTGCTGCTGTTGCACGATCACCTGGTCGAGGGACTGTTGCCTCTGCTGTGCCATGGCCATTTGCGGTGGTGTCACAGAGGGGCTGGTCACCTCATGTTGCCTTGCCACAGGGCTTGTGGGGGATGGCCAGTCGTCGTCTTGTGGGTGCCCCTGCGTGGTATCCTCATGGTGTACGGGATGAAACAGACAGGGGGATTGAGACAGGTCATGGATGGATCTAACTTCGACATCCCCGTTTTCTGTGTCGGAGCATGCTGCCATTAATGCAGTGTCACCTATGGTGCTGCTGCCACCAGAAGCAGTGCCTACTGTGGCATCCATTGGGGGGACCTGTGGTGGTGCTGTTGTGGGCATGCTGGCTGCTGGGGTGCCTGTTGGAGTTCCCTCCTGTGTGCTGCCACTCGATTTGTGCTGCTGCCGTGTCTTGATGCGTGCAGCTGAGGTGGAGGGTCTTTGGCCGTTGGTCTTGGCCCTCTTTGCAGGTGTGCTGGTAGGGGTGTCCTGGAGCTCGTCGTTTGAATCGGACCCTGTGGTGGAGTAAAGGAGGGCGAGCGTTATTAATGGGTCTGTGGAAATTGGAATGGCAATGTATCACATGCATTGGGGTGGTACCTGAGGGTGATTTGGGTTGGGGCCTTGGAGGTGGTTTCATTTGTGTGTGGAGTGAGGGTGCAGTTGTTTTGCAGCCTGCAGTTAGGGTGTGCCTGCTGCACGTGTAGAGGGTGTTTTTAGGATTTTTAATTATTTATGTATTTAATGTGACTTTTAAAGTGTGCTATCAGGCCTATGCATGTGGCCGTTCTCCTGGACATGTGTTACTGTTGCACTATGTGGACACGTGGTACTTCACATGATTGGACATTGTGGTTTTGGCATTGTTTTATTTGGGGCACCTACCTGATTCTTCGGTTGTCTGCACTCCTTTCTCCATCCCTCCGACTCCCTCTATACTCTCCATTCCAATGGTGGAGGCACAGATTTCTTCCCAGGGGGTCAACTTGATGGGTGATTCCGATCCCCCACCGGTAGCTGTGGCAATGTTGCGGTTGGCAGAAAGTATGCTACGGACGCGGATCCGCAGGTCGTCCCATCGCTTTCTGCATTGCTGTGGGTTGCGGGGTGCGGTCCCCACCGCACTTACCCGCTGTGCCACCAGGGCCCATATGGCCTTCTTGTTCGCAAGTGCCGTCCTGGTCATTTGCGTGGAGAAGACGGCGGCAGCATTCTCCTGGAGGGTCTCTGTGAGCACGGTGAGTTCCTCACGGGAGAAGTGGACCTGCCGCTTGCGGTCGCACGCTTTCTTCGCTACTTTTCCCATTGTTCTTGGTTTCACTAGGGTGGCTGACGGGTTGGGATGTGTCTCAGGGTAGTGTTTTTAATGGTTGTGTGGAAATAGTGTTTTTATAGGTGTACGGCGTGATGTTTCCCGTTCCGGGACCATGTTTTTACTTCCGTTTCCGTATATTTCCGGTCACCGTACTTTCCGGTTGCCGCTCATTGCGGTGACCGCTAAGATGGGTGGCGGAATTGCACCTAGGGCGCCGTACGGCGGCGGTGTGGGCCGTTTTGGGGTCATTTCCGCCATCGCGGACTTTGCACTTCCGCCATGGCGTGGTGCTCGTGCCCGATGGGTCGGAATGAGCCGCACTTTGCTCCGTCGTGCAATGGCGGAAACGCTATTTACGCTATGGCGGTCCGGTCGGTCGATTTCCGCAAGGGTCGTAATGAGGGCCACAGATTGGGCTCCTCCTGAGAGTAGAAATGTTTTTTTGGGAAAGCCAAAGGTTCTCGGAATTAGCAGCTAACATGCTAATTTCAACACCCTGGAAAACGAAGTTTTGGTCGAGTTTGGAGGGTCTGGAGTTTGCTGTTCGATGGTCTTGCCAATGACATGCCCTGACACACCTCACGTTCCATCATGTTATCTGACTTTTATGTCCCTCATTTACTTTTTTTAGTGACTTTCAGTCGCACTTTACATTGCTTAGCATTTACAGAGCAATAGAGCAAGTGATGTAATAATCTAAACAGTGATGGTCATAGAGATGTATTGTACTCGCATTTTTAAAATGTCAAGTGGCCTTCATCACTTGCACACTTAAAATGCTAAAATGTTTCCACAGTCTTAATTGAAACTTCCGAACTCTACAAAATAAAAACCAAAGAACAATTACTTCGACCGTGCCTTGGTGAGGAGTTGAATATTTTTTTATTTTATTTTGTAAAATACCTAAATAAATGCATCGTGTTTTGGCGAACATTGCAGTGGGAAAAAACACCTTTGAAAACATGGTATGCATTTCCATATCTTTAAATTGCATTTAATTTTTGTGGAAGTTTGCAAGGCAGAGCACACTTTTGTGGATTGCGTGAATTGTGTCTTTATACAAGTTAAGTGCCTATGATATGTACTTTTGTTCTTGCATATAAAATAATACATAATAAAAAATAAATGACCATGCTGAAAGTGGTCCAAAAGGCAATATGGCAATTATTACCCAAACTGACCTTTTACAATTGACCTTTTGCACAATTGGCCTAATTATAGTGGTTCTAATTGACCTTCTGTACAATTGACCTTTCTATTATTTTAGTTATTTTATGTATGTATTGGGTTGGTTTTGGATTATAAATAATATAAGGGGATTGGGCAGGGAGTTGCGGGGGTTTTGGATTGGGTGGGCGGCTGCAGAGGTTTTCCCCCTGCATATATGTCCTAATTGACCTTCTAAAATAGGTCAATTCTCCTGAGTTCAATTCTCCCGAGGTCAATTGTGAAAAGGTCAATTAGTATACAACCGCCTAAACATGCCCGCGTGGGTCCGTCTGATGAGCTACTGCTGAGTTGCTGCGAGTGTTGACCAATCTGACTGGGCCTCATTAGGAGTTGGCTGGACTTTTGAGCAGAAATACAGCCAGTGGTAAATACCACCTGGGTGAGGCATGCCTGCAAATCCATCATATGCAGAGTTTACCACAGAGGAGATGGTATTTCTGGAATACCTCTGGAGGCCTACTTGAAATAGCTGCCAGTGGTAACCTTAAAGGTGTTTTTAACTTGTATTGTCTATTCAGTCCTACCTTCACTGTCAAGTTGGGAATTGATCATGTATATTAGTGGTTAATACCACTATTGTGCATTTTTAATGCAATACTGACGCTTGTGTGCATTATATTGGAAAGGTGTTAATGGGGTAGACGGGGCATCAGAGATGCCCATCGTCTCACCCCCTTACTATGCTCCAAAAACATGTTTTGTGCCATTTTAAAAAGAGGTGACATTTGTTGAAAATCCGCCGTAGGACATTACCACTGGAGGTATTCCTCCACACCCTGAATCCAGCGATGGAAAATCTAGGTGTACTTTGACACCAAACTCGGCATGAGTGCTTTAAAATGCACTGTTTGTAAAAAAAAAAAAGTTTAGCAAAAAAGCCCCAGTAGGTAAGACTCAAACAGTTTGTCAGGAGAATAAGCAAACGGTAATTTGCCATTGACAACCACTACTTTATTGGTGCCCAAGCATACCTAATGTCCCAATCCAGCCCTGAAAACGCCAGCATCGATTTTGCAATTCACCTTTGAGCCAATGCTAGCAGCAGCCAAGTGGCTAGAGCAGTTTGGAATGGACTGGGTGTGGTGCACAGAGTCTTTCTTCTGATGGGACAGTCTCCTGCAGATGACGTCACTACGGAAGGGAGGAGGCAGGAAAAAGAGCGCAGAGCTGGCGACAACCAACAGGTACCTTCTCATTCTTGCAGTGCTTCTTACTGAGTCTGAAACGAGAATCGTATACCCATTATCAGGGCACTCTGATGGTTTATAGGTACACCTGGCTTTTTTCTTTTGGCTGGAAATAAACAGCAGCTCATTTAATCCAAGCAGTGTGTACTTTCTCTGATGGTGATAACAGTTCACCTATGTTTTCAGGTTACAACACTGGCAATTAGTTAGGATTGACACAGTTAAAGAGTTAATGCACAACTATCGCACAAAAAACTTCCAGATAATCACATAAGACACAGGTCTAACCTTAGGGTGCAAGGCCAGCAGCAGCATTATTTTGATCGTATCCATGTAAACCAGGGGCTGTGTGGTGACAATTGCATAAGCTATTTAAGACGATGAGAGTTAAAACTGATAGTGCCAAATCCCACTGATTTTACCCAGTTCAGGATGTTCCGGGTAGGTTTCAGTAGAAAGTTTGCCTATTTTCACCTTCACCTCAAGGTGTCTCTCATGCATCCTCGCACTGCCAAGGGTCAGAGTAAACATTATGTGCATTCAATAAATCTGCAAACTTTCTTTTTGCAACAATTTCGACTATTTGGGGATAGTTTTCAACAGTCGGTTGGCATGGAAGGACAATATACTGGCACAAATCAGTGCCCCATTTACCCACAGCTTACATGGGGAAGGGGCTGGAGGCGGGCGCCTACGGCAGCAAACTATGAGGCACAGGGAATCTTATGGGGCTTTGGACAGAGGAATATCTTTTTCTCTCTCAACTTTTGAAGGCGCCCAAAATATCTGCGGCCCACATCACACATTTAGAGATGGGACAGGATCCTATTCTGGCATTCATTGTGGTGTGGATGCGGATTGCTTGACTAAATTTTTGTTGAAGCACATGTTCACTTTTGGCAACTATTATAGAATTGATTGGTTAACTTATATTAAATTGACTCTTAAGTCTGTTGGCATGGGCCCTTATTTTTATAATCCCCAGATCATTACTATGGTTCCGATGTCTGTATCAAAATCATTGTTGTTGCGCACTGGGGCAACAACAGAGAAGATCGCAGTCTTAATCGGCCTACGGTTCAATCTGTCTGAATGGATAGCAACATATCTTAAATTTGTGATGAATTTGTATCATCGGCAGTTGGCGGAGCCAGGGAGGCAAGGGTGGGTGACTGCCTCCCCTGGTGCCCGATGCGCCCCAGCAACCTCCCGCAGCTGGCGTTGATTTGAAAGAGAAAATAAAACACCCTCTGAGTGGTATGCTGCGCCGCACAGGAAGGCGTGCCACTCACAGGTTTTTTTTTTAAAATATTTAATATCAGTGCTGGATGGCTAATGAGTGCCAGCCAGCACTGATATTTATTTTTTAAAAAAACATGAGTGGTGCGCCGTCCTCTGCGACGCAGCGTGCCACTCACAGAGTTCACACAGCAACCACGTTGTTGCTGTGGCCGGCATGGTTTCGGCGCACCCCGGAAGGGCTTGAATCAGTCATTGAAGTCCTTTCTTTGTGTGCTATCAGTGCATGTCAGGACCCGCTGAAGATGTGTGGGGGCAGTCTGCTGACTGTGAAAACAGTCTGAGGCTGCAGCACCCGTGTTACAATTTCAACAAAGATCAAATGAATAGACGTCCATCAACCCATCCAGCAGGGAGCTTAAACACTAAATGCCCGCCCGCAAGCTTCTTTCTCAACAAGGGGCTGATGTGGAGGAAGGAACCAGTGTTTGAAGGCAATGAGGTGAAAATACTTATTTATTATCCCGTGGGAAGAGCACACGCAGCTTGTAATGCGAGCCCTGCAAAGGAAATGGCGAACCCTAACAAGTGAAATCTCACACCCTCCCCTTCCCCTAAAATTCTTCCAAACCCCTGCAGAAAGCATTGCCACTTTTTAATGCAGGACTAAATGTTCACCCACTGCTATCCCTGTTTCTTTGGAGTGGAGTGTGGTCGGCCTGAGGCAGGAGCAGCACTGACCTCATTACATCTAACAGAAGGAACACGTTAAGCTAGGTTCTTTCCCTTTCAATTAAATTTGCTGTTTGAGGAGCGCCCTTTGGTTGATGTGGTAGTCGAAATCTCAGCGGTCACCAACCTCGATTAATTTGGGTGAACTCAACCTTTTCCATGTAGTAGACGGAGATTAAGATGCGCAATTTCCTTTCCATGGCTTTAGTGTTGCCCAACACCTGCTCAAATAAAGCAAGTTCATTTCATATATAAACAAATAAGACTGCCAGGCGATTTCCCATCATCACTGACACCAGGTTTCAGACAGTGTTGATTTTGCATTTACAGACCTTGTGAACCTGCTACTTTACTCCCAATAGGTTCAAACTGAAGTGAACCATGGCTACAATTCCCAGAATGCTTTCAGCTGAAACGCGAGCACCCAGAGTTGGAACATGCTATCCCAGGTGACATTGGCAAAACATACAAAAACGACAGCAGACCACGTGGCAATGCCATGGACAACTTGTGAGGCAGAAGGCAAAGAACTCTTTTTAGAGGTCATCAGCTGTACAACTTGTGAAGCAGAAGGCAAATAACTCTTTTTAGAGGTCATCAGCTGTACTGCTAAAGAACAGCCAATTTGTGTGAATACTCTGCTAAAAGGTGGAAAATGTAAAAGACTTGAAATAATGACATCCGAGGGAATCCACGAGTAAGTAAAATAGGAATCAGCCAAAAGGACTGACATTAGAAAGAATGAATGAGAAATTTGGCTGAATATCAGCCGTACGATAATACTGAACGGCCGAATAGTTTGACCAAATCCCCCATTCAGAGGCAGGGGCTGCCGGGGTGTCCGCGCACACTTTCTCACTATATTGTGAGTGGGGATTGCGGGGCTGTCCCCCGCAGCCGGTCCCGTAATAAAAAGAAAGAAAAAAAGGAAAGGACCCTGCTGCGCCAGTTCCCGATCACAGAAGTAAAAGGGAACAGGCATTGCAGGGACACAGTGAGTCGACAGCAAGGTAAGTAGGAGTCTGTGGGTGTGGGGGTGCTTGTGGGTAGGGACGGGGGCCAAGTCAGAAATGTTCAGGGGAAAAAAGACCAAAGGTTATTTCGGAAAAATAAGCTTTGGTCTTTTCTCACTCGAACATTTCCATTTCTGGCTTTCAACCCCAATCCAGTAAAATAAACCGGCTACCTTGCAGAGAAGGCAGAAAAGTGCACGGAAGAGAAGGTTACCTAGGGCAATTCTCCTATTGCTCAACTGGTGCAGACCAACAGAGCTCACAGGTCTTCATTGGGAATAGTAAAGATCTTGGGGTATAGTGATGGTTTCTTAGAGCATTCGAAGGACTGGAAATCAAACTAGCCTATTGTGCCATACACCACCCCACCCTCAGGTTCAGCATCATGTCAGAATAGCAATGTAATGTCCCTCACCAACTTCATTAAACCTAGGTTGTCCGAGAGAAGATGTCGTAAGGTGTGATGACAACTCTCCTCCAACAAAGCAGGGATGGACTGAGGTCACCACAAAGCATCCACTTTACAATCGGCTAATTCCAGTTAGAACCAATTGCAAAATGATGCATTGATCTTAGCTCCTACAAGTGATCAATGCCCGAGCCCTTTCTTCATGGACTCTGCTACCTCACTATAATGACACCGAGACCGGACTTGGAAGATCCAAACACTTCAAACAGCTTCAGATTGGGATGCTTCACGGCAGGCACACTGAGTGCCACAAAGGAGCCGCAAAGCGCACATTTTAAGCCCCAGATCGAAAAGAGAGAAATTCATACTTTGCTGTGTTACAATACTGTTGACTGGCAACATGGGGGCAGTTGCGGGAGGCCCTCCTGAGGCTCGAGCCCCTTTTAATTTGAAACACTTGAAAGGCACGGATGTTAGCCCTGCCTCGTCATGCCGCTGCCCTGGAGTGGAGACCTACGGCGTAGGTTAGTGTATAATGTAGGTATCATGTAATGTATGAATTGTATTGTATGTATGTATCATTTATTGTGATTAATGTATGTATGTATTGTAATGTATGTAACTATGCATGCATGCTTATATTAGTCTAAGAGTGTATGGGCATTTGTGTGTGCGCTGACCACCTCTGTAAGGGATTTACATGACCAGCCATACAATTGGTATAGTTGGTCACGTAAATCTCTAGCAGAGACTGCTGAAGTGACCATTACTGGCATAGATAGGGTTGCTATGTATGCCAGTAATGGTCAGTAATGGCCATTTTAAATTGCATGCATGAAGCTGCTGCCACAACCTATCCATGACAGTAGCAATCACTTTAAATCATAAGCAAGATGGCTGAATCTCTTCATGCATGTATTTTAAAGTGACCGTAACTGACAGATAGATTGTGGCAGCAGCCTTGTGCATGCGATTTACACTAGCCATTCCAATTTTTGGAACTCACTAGATTAAAAATTTAGAATCCATTACTGTGGTGCTGTCGTGCGGCGGCAAGAGCTCTGCCCTTGCAGCCCGGTGCCTCACCTCGGTATGCAAAGAAGGCACTGTTAAAGACTCCAATCAAGTAGTCCCACTAAGTCAGTGCCTTGTCTGGGATTGCTCAAGGGAAGCCCTTATTTATATATTTTTATGTCCAGTTCGTGTACTCTGGATGACAACCCTTATATAACACCCCTCTCTTAGAATCCCCCTGACCCCACTGAGCCAAGAAGTAAGTTTGTTTTGCAAATTTAAAAGGTTTATTTGAGAATTAAACAATGTATATAATATTGCACTTTTATAATAAATTAATAATTGATATCACACTTAAACATATGACAGTGAGTGATCAACAATGGATGATGTGATACTAGCACACTGGGTAATTACTTAGGAGTAGTATAGAGGATAAGATAGCTGAGAATGCTTTATATGGTACAAGGAAATGCAAGGTGGAAAAGAAGCAACACAGGAATACATTTGATATGATTTCAGCAAAACATAATATAATCACTTTTCCCCTTTTGGCAATTCACCCCCCCCCTCTATGCAATGTAAGGAGGTGGAAGTAACTCACACAGTCTTCAGGAATACAATCACAGTACAATCCGAATTCAGTTCCCCCTAGCAAGCTTAGATCACAAGGATGATTTTAAACACAGGCAAAATCCTTTTAAATGTGGTGGCAATGAAGTGAAAAATATACTCAAATTGCTTTTAATTCCCTATAGGAGGTTCAGATTGAGTGAGAGATACTTTAAATTAGTTCAGGATCACTTTAGCAATGCTCTATGAATGATTGTCAGGTTGCAAACGAATTTCAGCAAAGGAAAGCAAGGACAAATATTTTTACACGAGGCTGAAATGAAGCAAAATGTCAAATCGCGGCAATTTTTCTGAGTGCATCGAGCGCGATTATGGAAAAAGTATAATGAATAGACGCTCGGTTCTGGGTTCGTTGGAAAGCCCAGAATCTTAGCTTTAAAAGAATTTCATTCCTAGGACAAACGGTTCCGGAGATGCAGACAATTTCATGAAGGTAGATTCTCAAAAGAAAAGTCAAGCTCAGAATGACAGATGACAGTTTTCAGGTTTGAGATCACAGAAGGAACACAAGATTTCTAGGATGCAGTTCTCAATAGGTTAAAATAGTTTGAATTAGATTATTTTAAACTAAGAGATTGGGTTTTGCACAGTTCTGGCGGTACTCACACTTTATTTTGGACAGGAATGCGACTTCGCCACGGATCGGGTCAGGATTGGACTGCGGTTCCCTCGCCACGGACGGTCTCTGCCTGGTTCTGCTCACTGGATAATTCTGCCTTCTGGGTCTGTCAGGCACCGGTTCTGCTCATAGCGGTCTGGTCTGGGTACAGCTCTGCTTTCTGGTCTAGTCTGTGGTTCTGGATTCAGCTCTGCTTTCTGGGTACTGACACAGGGTACTAGCCAGAATCAGACAGCTCAGCCCACTGTCTGAATGGTTTGGTTGCTAGGTTTTGAAGGCCTGCTGATAGGAGTTCAGCTGTTGGGTTCTAGAGCTCTTGGAGTTTTGTTCTGGAGTCAGGAGTCTCTGGATGTGAAGTCTGAAGTCTGGATGTGGAGTTGTCTGTCAAAATGCTCTGCAGAAAGGGAAAAAGAAAGTGTCTATCTGGCTTCCATTGGCTCTTTTTATGTGTTTAGAAAGTGGGTGGGTCGGCTAATTCTGCATGCCCAACCCTCTCAACATTTGATAGGTCAAAGGATTCTTTGGTCCCTGATTTGAGAAAGGATAGTATTTCAGAGTGATGTCAGCCATTTACAATCTATTGAAGAAACGCCCCTTTGCTTTTACCTTAGAAATCATTTTTCATAACTACACATATTTCTCAGATACACAGTTGTTTGACATTAAATGTACACATTACAGATTACTTAAGGTACATTCTGGCCAAACTCTGATCTTCCTGGGGGCTTGCATTCAAAAATGACAACTTATTTTCGTTTTTAGTTGATTTACCAATATCGGACGTTTACTAAAAATGGCACACATGTACACCGCCTTTCTACCCATATTCTATTAATTTACTAGGTCTCTGGCCTAAACACAGTCTCTGTACTATCAATAAATAGCGGGGTTTTGCCTCAGAACATGGTACAAAGTTGAATCAAGTCTTTCTTAGATTAAGGTTCTCCAAATTGCACATTTTTGTGAGCTTAATACAATATTTTAGAAGCATTTAACTTAAACATATATTTGCTGCAATATGATTCCACAAAAGTGTCTGAGTCCACCCCCAGAAACTTGGGAGTACCACATGTCTCTCCTCTCCCAAGCAGGGCTTTGTTTACAGTCCACACTGAAAATCAACATACCCCATTCAAGGGAAAGATTCTATTGTGTTGTGTCCGGCAGGCTGAGGTCAACAGACCAGGGGGGCCACTCTGCATTTGATTAACAGAAACCTGTGATTTCCTGGGCTGTTGTGTGGGTCTCTGAGGTGAGAAGGTTTCCCAGCCTCTTGGCCTGTTAATGGAATCAGATTGTCTCTGAGAACAGCAGGTGGTTAAGAGTTTTAATTAACCAGCGGGCCTTTGAAGTTTCCAGCTGTCTCAGGAGGCTGATTAGCTTCTGAAGTAGCAGTTTTCCTGTCAGAGTTTAGACCGCTAGCGCCGGTTTGTGGACAAAGCTGGTACTGCACCCATTTTTGGGATCTGTCTTGAATTAATGCATTTCAATAGAGTGGTCTTGTGCCCATGATTTTAGCAACTTTTCGACATCAAGAAAATGAATTCCCAACAGCTCTAGGTTGCTTTTGCCAATCAGCCTTGCCATTCCCAATGGTTTCAGGCTACTGTGTGTGTAGCCCAATGGTGGTTTTAGGCAGTGCCCTCCTGTGCTCACAACATAGGAAAAAATGGGTGGCAGCCTATTCTTCATGTTTTCCCTGTGCATTTTCTGGGGAGTTCTGGCCATCATGATATTTTCAATGCCAGTAATGCACAGTTTTTGTGGTAGGGCTCGGTTGCATGGGTAAAACATCCCACAAGCCCCCCCTCTTGCGATGGCCATTCTGATCTTTCACTGATGGAACTCGCAAGATCTGGGATGTTTACCTCATCTTCTTCCGGTAGATGGCACAGTTCTGTATCTTTTCCTCCATCAGGTTGATCGATCGGTTCTCCTCGCCGGTCCTGATGGGAATATTGGGCGGTACCCCGGGCCCCTCGGATCTATGCTCCTGGTCCTTGGATCATTCTCCTTGGTCAGTCTCCATGGTTTCATCTCTCCTAGGATGATAAACCAAAAGCGGCAATACCTATTCGTAGACATTTCTCCCCCACTATTGATATAGTGGGGCGGCATGTACATTTTATAAATCAAGAGACATAGCATTCTTATTTTGAAAAACAAGATATAATTCAAAGACAGTTGCATACAAGAATCATAATATTTTAGAGACTATATGTGGGATATTTTAGGGTTGGAACTGAATTAATCTGGAGCGTTCCCCTCTGGTATTGCAGAGGACTTCTCCAGTTGCTGCAGAGGGTGCCTGCGATGGCAACACTTTAGCTGATTTATATGAACCCACTTGTCTTCCCCTTCCGCCAGACTACCTTTGGGGATGCGGATTTTATAAGCTACTGGGGAGATCGTGTCTATAATTCCATACGGTCCCTTCCATGTAGGCAAACATTTTCACTGTTTGGCCTGGTTCCTTTGGAAATTTTATAGATAGACCTGGTCTCCCACAGTATATTCCTTCCTGGTGGTCGTCAGGTCGTAGTGGGTTTTCATGCTATCAGCTGATCTTTCTAGATTCCGCTGAGCATAGGCAAAAGCATGTTGGAGGTGTTTCCTTAAATTCTCCACATACTCATGAGTTGTGGAGGCATTTATCAACGTCTGCTCTTGGGTCCTGTAGAGCAAATGCTGGGGAAGCACCATCTTGCATCCAGTCATCAGCTCAAATGGTGACATTTTAGTTGCAGATGACGGGGTAGATCTGATGGCCATTAGGACCAGAGGTAATCGGATATCCCAACTTGGCCCAGAGTCTGCCACAAACTTTTTTAATATGCTCACAATGGTTCGGTTGTATCTCTCTACTGCTCCAGAAGAAGCTGGCCGGTAAACAATATGTAGCTTCCTTTTGACCCCCAGTATCTCCCACATCTTTGTCTTTACCTCGCTGGTGAAATGGCTACCTCTGTCTGACTCATTCCTTTGAGGTAGACCAAAACGGGAAAATATGTGGTTAATCATCAGGGCAGCTGCTGTTTCTGCTTTGCAGTTTGGGTACGGGAGACATTCCACCCACTTGGTAAACAAGCATGTGACGGTCAACATGTACTTGTTTCCTCTAGACGAGCGAATTACAGGGCCTACGAAGTCGATTTACAAATCTGACCATGGCAGTGTCATCCCCCTCTTTTGGAGAGGCGCACGGTGTGTGAGGGATGATGGCTGAAATTGTGCACACACCAGACACCCCTTCAAGTATTGGTCGAGGTCCTGCCCCATGTGTGGCCAGTATGCAACCTCTCTTAAGATTTCCAGTTTTGTGTGAAACCCCCTATGACCGGCGGTGGCCGCATCATGGGCGGGACTTCACATCAGGCTTCGGAATGAGGGAGGAACTATTGGGATTTCCTTACCAACAAACCGTCTTGGATTCAGAACATCTTTGGACCTTTCATCAACACTCTAAGGTCCTCTTTCCCAATGTAATCGGTATCCGTCAGGGGAAAGTTCTCAGGGTCCTCAATGTGTTGGTAAAACTTACCAATTATTGGATCCCCTTTTGAGCCATAATTAAATCAGCATCATGGGTCTCCTTACTCCATTGTGCAGTTGAAATATCATTGTGAGCATTTGTCTGGGACCTAGTGATAGCAGTGACCTGGATTTCCTCCAACAGGGACTCTATTTCTATTAGATCCCCTTGGATGGCCCTGGTTTTGGCCAGCTGATCAGCTAAGTCATTTCCAGTTTTGTCTGGTCCCTGTACTTTGGAATGACCCTTGATCTTTTTCCAGTAGATGGTCATCCCATTCGATGTGACCAGATCATCAATATTTTGGATCAGCTTCCCATGTTTCAAGGGTTTGTTGTTAGCACACAGCATGCCTTTGGTTTTCCAATTAACCAGGTTCTCCACGAACCCGTTCCGTACATAATCTGAATCTGTGATTATGACCAGTTCGTGGAGTTGATGTTGGACAGCAGTGAGGATGGCTTGATGCACAGCCATCAATTCTGCCACCTGACTACTTCGGGGACCAATTTTGTACCCAGCGGAGGGTTCTGGAGACTCATTCACCCATGCATTCCCTACGCCGGCCACCAGTTCTTTTTCCCCGTTGTTGTCAACAGGGACTCTTCTTGTTTTAGCCACATCTGACCTCTACAGGAAATCCTTGCATTGACAGAATCCAGGAAGTAATTCGGGAATTACTCACATTTCCGGCCCGGATTCTGTCACTTTGGAGATATTGCAGAGGCTGGTGTGGAGTCTCCACTATGATGTGTTCTCCCTGGTTGAATGGGCGGTAATTCTTCAAAGCCCAGACCGTTGCCAGGAGTGCCTTTTCACAATCGTTGAATTTTTCCTCCACAGAGGATAAAGTTTTGCTCGCATAGGAGATTACTTTATTGACCTTGTCATGCTTTTGGTATAATACTGCCATCAAGCACGTATTAGAAAACCCTGTCTCCAGGAAGAACTCCTGGTTTCTGACAGGGTAAGCTAGGCAAAGCGCTTGTGGGAGGCTTCTCTTGAGTTGTCTTACTGCCTCGGATTGTTCTGGACCCCATTCCCACTTGACCCCCCCCTTCAAGAGATGAATCAAGGGTCTAGTGATCTCTGCGTAGCCCTCAATGAACTTTCTACTGTAATTAGTCAGTCCAAGGAGGCACCTTAGTGCCCACAGAGTTGTGGGGTCTTTTAGTTTCTGAAGTGCTTCCACTTTATTTTCCTGGGGGCAGAGACCCTGAGAAGTAATCTCATGCCCCAAGAAATTAACACGGGTTCTGCACCACTGTGCTTTCTGAAAGGAAAGTTTTGCTCCGGCGGCCCTCAACTGCGTCAGAACATAACGGATCTCCGCTATGTGTTCCTCCACAGATGAACTTTTGATGAGGATATCATCTACATAAGCCAGGTTACCCCAAGCACCCAGGTCGGGCATGGTCGTAGGTAGGAAAATGTTGAATTCATTTCCAGAGTTGAGGTATCCGAAGGGAGTCCGGGTCCATGTGTACTGCTGGCCCCCAAAGGTAAAAACCAGTTTGTATTGGTCCTCCCTACTGACAGGCACGGTCCAGTATCCATTGGTCAGGTCTATTGCACTAAATACCTGTGACCCCTGGATCTGGGCCAGCCCTTGGTCAATGTAGGGCAGAGGCCATCGGGAAGTATGGACCCATTTGTTGAGCTCCCTAAGGTCGGCGCAGAGTCTCCACTGGCCGTTTGGCTTCAATATTCCCAGCACCGGATTATTGAAAGTGCTGTGGACTGGACAGATTATTCCCCGGGACTCAAGGTTCTTAATTATTTCAGTAAGGGACTCCATGGATGCGAGAGGCAAGCAATATTGCTTCACAAACACTGGAGTCATGCCAGGGTCCGTGGGAATTGTTGTTGTGTGGATGTTGGTGCGACCACAGTCATATGAGTCTACCGCAAAAGAGATCTTGGAAATCCAAGAAAACTTGTTTCAACTTTTGCTTCTGTTCCAGAGTCACACAGGCATCAGCTAGGTTGACTCTCTCTTCCACCATCTGCCTGAAGCCTGGAAAGACTTCTGGTTTGGCTATCTCAGCAGCCTCCTCCAGCTGGGTGGAGAAGTCCCTGGTCAGAGTGCTGATTTGGACTGGAGGCTTGAGGTGGGAAAGGCAGCCCTCATGGACCTAGAAAATCTCCTCATCCCTTCTGAAGTCACAAGTCACATCTTCCTTACCATAAGGGCAAGAAGTGTACACCAGGAAGTTCCTCCCATGCCGGGTGAAAATCCTGTCTGGTGTTGTATTGTCCTCACTGTCACTGTCAAAACAGTCCTTGGGGATTGGTCCTAACAGTTCATTTCCTAAATCAATGGAGAAATGTCGGTCATCAACCGCCATTCCAATAAGGGTGCCTGCGGCTAGAGTAATACTCTTTAAGTCGCTGTTATCCACCTCTATTGGAATGGTGTCATGTTCTATGTTGACTAATGGTGTTGGGTTTACCCCTAACCCTTGCTGTTGGAGAGAAGCATTTAGATGAATATAAGCATCAGGGTTTTTCAATTTTTGTCCTCTTTTAACTTTCACTCCCAGGGAGAATTGTAGGGTCCTTTCTGGGATGGTGACTTCCTCTTTAACCTGAATTTCAACTGCATAAGGTAGCAATTGAGCTGACCTAAATGCTTTTTCTGGATCATCAAAGCTCATGGGATTATGCGCTAATCGGGACCAAGCTTTGAAGTTTATTAGGTCCAAACTAATGGCAAAGCGATTGAGAATGTCACCACCTACGTAAAAGGCGGCAGTGACGTCTCGCACGACCCAACAATTATGGACTATGCTCTTGTTGCCAATGGAGATTTTGAGCATACACCTGTTTGGCAGGAGATGTTTCGAATTGGGTGTTTCCAGATCCATTTCCCATTTGTCTATCAGTTTGAATGTGGGAATGGCTGTATCTTTTGGGAGTTGGCGGAACATGGCTTCGCTGATGAAGCTCTTACCGTTGTTCACACATACTCGAGCGAGAACAGAGCCCTTCCCATCATTTAACTGAACAGGGATGAACAACTGCTCTCCAATTTGCTGAATATCAGCCAGGCTCTGAGCTGATTTCACATCTTTCTGGACTATAGGAGAGGGAGTGTCTGATTGTGGATTAATAAAGAATTGCAGAGTGTTTCCTTCCAGTTTGGAGTACCACCTTAAACTGGAAGGAAGGTTGATTTTCAGAAATAGAGAGGACCCCCCCATCACCAGTCTGTTGTCCTTCTGCTATTACTGTCACATCTGGAATTTGGTTGTTCTGGAAGTGAAATTCTACTTGGTCAGATTTTTGTTCAACCACGTTGCAGGTGCCATTTAAGCTACCTTGGTCGACACTCTGTTTTAATTGTAGTGGTCGTCTAGTCTTGGTCCAGAGGACCTTGTTCACACAATCTATTAGGGGTGACAACCTTCTCAGGAGGTCATTTCCTAGTAAACAAGGGGTGCCCTCTGGAGACACTACTATGACCGGGTGTTTCACCTTGTGTCGCCCAATTTTGATGTCCAAATCTGCAGTCTGCTCGACGGGTTCCTTCCCGTCAAAGTTCTGCAGTTGTCCAGGAAGAGAGGTGAGAGGAATACGGTAATTCTCTCCCCTTCCTACATTTAGTTCATCAAAGGCCCTTCTGGACAGAAGGGTAGCTTGGGATCCAGTGTCCAATAGCGCCAAAATTGTACCCTGCCCCTGTACTTGTACCAGGGCAGAATATCTTCCCTCCTTCTCCTCAAGGGGGCACAGATAATGCACATTTTTGGACAACTGGTGGGCTAACCTTTGGGTTTTGGAAATGGCGAGAGAAGAGATTTGGGCAGAATTCTGTGGAGAGTCATGGGAATCTGAAAGAAAAAGTTTGCAACTGGATATTGATGCAGTTTCTGGTTCCCCTGGTTCCAGTTCTGGGCTGTCCCCCCCTTTTTGGAGGCAGTCACCTGGATGGGTTTGAACCAGGGGATTTCGGTCTTGTTGGTTCTGGGACAGAATGATGGGCGGCGACAGCTCAATCCCCACATCTACCCAGTCTGGGTTGGAATCCCTTGGGACCCATTTTTCCTTGGGAGGAGTTCCCCCATCTCTGAAGGAGAAACTACTTTTCCCAGGATCCTCTGAGGATCCCTCTCCCTCAAATTGGAAGACCTGTACCTCCTCCACAAAATGGGTCTGTTTGGGTCCTTTGTTTCTCCTACCTCCCCTCTGTTCCTTTGGTGGCAGACTTTCAGGGGTAGGATATTTTGTTTCCGGTTCCTGGGTTTCCAGGGGCTGTTTACAAGTTGGGAAGGAAGCTTCCTCCAAGGCTTTACACCCCCCTTTCCCTTGTGCCTCATCCCGGGGAACCGGTGGGGTGTCGGGGTGCTGCCCCCGTCATTGTTCTGGAGCACCAGGTCCAGAGTTTGGGGCGTTCTGTGCCGGCATGCCCATCTGAGGGTTCTGTTGCACCCTCAGCATGTGACCCAGATCCCGTGCCATGCTTTGGACCTGGCGCTCAAGTTGTGAAACCCGCTCAGGCTGATACGGGGCTCTATTTTCTCCCCTGGACTGATCCCGGGAAGGGTAGCTATCCCTTCTCTGGTAATACCCTGGGTTGGGAAGATTTGGGTACCCCTACACCCTTGGCCTCCCCTCTCCCGGATTAGGTTGTCTGGGCTCAGGGAATTGGGGAAAGAAGGATGGATGAGTTTGGGGCTGGAAACCTTGTGGATACCTGGGGAAAAAGTTCGGCCCAGGGTTTGGTGAATTTCTGCCCTCCTGTGGGAAGTTTGGAGGGAGGTTCTCTGGGTTAGGTGCTTCACTGGATCCACCCGCTTGGGCTGGAGGAGTCCACACATAACCCAGGATGGGTCGGTTTACCTTGTAGCGGGGACTTACATAATCAGGGCAGCGAGGGACCCCATTTGTGGGACTACCTCCTTGACTCCCTGTCTGTGACTGGCCCGAGGGCCTTCTGGTGTTAGAGCTATTCTACGCAGACAGGTTTTTAGGCCCCCCCATCTCCAAATCTAAAACGGGGCAACCTTTACCTCCGCCACCTTGGCAGCAGCAGGGGTGCTGTTGGTTTTGGGATTTCTCTGCGGATTACTTTTATTTTCTATGGGCTTCTGCACCTCATAGATCCGGGTGGCTTGCTCAATGACCCAGTCTAAAGATCTTTTCTCGTGAAAATCTCTCATGAACTGGGTCATTATGTACTTGGGAAGAGCATGGAAAAATGTGTTGATAAATTCTCTGCTGTCCGTGCGCACTCTTCTGGTGGTCTGCGCAAAGGCACGCTTCAATTCTTGCACGAATTCTTGTGGGGCCTGATCCTCCCCACATTGCAAATTGTAGACTGCCTTGCGAGCCTCTTGGGGATTTCTATGTACAGAAAAATGTTTCAAGATGGCCGCCCTATATGTGGTCCATCATGAATGGTTTTGGTCCTCCAGCCCCGCAAAGAAACTGGAGTATTCAGGGGAGAATATCCATTTGACGTACTGGATGCAGCTACTGCTGTCCTTCAAATGGAAAGTCTCCATCATTTGCTCATAGAGCTCCAAGTGTTCCCAAACAGAATACTTGGCGTTCTTATGATAAGGCGTGATGACACTCCTGATTGCCTTAATCTGTTTTAAGGGGTCCTTAAGCAAGGCCCTTTTCATCTTATTGGCCTTTTTGGTTCGGGTAACCCTGGTCCATTCATCCTCTGATTCAGAAGCACTGCTCCCAGAGGTGCCCGTCTGATCTTCCAGGTTTTCACGGATTCTGCGAGCCTGGGAATAGCTGGCAGAATGTTGGGACCTGGTCTCCTGTGTCCTGCGATGCTCAGAGGAGTCTTCAGATCCCTCCTTTCTACCAGGATTTGATGGGTACCCCCCGCTGACCTAACTGGGCAGAGGTTTTCAGGATGCCCTTACTGGGCCTACTCTCCTGGGGTTCCCCACTAAATTGCACTGTACTTAGGTGCCCATACCCGGATGCCCGCCCATCCATTCCTGGGTGGTTCTGGCCTATGAGCACCATACTTTTGGCTGGATAGTAATCTGCCATCTCTGTGGCCCTGTGCTCATGTGTGCCAGGGGACATGGGGGTGGCAGAGTCCAGGGACTGGGAGAGATGAAGGCCTCTGGTACTAGGGCTCCTGAGGTTATGCTCAGGCGTTTCCCTTTCCCAGCGAACCTCATCTCTATCAGCCCCTGCTCCCTGTTGCAATGCAAGAGCCTGCGCTTTCAGTTCCTCAGTTAAGGCCTTACTAGACTCTATCAGTCTCTCCTGCATGGCTACCTGTTGCTGGAGCATATCATTGTGCTGGCAGAGAGCCTCATTCTCTCTCTGTGCCTCCTAATTGGTCCTGGAGTACTGGGCCAGTATTTGCTGCAGGAGGGTTACCTCCTGAGTCCCGTCCCTACTGGCCTGCTCCTTTCTTGCCAGAGCCTCTTCCACCCTCCTGGTGTGCTCTAACAAGTTCTGATGCTCTTTTGGAGGTCACCCATCTCCTGGAGGGCCAAGTGGTTTTCTTCAGTTTTTCTTTTTAAATGGCAGACTTCCTGGCATAAGGTGTCCCTTTCCTGACTAAGAGTCTGCATCTGTGCCGCCAGGTCGTCCCTTTGCCTTTGAAAGGCACCATCTTTCTGGCGCTCCTGATCAAACTCTGCCTGGGTATCCAGGTCTTTCAGGATCAGTTTATTGCTCTCTGCCTTTTCCCTATCTAGGTGGCTTTGCAGGGTAACTACCTGCTTAGCACATGCCCGTTGAAATCTAATTGTTGCTCCAGCTTTTTCTGGCTCTGCAGTAGGGAGTCCAAACCTTCTTGGTACTCCTTCTGCAAGGCCAGAAATCTGGTATCCTGGTCAGACTTTTCCTGTTGCAGGATACACATGTCCTCTTTGATTTTAATGAGATACTGTCTGCTCTCATTTTCTGACTCCTGGCTTCTGTGCATCCTCTGCTCAGAAGAGACCAGGTCAGATTAGGCCTTCTCTAACGCAATATGTTGCCTATTTGCCAGATCTTGGCCTTCAGCACATTTGTCCTGCATGGCTCCCATATATAGATACAAATATGCCGCTATCCTAACCATCTTGTCGTGTTCATCTTTAGCTTTAGGAGCCATGTATAGTTCACTCAGGGCCACAGGTAAGGGACCCGGATCTCTCCAGATATTTAACCCAGTTGCAGTGACCTGTTGTGTGATTGCCTGCAACCACGCATCCTGGCCCTGCTCAGTCCATTCACCTCTCACAAATAGCTTATGTAAGAGGTGCTCTCTGGCTATTTTGATGTGTACCAGTGTCGTCATTCTGGAATTTGAGTTCCTTCCTGACTTACAGAAGTTTGTATTTTATTTTGCAAAACAGACTGTTTCCTTAGAGCGTTCCTTTGAGGAGTGCTTTACAGCATAACACAGCGTGGTGATCTAACCGGATATGTATCCTGTCAGCTGGCACACTGTATTAATCTGCACAAGTGATAGATCTAATCCAGAATCCCCGGCTACGAGCCCCCACTTTGTTAAAGACTCCAATCAAGCAGTCCCACTAAGTCAGTGCCTTGTCTGGGATTGCTCAAGGGAAGCCCTTATTTATATATTTTTATGTCCAGTTTGTGTACTCTGGATGACAACCCTTATATAACACCCCTCTCTTAGAATCCCCCTGACCCCACTGAGCCAAGAAGTAAGTTTGTTTTGCAAATTTAAAAGGTTTATTTGAGAATGAAACAATATATATATATATATATATATATATATATATATATATATATATAGCACTTTTATAATAAATTAATAATTGATATCACATGTGATACTAGCACACTGGGTAATTACTTAGGAGCAGTATAGAGGATAAGGTAGCTAAGAATGCTTTATATGGTACAAGGAAATGTAAGATGGAAAAGAAGCAACACAGGAATAAACTTGATATGATTTCAGCAAAACATAATATAATCACTTTTCCCCTTTTGGCAATTCACCCCCCCTCTATGCAATGTAAGGAGGTGGAAGTAACACACACAGTCTTCAGGAATACAATCACAGTACAATCCGAATTCAGTTGATTGTTGATTTAAAAGGATGATTTTAAACACAGGCAAAATCATTTTAAATGTGGTGGCAATGAAGTGAAAGATATACTCAAATTGCTTTTAATTCCCTATAGGAGGTTCAGGGTGAGTGAGAGATACTTTAAATTAGTTCAGGATCACTTTAGCAATGCTCTATGAATGATTGTCAGGTTGCAAACGAATTTCAGCAAAGGAAAGCAAGGACACATATTTTTACACGTGGCTGAAATGAAGCAAAATGTCAAATCGAAGCAATTTTTCCGAGTGCGTCGAGCGCGATTACAGAAAAAGTATAATGAAAAGAAAGTTTCTGGGTTCATTGGAAAGCCCAGGATCTTAGCTTTAAGGTGAAATTTCGTTCCTAGGACAAACGGTTCCAGAGATACGGACGATTTTGTGAAGGTAGATTCTCAAAGGAAAAGTCAAGCTTAGAATGACAGATGACAGTTTTCAGGTTTGAGATCACAGAAGGCACACAAGATTTCTAGGATGCAGTTCTCAATAGGTTAAAATAGTTTGAATTAGATTATTTTAAACTAAGAGATTGGGTTTTGTACAGTTCTGGCGGTACTCACACTATATTTTGGACAGGAATGCGACTTCACCACGGATCGGGTCAGGATTGGACTGCGGTTCCCTTGTCACGGAAGGTCTCTGCCTGGTTCTGCTCACTGGATAATTCTGCCTTCTGGGTCTGTCAGGCACCGGTTCTGCTCACAGCGGTCTGGTCTGGGTACAGCTGTGCTTTCTGGTCTAGTCTGTGGTTCTGGATTCAGCACTGCTTTCTGGGTACTGGCACAGGGTACTAGCCAGAATCAGACAGCTCAGCCCGGCTGTCTGAATAGTTTGGTTTGGTTGCTAGGTTTCGAAGGCCTACTGATAGGAGTTCAGCTGTTGGGTTCTAGAGTTCTTGGAGTTTTGTTCTGGAGTCAGGAGTCTCTGGATGTGAAGTCTGAAGTCTGGATATGGAGTTGTCTGTCCAAAACGCTCTGCAGAAAGTGAAAAAGAAAGTGTATATCTGGCTTCCAGTGGCTCTATTTATGTGTTTAGAAAGTGGGTGGGTCGGCTAATTCTGCATTCCCAACCCTCTCAAGATTTGATAGGTCAAAGGATTCTTTGGTCCCTGATTTGAGAAAAGATAGTGTGTCAGAGTGATGTCAGCCATTTACGATCTATTGAAGAAACGCCCCTTTGCTTTTACCTTAGAAATCATTTTTCATAACTACACATATTTCCCAGATACACAGTTGTTTGACATTACATGTACACATTACAGATTACTTAAGGTACATTCTTGCCCAACTCTGATCTTCCTGGGGGCTTGCATTCAAAAATGACAACTTATTTTCGTTTTTAGTCGATTTACCAATATTGGACGTTTACCAAAAATGGCACACATGTACACCGCCTTTCTACCCATATTCCATTAATTTATTAGGTCTCTAGCCTAAACACAGTGTCTGTAATATCAATAAATAGCGGGGTTTTGCCTCAAAACATGGTACAAAGTTGAATCAAGTCTTGAATTGTGGGTACATTTCTTAGATTAAGGTTCTCCAAATTGGACATTTTTATGAGCTTAATACCATATTTTAGAAGCATTTAAAGTAAACATATATTTGCTACAATATGACTCCACAAAAGTGTCTGAGTCCACCCCCAGAAACCTGGGAGTACCACATGTGTCTCCTCTCCCAGGCAGGGCTCTGTTTACAGTCCACACTGAAAATCAACATACCCCATTCAAGGGAAAAAGTCTATTGTGTTGTGACCGGCAGGCTGAGGTCAACAGACCAGGGGGGCCACTCTGCATTTGATTAACAGAAACCTGTGATTTCCTGGGCTGTTGTGTGGGTCTCTGAGGTGAGAAGGTTTCCCAGCCTCTTGGCCTGTTAATGCAATCAGCTTGTCTCTGGGAACAGCAGGTGGTTAAGAGTTTTGATTAACCAGCGGGCCTTTGAAGTTTCCAGCTGTCTCAGGAGGCTGATTAGCTTCTGAAGTAGCAGTTCTCCTGTCAGAGTTTAGACCGCTAGTAGGTTTGTGGACAAAGCTGGTACTGCATCCATTTTTGGGATCTGTCTTGAATTAATGCATTTCAATAGAGTGGTCTTGTGCCCATGATTTTAGCAACTTTTTTGACATCAAGAAAATGAATTCCCAACAGCTCTGGGTTGCTTTTGGCAATCAGCCTTGCCATTCCCAATGGTTTCAGGCTACTGTGTGTGTAGCCCAACGGTGGTTTTAGGCACTGCCCTCCTGTGCTCACAGCATAGGCAAAAATGGGTGGCAGCCTATTCTTCATGTTTTCCCTGTGCATTTTCTGGGGAGTTCTGGCCATCATGATGTTTTCAATGCCAGTAATGCACAGTTTTTGTGGTAGGGCTCGGTTGCATGGGTAAAACATCCCACAGCACGGGACAACGGAGGATAGTGCACACAACCATCTTTATTGATTGCACATCAGGAACTGCCCTTTCTCCCCGTGCCCTCCTTCCTAACCCCAACTTTACTTCCCGTGGGAAATGGCAACAATGGCAACAGTCCCACCTAACAATGTGGAGGGGCTGCCAGGCTGTTTATTGCACACCTTGACATATCCCCCCTTTTCAAGGCACGGGGTCACCCACTGTTCCTTACCCCATCTCCTTGATGAGTCTGTGGGGTTTTATGCAGCACCTCTGTGACGCGGGGAGGCTTGAGGCATCGGCGGCACTTGTCCTCTACTACCTTCATCCTCAGACGACTCTACGTCATCCAGATAGGGTTCATCTGCCCATCTTTCATCTGGGCTGTCATCGGTGCGGTCTCATGCAGGTTCAGGCGGGATCACTATCTTCTTGAAATGTAACACGTTGTGCGTCACTGAGGAGTGTCCTTCCCCTTGAGCCGTTACCATGTTGTCTTTCCTGTACGTCACTGTCAGAAGCTCTGGTGGAAATGTGGCGTCTTCCTTCCTACTTTTCAGTTGGCGTACCAGCACTTGATCCTCTGGTTCCAGGGTGGATCTGTGAGCCTGCCTCCGCTCGTCCACTCTGTCTTTCATTTTGTTCTTCTCATCCAGGTCCTTGGCTCTAGCTTTTTGTTCTAGCAGGGTTGTTATATTCAGACTTTCCGTCAGTCTCGACTTGACAGGTCTCAACATGAGGTCCGCTGGGCATACCCCTGTGGTGCTATGCGGAGCGTGTCGAAATTCCCTCAGCACTTGGTAGAGGGCCTGTTCGAAAGGCTTGTTGAGAATGCAGGCTATTTGCAGGGTCCTTTTGATACTCGCCATTAACCTCTCAACAATGCTGTTGGCTTTTGACCATCAAGGGGTTATTTTCCAATGCTGAAAGTCCATGTATCTTGCGAAGTTCTGAAAGTCTTGGCTGGTGAAAGGCGGGCCGTTATAAGACTTTATGACTCTCGGGATCCATATGCAGACAACATGCGGTCGAGCACTGGGATCACGCACGTGGCAGCTGTGCTCTCGACCAGCTGCGCTTCCGGGAAGTGGGAATGCTCATCTATTAGTACTAGGACCTATGGACCATTATGGAGAGGGCCAAAGAAGTCCATTGCCAGTTCATCGCACATGTGTTCAGGGAGTGGGGACATCTGCAACAGGTTAGGGTGTGGTGGCGTTGCCATTTGCGCACTCGTCTGGCACTTTCCTACCACTTCTTCTAACAGGGCGTCTCGGGAACCACACCTTTTGACTTAATAGGCTCTTCATTGATACTACCCCCGGTGGCCTTTGTGCGCCAGCCTGATTGTCATCCCTCGCAGTGCCTTGGGTATCATCAACTTACAGCCCTTCATTACGATGTGGTCATCCATGATGGAGAGTTCCTCTTTGACCAGGTCTAACCATCGGATGTCGTCTCGTACGGACTCGCTTTCCGGCTTGGCCTGTTGTTTCAGATGGGCCTGTCTTTCTGACCGGATGCAGCGTCTCACTATGCAGAGGGTTGGATCCTGCTCAGATTGAGCAATGAGTTCCGACCACCCCACCAGGAGTGGTTACAGGTGAAGGACTACATAATTAATGTATGCATCAGCTATGGACGGCAGTGAATGCGCCGGGCCCGTGGGGTGGCACGAAATGTAGTCCGCCGGATTGTCTTCCTTGTCAGGTCGATGTTTGATATCAAACTTGTAGTCCTGGAGCCGCAGCCTGCATCTGGCGATTCTGGGAGGCATCCTGGGCTTTGGGTCACTATAAATCGTCAGCAGGGCTTGGTGTGAACGCCTTGCCATACAAGAACAAGTGGAAGTACTCACAGGCCCACACCACAGCCAGGCTTTCCTAATCTGCCTGGGAGTATGCCTGTTCTGTGGCAGTGAGGCTCCTGCTGGCGTAAGCCACCATAAATATGTTGGCTCGTGTAGCCGGGTCTCTCTCGGTCAGGATGGCTTTCAGGCCCACTGGACTGGTGTACAAAATGACTTTGGTGTCTCTTTGTGCGTTGAAGTACGCCATGTCCTCTGCTCTCGCGATGTCATTGCGGATGGTTTCGAATGCTTTCTGGCACTCATCAGACCACACGAAGGGCTGGTCTTTGCATGTGAGTAGCCTCAGAGGGTTGCTGACGGTAGCATAGTCTTTGAGATATCTCGAGCAGTAGCTCGCCAAGCCTAGAAAAGAGCGCAGCTCAGTCGTGGTTTTGGGGAGCTGTGCAGTGTTGAGGGCTGCCACTTTGTCTGGATCTGGTCTCATCCCCTTTTCAGAGAAAATGTGTCCACCAAATCTTAATTACTCCTTTCCAAACTCGCACTTGGCCTTGTTGAGAGTGAGGCTGGCCGCCTTCAGCACGGCGCATACTTGATGCATCGCTACATCATGTTCTTCCTTCGTCTTTCCAAATACTAAGACGTTGTCTGAATAGTTGATGCAATTTGGCACGTGTCGTATGACCCTGTGTATTTCCTCTTGGAAAATTTCCGCTGCCGACGAGATGCCGAAGCTGAGTATTTTATACTGAAAATGTCCTGGGTGAGTCACAAATGTTGTGATATCCCTAGACTCAGGCGCGATTTTGATTTGATGGTACCGCTTTGTACGGTCAAGCTTGGAAAATACCTTTTCGCCGTGAAGTAGGTGAATCATGTCTGTGATCCTTGGTGCCTGGTCTAGTTCCCTTTCAGTTGCTACGTTTGCCCTTTGCATGTCCATGCACAGGCGTATTGACCCGTCGGGGCACTTTTTGGGCAACACTCAGGGCGTAGGACCCGTGACTGATTCAATCACTTGTAGTTTGATGAGTTTATCCAGTTCCTCCTCAACCTGCCTCTGTATGTTGACAAGAATGCCCCGATAGTGGTGGGCAACTGGGCGGATGTCTGGGTTAATATGCAGTTGGATTTTCCTGTGCTTCAATTTTCCGAGCCCTTTGAATAATTTTGGGAAGGCTGCTTCCACCGCTTCCAGCTTGGCAAAGTACTTATGTGCCATCAGCTGGTATAAGATGTGGACTATTGTTCTAAATCTTAGTATGCAGCCACTGTTGGCCCGGTCTTCAGTACATGTGTGCATCTTGTGTGTGCACCAAGCCGTGATGGTGCCCTTGCAGGGCAGTGGAGTGTTGTCGCCCCATATGGGTATATGTCTACTGATGCCTTTCTCAGCTTTGGGGTCCGGGCAAGTGAGTTGTATGCTTCCTCACTGATGATGTTTACGGTGCCTCCCGTGTCGATAAGGAATTCTAGTGGCATGTCATTGACTTGTAGCGTGACGGTGTCATTGTTGAGCAGCCACACATATCCCTTTTTCCGTTGACCCTCGACTGACGATGGGGGTTCACTGCTCGAGGGTGATCTCCTTTCTATGTAGCGGACGAATCATCTTCTCCCGCTATGTCTGGAACCCTCTGAAGACCGTCTCTCCTCTCGGGTATATGTGCTTCTGCGTTCCCTGTCTTCTCGCCTTTGATTCTTTGGGTTGCCTTCCGAAGAGAGCTTCTCCAAGGTTCCTGGAATCTCTGTCTGCTAGGCATGGACGTAGGCGCGTTTTAGCAGACAGCTAAAAAATGGCCCATTGCCCCGCATGCGGCGCACTGCTGCCCGACCGCAGGGCATTCACCAGTGTGCGAGTATTCATAGCCGCACCTGAAACACGTGGCTTCTGAGTGTTTTCTTCCTTGGTTGGGCATGGCAGACAGTTTGGTGATGATTTTGGGGTCTGTCACTGGGTGCTGAATTGAGATTTTGCCCAAATTGTTGAGTTGTGACTCCATCTGGGTAAGTGCGAGTATCTCCTCCAGTGACCTTTGTTCTGAAGTAGCTGTTTCCTGAAGGGTTGTGACGAACACACAGTGATCACCGGGGACCTTAGGGCCTCCTCATTGGCGTAGCAGTGAAACTCAAAGTATTTGAGTTTGATGCAGAGGCTCATGACGAAATTGTCGAGGTACTCACCCTTTTCCCGTCTCGTTGTGTGGAATATGTGTCTTTCATAATCAATGTTGGTGTGAGGAGCGAAATATTCTGATAGCTTGCCGTGTAGATCTCCGTATGAGGCGGTGTCTAGATTGAGTAGCTCCCCAGCAATGTCCCTGATGGCAGGCCCAACTGCCATGGGCAGTGTGTTCTTCAGTCGGGCATCGTTGGTTAGTCCTATGGCTCCCACGTAGAACTTTAAGTCTCTCAACCATATGCTCCAGCAGGGCCCTAGGTTGGTGGTGTCTCTTAGGTCAAAAGGGTCGGGCATGTGGAGTACTTGAGATGCGCCTCCTGCTGTTTGTGCTGTGTTGTTGGCACCTCCTGCCGCACCATCTGCCCCTGAGGAGGATGCTACCGGATTGGACATAGCGCCGGTAGGATATGGCCTTCAGGCGTGAGGCAGGGTGTGTTTCTTTCCGATTGTGTTGTGGGCTTTCTTCACCCCTAGGCCCTGGCTCAGACCTTTTTTTGTTGTTGAAACTATAACTTGTCCAGCTGCTGACATGACGCTTGTCCAGCTGCTATGAGCTTCTGTTCACCCCCTTTCTGTTGTAGGGGGGTTGTGCCACTCCTTCCCTGGCCCCTCTATGCCCTTCTGGCTTGGGTCACCTGGGCCACTGTTGTATGTTGCTTTGGGGGCTCCTGCCCTGTTCTGCTGCTATGAGGGCTCTTGCCCTTTGTATTTCAGTCTCTTTTTGAGCACCAGGACTTGTCCTGGAGCCACTGGTGAGTCAGCGGGGCCTCGCGGGTTTCCTCCGCACCTTTTGTGTGCCCCGTGGCGTGACTGGTTCCCAAGCGTCATGAGGAGCAGGTTTTCTGGGCTCCGTGACACCGAAAAGGGTTGTCTGGCCTTAGCGGCGGGCGTGGCACTGCAGCCTTCATGTGGCGGAGCGGGCGGCGGGCTTAAGCGTTGGAGGCATGCCAACACGTGGTTATATACCCAATGGCATCCTCCAGGCCTCACCTCTGTGCTGTCCTGCTGCGGGTCCACTGCTGGTCTGGCGCAGGTCCATGGATCATTTCGTCACCATTGAGGTGCTGTGGTGCGGCAGCAGGAACTCTGCCTTCGCAGCCCGGTGCCTCATCTCTGCATGCAAAGAAGGCACGGGACAACGGAGGATAGTGCACACGTCTATCTTTATTGATTGCACATCAGGAACTGCCGTCCTCCCTAACCCCAACGTCACTTCCCTTGGGAACTGGCCACACCGGCAGCCGTCTCACCTAACGATGTGGAGGAGCTACCAGGCTGTTTATTGCACACCCTGACAATTACTGAGAAAATGTACCACCCAGTGAAGGCTTGTTTACCCATGAATCATTTAGAAATCTTAGTGCCCTTTCATGCGCTATCTGCCACGCCGAGCCGCAAAAGCGGCCTCCGCCACTGATCACAGGTCATTGTGGACACGTCCTAGGCTAAATACCATATTTTAGAAGCATTTAACGTAAACATATATTTGCTGCAATATAACTCCACAATATGACTTATGTAACTATAAAATGGGCTGGTAGGCCTTTGACAGATGCTGCCTGCTTATGTGGCACTGTTGACACACTGGCCCATTTAGTGATCATTTGCCCTTGGTATAATGATTTGCGCAAACACTTTTTTGTCATGATCTTATGAAGGACTCGGGCATCAAGCAATGGCGTCCTGCCTTCCTACTGCTATTGTCAGCCAAAGATGCTAAAGATCGATGCTTGAAAGAGAATACCATGACAATGACTGACTGTGATATTACCCTTATGAAACTATGTAATTAATTGTGTGTGTTTTTATCTATAGATGTGATTATTTGGCAACGTTTTTATCATACTTTTATGACTGTATATTTGTATGTTTTATGGAAATAATGTACATCTGAAATAAACAATTTCAACAACAACAACAGTAGTAGCATTACCCACTTCTGTATACCACCCATTTTCACCTTATGACTGGGGGTAGTGGTATTTCTTGTATACCTGAAAGGATTCCAGCTCTGCCAGTAGTAAACTATGAATTGCGTGCATTTACATAAACACGATCAGCAGTCATGGTAACTTCCTCTGGCAGTATCTCGGCATGAAAATCCACCCAACTCTAAATGAGGCGCCAAATAGAGACCAATGATTGATTAGACTTTGCCATCCAGGACAAAAGCAATGCTGGTAAATAATCTTGAAATACAAGGAAACATAATCCTTGAGATACAACAGCATGGAGCGCCACCCAATCCGGATGCAGATTTTGATTGGTATCCAGACACAGGTGTGGAAGAAAATTGGGAAATCAACATTGTATGTACTCTCCAGGCCTAGCACTGCAGTGTTACAGCAACTGGGCCCTGTAACCTGTAATGTTTAAACAACTTTTCTTACTTATGCGAGGTGGAGACCATAGGATGTACTGTGCATGTCTTTGCAATGAAGGCCTCTTGCCTAACTGGTTGGAATGATTGCTTTTTCATCTCTCACTTGTGACGTGTTTACTTTTTGGCATATGCAAGCAGGATCAATGTTCTTTCCTTCTTAATAAAAGCGACACTTGGGAGCAGAAGTCATATTGCGAACGCTCTCGCTTGCCTCAAAACATACGGGAATCTTTAAGGAGTAGAGGCACTTTGACTGAGTTACCAAAGGGTGACCTCAGTGATAACATTGGCTTGCATGAAAGATTGCATCTGGTGTCAAAGGCTGATAAAATGAGGCTGTGTTCTTTGCTAGAAGGATGAATTTAGTGTGCAACCATGACCTGTTGGGATCACCCCTTTACATTCAAAAGTATGAGACCTGATGGGTATAAAGTCGAGAAGTTTGGATGGAAGGGAATGCTCAGAACTGTGTGTCTTGTGTTGTTGTTGGGTTCATGCTGCAACTGCTTTCTACTAATAAACGTGTTCAACAATCCACCGGAGTTGTGAGTGATCCTTTTTCCCCCATCAAGATTGGTGCCATTCGATGTCGGATTCCTGTTGCTCTGTTGCCAGGTCCTGGGGACAGCGGGTGTGCTTGCCGGTGATCCCTGTGGGTCCAGCAGAAACTATTTCATCAGAGGGGTGAACTGGTCGGAGTCCCTGAAGTCCCAGCGATGGGGGGCTAAAGCAGGTGCAGAAGCAAGAGGCGACCGGAAAAGAGTGCATTGTTGAACACAGGTAATTGTGTCAATGTATTGTCATTTCTTGTATGGTGGGGTATAAAACGGGGAAAGGGCTTGATGTTTGTCACTGGAATCTCGAAAACTGAAATTAAATAATCTGGAAATCAGGTGTGGTTATCCGAGGATACAGAAGGGAAAGTTCCCTGCATATAGGACTGGTTATCTGAATAAGGAAATGATAAAAGCGGTTGGCCACCACTGTTCAATGTCCCTACTGACTTCAAGAGAGCTTGGGACCAATGTACCGGTCAGAGCAGAGTAGTGTGGGACCAATCAGGGATTAGGATGAATGCGTTCTGTATGAATGCGAAAAAGTATGTTGGAAGATAACCCCATGATTGTGCTGTGTTAACCCATACCTCGTCACCACTGGAAATCCTTATGTGTAATTCAGGTTGCGATCCCACTTTTATTTCACACTCTCCTCTATCGAGTATGGAAGCTGCAATAGTCTATGTTTCTACTGGTTATGTGTCTTGTTTTTGACTCTTCTTCATTTGTTTCTCTGAAAAGCTGAATAGCGCTCTGCATTGTGGGTAGCACAACTGGAGATATAAGCTGCAAACCAGGAGTTATCTGAATATGACCAACACTTAGACGTGTTTTTTGAAATGTCTGTACCTGGGAGGAGCAGAGGCTGGGTGTTATAAATGAGCCTCTGAATCGATGCGGCAGAGCTGCTAAACTGATCAGCCGTACCCACGACGCCAACTACAGGACTCGATACTGTCCTGATGCAGAGTTAGGAACAGACCTGGATGTGTAATAAGTCATACCTTGTTTTACCCCAAGAGAATGAGTTCTGGGCAGTCTAGACAAGTGCTTTGTGCTCCTAAAGGGAGTCCAGCACACATCATGTTTACTCACTCTTCCCCAAAAGCATGAAGTACCTAGAACAATGGAATTCATTTACACAGACTGAGTCACCTAGTCACTTTCCCCATGAAGGAACATTTGATTTAGATGGGATAATGAATTGGTGGAAGGTACTAGAGAATAAAGGTGCATGCAGTGCTCCAGATACGATTTTGAGGTGGGAGTATTTTACTCCCTATTTTTAAACTTTGAGAGTAAATGTGATTTTAGGAGAGTAAAAATGACTTTTCTCCTTTCAAGATAGTAAAATGTATGTGACATCCAGCTGACGTGTGCAAAAACTAGATGGAAATCATTACTATGTGGCAGCTTTCTGCATTGTGGCAGAATACACCTTACATTATTTCTCTAAGGTCTGGCCATTTGATCTCTCCTGTATATATTTATATGTTGAAATAAAAAAAAACCCAGCCAATTACATAGTAAAGCAAACATTAATTGTATTGTGTGTTTTGAGTTTCGATAGCAGAATTGTCTTTTGGTGTTTAATGAAAGTCCTCATTTCCTGGAGTTATTACTACCTAATAGTATGCCAATGTTATGATACAACAGTACAGAGAGGTACGGACTCCATGCTAAATTCTACATCTAATCTAAAGGTCAAATGGTTCTTTATATAGCGCTTTTGGCAAAGCGCTGTACATAGAACATATTTATCACAATTATCACCAAACCATAGTCGGTACTCCTTTATTGACCTCAAAAGGATGAAAGGCTGAGTTGGCCTTGACGGGATTGGAACCTACAGATCATGCACAGATTGCAGCAACAAGTACTCAAGCGGCAGAGCTATCTTTTTGGCTAACATCCTTCAGAGGTCGGTTAACTGAGGATCGATTGAGGTATAATAATCACAGTACCTGCATGTTGTACGAACCATTCATGAAGCGCTATATAAAGTTAAATACCTATCTGGATTATCACAGGGACAGGTTTTGTTGAGTTTCTATTTCAATTACCAATGTAACTTTCCTTTGTTTGTTTTTGAACAGCACTTGCACTTCCTGGAGAGTCAGGTTTTGGATGTTTTAATTGTAGTTTTGAAGATTTGAGAGGCTAGAACACCTGTGATTGGTGTAATGACAATCACTCACCCTTGGGCAAAGACTCTGCTGCCACTAACCGTTTAGAGTATAATGTACCCCATTGACTGCAAGGTTGAATGAATGTAAACTATACTGTGCGTAGTCATCATTTTACATACTGTTTTTATAATTAGAGCGTAAATGAAATTATAAGTGCAAAAATGATCTGCCTCCTCATGATTATGCACGTAGCACCGGAACTCTGAAAAATACAATTGTGCAATACTGGTTTGCTTTCACCATAAAAACAAAGCATAATTTGCTACAAAATATGAATTCTCAATTGCAATTTAGTTTTCCATCTTATTAATTATACAGTCCTAAAATTCTAGGAAAATATGCACAGTGCTTCTGAAGCTGAATGGAAAGAAATCATTCCTTTTATCACTGTGTGCAGTTTAATTTTTTTGAAAGGCTTCAGAGAAATACATTGGGCCTCATTACGAGTTTGGCAGTAGCCATGGAGATATTAGCTCCATGGCTGCCACCAAACCGGGCTCATTAACCAGGTTCCTGCAATGAGGAATAACCGGGTTATTCCAACATTGGAGGACCCGGTCATTCCTCCTTGCAGGAACCATTCCCCATTCCCATTTGAGCCCCCATAGGGCTCAATGGGGATGGAGGTAACAACGGGCAGAGTACAACTTGCCCGTTGTTACCTCCTTCTTCCCCTCGCGGGACCCGGAAAGCACGCCTGGTTTAACCAGGCCTGCGATCCGCGTCCCGCAATGGGAGGCTTGTGATCAGCCCAGTCGGAATGAAGGGGGCCGATCCCGTACCAGCCACCTTCATTCCGACACTGTACGGGTCGTAACGAGGCCCATTCGCTTTCAGAGGTGGCTTGCAATTACATCCATGTAGATAAAAATCAAAAGAAGCCTTCTGGTTTCTGTCAAGTAACCTGACCTTTGCACTGCCCTCTGCTCTAAACCTGTGTGTAAATGTACACTGGAAAATAATAAAGCTGTCGTATTTACAAGATTTTAATGCGTAAAAAGGCCTAGTACGCACCTTATCTGGAGGCCTGGGTGCATGTGTACACCAACAGCAATGGGACAGTTATCTCGACTGGTATACAGAAGCCACAAAAAGACATTAAGAGATACTCAAGAGAAGCTCCAGGAGCAAGTAAAGGATTATAAAACCAAGCAATTTAACCTGCAGATAGCAGCCCATAGGCCTGGGTACAAATGAAGATATACTGTACTCGAAGGATAGCCCCCATTAAAAGAATGTCCAGAAGATATTTTAGACATGTATAATCTGGCTACTCTTAAGGAAATACCTGGCAGGCGAGTGGTTAGTCTGTTATCTTCCCAACTGCCAACCTATCTCCAATCCACTCAAATAAATCTTATGGACGGCCCGTTCACTCCTAAAATCCATGCTCAGGTCTCTAACATGTTTTCACCGGCCTCACGCATGTTTGAAGGGTTTCCGAACACACCGCTTAATATCATTGCAGGCACATTCCCACTCAAACAGCTTCTGGGAGAGGGAGATACTATGGTGACTGTATATGCACCATGGAGCGCTACTGATTTGTTTAACATTGTTCAATGGGAGTCTGGGGAAGGGAAGCCTCACCCGAGCAGGTCAGAGAATGCTGCAGATTAGGAGGAAGGTCATGCAAGCAATGGGCTGGAAAGGGAAAGTCATCAGACAGCATCCATTATGGGAAAACTCCAACATGAAGGAGTTACAAAAACTAGGGAGGCAGCCAAGATGGGTGGGAAAGATAATCAGCAAATTGGGAGATATAGTAGGAAACAAGGAATTAATCCCATTCCAAGCATTGAGAGAAAAACACGGATTAGGCCAGGTAGACATATTCACATACATGAGAGTGAGACACAAAGTGGAAGCACAATTTGGAGGGCAACTCGATCTCCCACAGCATACCCCCTGGACAACAATCTATCATTGGAGGGGAAGGCGATAACAATAATGTACCAAGTCATAAATAATAACACATCCCCCCCATTGACAAGGTTGAAAGCAAAATGGGAAAGCGAATAGGACAAATAGAGGAGGAAGAATGGGTAGAAGCACTAGTAGCTATGAGAGAAGTCAATATATCCTCCAGGATCAGACTAATACAGAACACATTCATGCACCGAATATACTATCCCAGGAAGAGACTTTACAAGATGGGCAGAGCAGTGGATTACAGATGTCTTAAATGTGGTAGGGAGGTGGGAACATTCTTCCACCTATTACGGGACTGCCCAAAGTTTTAAGCACACTGGGCAAAGGTTATCAATAAAATGTAAAGATTATTGGTTCACACAATCCCAAGAGACCCCAAGATGCTGCTACTGCATGTGAGAGGTGAATATAAGGACAACAGTTGGGAGGAAAAACTGAAACATGTTGCACTGATGGTGGTGAAAAAGGATCTAGTGGCAAAATGGGGTACCCAAGAAATGCCCACCCTGGGGACTGAGAAGATTGGAATGGAATACTGCAACAGGATGGAGGAGATTACATACAGGAATAGGGGGCACACATCGAAAGAATCATAAGATATGGGGGAAGAGGGATTTAGGTGCTTGAATAGAAGGATGCATAGGAACAATATTACAAGAAGGGGAAGCCATCAGAGTGTGGGCAGGGACGGGTATGGATAGGAAAGGGAGGGGGATGGAAGAGCAGGAAATAAGACATGTGGAGATGTGGCAATGTGGGAAAGGAATGTGTACATGAATGATAGATTGTTGGACTCTTGTTATAATAAGGAAATAGTCAACAGAAATTGTTTTAAAAAACATTGTAAAAAACATTGTTCAAAGATTTCCAAAGATATGAGAAGACCCTGTTAAGTTTCAGGAGGAATTGCAGGTCATTATTGACTGTTATCACTTCACTTGTTTTGATCTGAATCAGCAATTACAAGCAGCATTGCCCACTGATACATTGATGTTGCTTAAAGTGTGTGCAAATTAGCCAATGGAAGAGCGTACTAGGGCTAGAGATTTGAAAGCATTCACTGACAGACTGGTGCAAACTATTATTCAAATTGGTTCTTAAAAGACCAATTGGTCAAAGATTGATGCTTATAAACAAGCTAAGGGAGAACATCCAGCAGAATATCTTGAATGACTGAAGAGATGTTTTGAACAGTATTCTCAGATTCTGGATGCGATACAGTTAGCGCTGATTGGACGGACAGCATTTTCATGAGAAGGCTGAGAGACGAAAAGAAACTACTGAGGGGAGTTTATGGTGTTACAGATACAGAGATTGAAACCTCTCCAGGGAAGGGGAGGATTCTACCCAGCTCTGGGTGGGAGAGGGCAGGGACAGAGAAGAGGGACAGAAGCACATCAGTCATTTGGGCCAGGGCAAACTGCTGAAAGGTATTATCCCAACATATACAGTGACCAAAGCAACTATTATAGAGAGTTTGGACACTGGAAAGCTGAGTGTCCACATCAGCCTCAGTATGACGGTCGAAGTAGGCAGCCAATCGTGCCAAGGAAGATGGTTTAAGCGCGTTTGATCATATGAAAAGTGATCGCATGCGGGCTGTTTTTATTCCGGTCAGTTTACCGTTATCTCTTTTCATACGATCAAACAACCCCAATCCCTTTTTCTGTGTACCGTAGTATCCCATTACCTGACAGCCAAAGAGGGTATTCATCCTGTGATAGAATCCCTTCTCTAGCAAGGTATTATTGTCCTAAACCGCAGCCCCTGTAATACTCCCATTTTGCCTACTAAGAAACCACGTAAAGAGGTCTATCATTTTATTCAGGACCTGTGCCCAGTTAAAGCAGCAGCGCTGCTGGATTTTCCAGTTGCTCCCAACCCAGCCATGACTTTGTCATGTATTCCGTATAAAGCCAAATATTTTACTCTTGTGGATTTGTGTTCAGCATTTTTCTCCATACCTACACATCCTGAAAGTGGGCTTCATTACAAGTTTGGAGGTATTTCAGAGGTAATTCCTCTGAATAACACTAAACAGATTTACAGATACGACCACTTGGTCCTGTGGATTTACCACGGGTAATAGGTGGTGTAAATCCCCATTTTCTGGAGTCCATAGGGCTCCATTTGTGATTTCTGGCAGAATTACCACTGGTGGAATTATGAGTGGTAATACCTCCTATTATTTGGAGGAAAAGTGGAGGATTCACCTCCAGCATCATTCTGGAGGTACATCCTCAACATTTCCTCCAGAAATTGGTGAAATTACTGCTCATTATTCCACTGGAGGTAATTCCGCTAGAACCTGTAATTTGGTGGTGTGGAAAAATTGAGGTTACGGAATTTCCTCTGCTTGTTTCCCACACCACCAAACTCGTAATAAGGCACATAAATCAACTCAGTACACATTCACGAGGCTTCCAATGGGGTACGTGGAATGCCCTACTTTGTTTTCCCAAATTTTGAAGAATGATCTGGATTCTGTGCAGTTTCCAGGAGGCTCAACACCGGTGCAATATGTAGGTGATTTGCTCCTAGCCTTCTCTCCCCCTCTTTGGAAGCATGTGAGGAAGACCCACTGGTTCTGTAGACAGCGCTCAACGAAAAGGCTCACAAGGCATCTAAGGGCAGATTACAGTTATTTCTGCTCCAAGTGTGGTATCTTGGCCATGAGATTTCTGCAGGGGAAAGACACTTGTCCCAAAATCGAATGGCTGCGATCCAGAAGGTCCCAAAGCCTCAAACAAAAAAAACAGATAAGAGCGTTCCTTGGAATGGTAAGTTTCTGGAGGTAGTGGGTCCTGGGTTATGTGTCCATAGTTAAGCCCCCCCCTTCAAAACCTCACACATGATACGATCCCCGAACCTCTGCCATGGTCTCAGAAAACTAAAGAAGCATTTGTCACCATTCAGCAAGCAATCACAATGGCTCCGGATTTAGATCTGTCAGATTATAGCAAGCACTTTGTCTTTTTTTCTGATGAACGCAAGGGGTTTCCTCAAAGTGTGTTGCCACACATGGTGACAAGCATTGGCCTGTATTTTATCATAGTGTAGCATTGGATCCAGTGATGGTGGGGCTCCCAATGTGTCTGCGAGCTGTTGCCAGTGCTGCACTATTAGTGGAGAAAACAGACTCCATGGTACAAGGCCATCCGGTTACAATTTCTGTTTCTCATGCAGTATTATCACTATTATTTAACGGAAAGACACAGCATGTGTCAAACTCCTGCCTTAATCATTATGAGAAGCTATTCATCTCTGATGCTATTCTAAACCCTGCTTCATTGTAACCTACCCCACAGGATGGGGAACCCCATGACTATCAGGTTGTTGTAGAAACACTTTTATCTCCCCATGTGGACTTGACGTATATATGCTTGCTTAATCCTGAGCTGATTCTGTTAGTGGACAGCACATGTATTTGGGTGCCAGAAACAGAGGAATTGGTTTCAGAGTATTCTGTATGTACCCCCATGCTGTACTAGAAGCATGCCGGTTACCTAAAGCCACTGCTAAGTCAGCCTAAATGGCCTAGCTCTTGGCCCTCACCCATGCATGTATTCTGGCATGGTACATCAGCCACGATCTACACCAATTCCAGGTACGCCCATGACGTGGCCCATGATTTAAGAGTATGGTGGAAGGAGCAGGAGTATTTCAGGTCCATTGGTAACCCCATCTTAAATGGAAAATGTGTGTCAGCATTATTGGAGGCACTGTTACTCCCCACAGCAGTAGCCATTGTGAAGTGTAAAGGGCATAATCCTTAAGTCCATGTAAATAATTTGGCCAATGGTGCAGCTCGTTCAGTGGCATGAGGGGGCCCCTGGCCTCTAATGAATGTCTTGTTTGTGTTGTAGTTCTCCGAGCACCTATAACTGCCCTGGCCAGTCTGGCTACACTCCAAGATCAAGCTCATGAAGCCCAAAAGGTGACCTGGATGTAACATAAGTGTATACTGGGAGGAGTTTCCCTGTGGCATTCCCCAGGAGGCCGCCTGATGGCACCCAAGGTACTTCTCCCCTGTTTAGTCCATGAAGCTCAGGGTGTGGCCCATTCTGGTAAAAGATTTATGATTGCACAGTTACAGCGAGATTGGATAGCTCCTGGGTTAGCCACTATGGCTCAGCAGTATTGCGAGAACTGAATCATATGTCTAACCTACAATGTCGGGAGATTGGTTCCTATGAAGCTGTCTGAACTGCCTGTAGCAGAGGGTCAATTATTACATGTGCAGACAGACTTCATACAGCTCCCCATGTGCATGTAATAGCTGTATTGTCTGCCCTAGTGGATATGTTTTCTGGGTGGATGGTGGCCTATCCTTGTAGGAAAGCAGATGCAGATGTAGCCACTGTGTCCAAAAAACTGTTAGCTGAATGTATGCCTCGGTTTGGATGTCCCTTATGTATTGGCAGTGACTGAGGTACCCACTTTATGGGTGAGGTTATCATGGAGGTGTGTAAAGCTTTAGGGACAAGACAACAATTCCACCGTGCTTATCATCCTCGTTCCAGCACACATGTAGAACACCAAAATGGTGACCTCAAGTTAAGGCTGTCTAAAGTATGTAAGGAGCCTGGGTTAAAATGGCCACATGATCTGCTATGAGGTTACGAACAATCCCCAGCGTAAACACAGCAGTTGTTGGCCCAAAAGATTCTTACTGGTTGCCCTATGAGAATGGGAACTGCACCTCCAGCAGTCACCCATATGCAGAGTCTATCATTGGAAGATGATACCTTGAAGAAATATGGTAGTACATTAATTAAAGCTCTTCTCTTCATGCTCTGGTTCGCGAAGACACAGGGCCCTTCCACCTTCTGTGTCCTGGACATTGGGTTGTGATGAAAGTCCACCAAAGGAAATCTGCTCTTCAGCTGAGGTGGTGTGGACCGTATCAAGGTCTGCTTACCACCAACTCAACAGTGTAGTGCACAAGCATCCCGGGTGTGGTCCACATGGCACATTGCTTCAAGGTTGCCGCCCCAGCTGAATACATCACCTAACTGGCCACCAATCTTCTGCGGACTGGCTCCAGCTCCCCCACTGAGAAGGTGGTGCAATGGTGGAGAGCAGATGCCACTGCTGCTAAATCCCCAGCATCTGCATGTTACAGGCCTTGCTGTTGTAACGCATTGATTATGCTTTTCATTGCAATGACTCTGATATTTGTGTGGCTCTGGTACTGTTGGTATCTGTAGTTTGGAGTTGGGGTTTTGTCCATCGACCAGAAAACCTTGAACTGCGGATTTCGCTGCTGGACACTTGACAAACGAGGTAGAACTTGAGATTCGCTGTACTATAGAACCTAAGGGTTTTTGACTGGGGGGTTGGTCCAGAGAAGAGTCTCAGCCCACATGTCATACTGTATCTATCACAACGAACTAGTAAAGGAACTTTGTCTGCAACCCTCAAACTATTGTCCTGAGGATGTGGCTCAAAGCTTTAAGAGGATAATCAATGAATAGCACCAGGGGCACGATGTTGTACTATATCTCTGCCAGTATAAATGTCGTTGGAATGTTGATATATCTCCATTGTATGGGTACTCAGGTTTTCAAGCAACATGTCACGAGATGGGTGTGCCTGCAGCCCAGCCCAGTGTACTCAGTGAAAACACATATTTTGTCCACTCCTGGCAGTATGTATGCATCTTTACTGCGACGGACTGGTTGGTGTGCGGAAACTTTCCTCAGGATTTGTCATCACTGTTCCTCATTGCGCTAATCCCCTTTCAGTCGGGGGGATCTATGTTTGGATCTCAAGTTGGTCTCCCGGTCACAATGCCCAAAATCATATAGGGATGTTCATTCCCTGTTGAGATTAAAAAGGCCTCCAAATTTCCCTGAGCCAAACCTGGTACACCAAAAACCTGCTACCTCCACCTATCATTCCTGATGGTGGGCCTCTTGCATTATACATTCTTTTATCTGTTTGTCAGGAGGGCAGGAGCCCGTCCGTGATCCCCCATCTCTCCATTGATGCCTGTTCGCTCCTATGCTGATGCATCATCATGTCTACTGCCTGGGTAAGGCCTCATGCAATACCTACTAGCAGTGGCCACTGCTCCTACTGCCATTCTGCAGTCTGACCTACCTCTGGGCCACGACCTACGAGCCCCCTGCACACACAGACACGTAGCTGCAGCCAGCTGCTTATCCGCCATTGACCGCATGGCGATGCTAGAAATGGCTGCATTCTATTTTTGTTATTAGGTTGTCAAGCAACCTGCTTGCTCCTGATTGGCGAACAAGGCAGATATCTCCACACCTCCGGCACCGGAAGGCGCAAGCCAGCCCCTCCGAAGGCACCTCATAAGGCACAGGAAGCTTCTCTGTGCCTGTCCTCGACCACGGACCGCCCCACCAGGAAACTTTGTCTATTTCCCCGACCAGACGTGAGTACTGCTCTATGCACGCCGTTGGTCCTCGTCAACACTTTCTCCCCGTACCTTCGGCCACATCCAAGAGTGCTGTGTCTCGGTACTCCCGACTCTCTCTTGAACCATCCCGCCCATATCAACAACTGAAATTGATAATAAACAATGCAAAGGTAAAGACGCTAATGTAAACAAGTGTTACACCCACAAGTTTTATACCTCAGCTGTGCCGCCATCTTCTTAAACTGCCACTTTCACATTTATTGTCTGAATCAGCCTACCCCAGACCGTATTGCCACTACATAGATACTGTGCCCAGACACAGCCGCCATCCCCCGAACCTGCCTATTCTTAGCCATTAATGTACATAAATATCCTGTTGAACCAGCCTATTCATGCCATAGTTATTACTTGCACATGTATTATGTTTGAACTAGACTATTCATGCCATTCTGGCTACTTGCACATGTATTATGCTTGAACTTGAACTACCCTATTCATGCCATTCTGGTCACTTGTATTATGCTTGAACAAGCCCATTTATGCCATACTTGCTACTTGTACAGGCATTGTGTTTGAACCAGCCTATTTATGCCATACTTTCCATCTACTTGCTGAGTCTAAACTATCTCTAGACTGTATTTTCCAGCTCATAGATATTGTACTAGCCTAGTCAACGCTTACTATGTATCTGCCATCCACATATACCATCCTGCTCAGGACTATCCTTAACTTAATCTGCACATTGAATCCCACAATGGCCCCTACTTCACCCACTGTAACGACAGTACCTCATACTGCGACCCTATATGACAACCTCTCCAGCCAGCTCAACTTTGACACTAGACCATGCAGCCTACCTCAGAGAAACCTTAAACTCTGTGCCAGGTTGCCCAAACTATTTGAACCACCAGCCAAATCCTTATGCCCTATCAATAAAAGGACCACTAGAAACTTGAGCCTGCAGTCCAAAATTAGTAAATCTCTCCATAACATTACCACATCTAAGCACATCCTTAACACACATGCACTACCCATCGAATCCATTCGGACTAACATCAGAGGCGCTTTAATAAACGCCCGATCCATGGCAGCTCATGCCACTGAAATAGCAGATCTACTTCAGGTAGAAAAAATGTACTTCCTAGCTATATCTGAATCCTGGCTCCATCCAGCTGCAGGTCCTGCGATCATGCTAGCGATTCCAGAGGATTATACGGTTCTCAGAGTAGACCGAACTAAATCCAGAGACGGAGGCCTCACCATAATCTCCAAAAACAGCCTAGCCCTGAGAATCGTCACACCTCACAACCTCGACTCCTGTGAATCCCTCACAGCCAAGTTACCCCTTACCGACACCCAAACCTTGACCATCCACCTTATACACAGTTGAGTTGAGGTATGCCAGATCACGGTAGCGCTCAAGCCAAGATAGAGTTACAAACAGCAAAGCTATAGTATTCACTAGCTGCTGCAAGGTAGTGGAACTGGTAGGCACCTCCAACCTACTCAACGTAGACAACAGGAAAAACAAGGGGTTTGGTTCCACTAGTAAATTGCGCTGCTAGATTCAGATTATTACAAAAATCTTCAAATATAATAACAGGTTAGAGTCCAGAAATTAGTTGACGTAAATCAGGTGAGTGTCAAATGAGTCTTGTATTGAGGTTTTTCCGTTAACAGTAGCCAGAGTAATTTGACGACACGTGTTTCGACCTTCAGCGGTCTTTCTCAAGGCAAAATTCAAATGTAAATGCCCTTCATCCAGTGCTGATGCTGTATTGCTGCTATAATAAGTAGTTATGCTGTCGAATCCAATAAGCCTGTGAATGTGTCCTGTTGTGCCTCTCAAAGTATGTGTGGCGTCGGGTCACTGTGAGACTTCAACGATATCCATTAGAGTAAAAATCTCAAATATCCTAACGTCGTGCTGCGTTAACATTATATATTATATCATTATATATGAAGATTTTTGTAATAATCTGAATCTAGCAGCGCAATTTACTAGTGGAACCAAACCCCTTGTTTTTCCACCTTATATACAGACCTCCTGGCCCCTTAGGATCCTTCAAAGAAGACCTTGCCACAATTTTATCTCTCAACCTTAAAAACTCCTCCCAATGCCTTCTCCTAGGCGACCTAAATCTAGGGTTTAACGACCCTCTATACCACAATGCCATGCAAATTAATGATTCCCTTGCAGAACTTGGGTTCACCCAAAAAGTAACCTTACCTACATTAAAGGCAGGACTCTCGATTGGATAGCAGAGTACAACTGCCAGACCTCCATTACCTCCATAACACCCCAACTATGGTCCAATCACCACCTGATAACTTTCACCTTAGAGGCGACACCTCTGCCACCTCCTAGTAGTAGCATAGCCCATGCCATCCCCACCAGAAATAAAAGAAATATTACAGCCAAAAAAGATACTCCCCTCATCCTTCTGACTCTGATTTCATTTCCTGACTATACTGATCCCTTCACGTTGGTAGATGAGTATAATAAAATAATGATCTCTCCTCCCTAGATGCCACAGCACAGCTAAAACTCAGAAAGAGCAAACCTAAAAAACATTTGAACACCTGGTTCTCTCCCCACCTGAAATCACTCAGATTAGAAAAACACAAAAGAGAACAAATATGGAGACTAGAGCCAACTGATATTAACAAGAATAACCTCAGCAAACTAGCTACGCTCTACAAAAAAGAAATTGTTCTTGCCAAACAATCTTCTTTCAATTCACGTATTTCTCTAGCTAACTCCAGCATCAAAGAATTGTTCACTATCCTCAAGGAGATGGAATCTCCTGCCCAGGCCCCCGACACCTGCCTCAAAGACAAAACATTGTGCACTAGCATCCAAAACGCATTATCCAACACAACAAAGTAGCATTGCTCCAAGCTAAGATCGCCAATAAAAAAGAAACCCATCACCTCGCCCCTAATGCCAGTAAAAACTCTCGGCCCACTTGCACCTTGCCACCCCCTAAACAACCTCCTCCCTGCTTCATCTTTACCAAAGTATCCATCGTGGAGGTCGAAAAAGTCATTCTCACCCTCAAACCTTCAAACTGCCAAGTCAACCCCTGCCCAGCCCAAATCATAAAGAACCCTGCTCGCGACCTTTCCCCATTCATTTCTAAACTCATTAACACCTCCTTCATATCTGGCACCATCCCCAACAACCTGAAACAGTCATGGGCCCTCCCACTACTCAAAAAACAAACACTGGACACCTCCATACCCACCAACTACAGACCTATCACCACAGGCGCCTTCCTTCTTAAAATTCTAGACAAGGTGACTTACCTTCAAATCCAAAAATAACTGGAACTTAACCATTTATTAGGAGTACGTCAGTCAGGCTTCAGACCCCAAAAGGGGGCTGAACCACTTAAAAGCACAGATTGACGCACTTAGAGACAGTGGAAAAATAGCTCTCCTGCTCCTACTCGACCTCTGAGCAGCGCTCGACATAGTGGACCACAAAATCTTGTGCAATCACCTGGATTCCGCCACCCACTTCTCACAAGAAGCAATAGGCTGGATACAATCCTTCCTTGACAACAGGACTATGTGTGTATTTTCATCAGCAGCAGCCGCCGATCCCATACCCATCACCTGCAGAGTCCCTCAGGGTTCTTGTGTGTCTCCAACCTTGTACAATATATTCACAAAGCCACTTTTTGATGATCTAGATGATCTTGGTATCACCTACACAAACTACGCTGATGACACCCGGATCCTCATCCCGTTGACGGGAGACTACAAAAAGGATTTGGCCTTTGTGAATAGAGTGTATCTCATCATCCAGGCATGGATGGCCTCTCACAGGCTATGCCTGAATGATGACAAGACAGAACTCCTCATCCTCGGCACCCCTGCTCATCTTAACAAACTATGCCATAACTAAACTAACTTCAGAATAGATGACAACAAAATTTCAGTAGCCAAGGAAGTCAAAACCCTTGGTTTCTACTTAGACGCCACTATCACCTTCAATAAACAAGTCAACTCCATGGCCTCATCCACTGCTTATGCCTGTAAGCTAATCAGAGCAGCTAAACCATTCCTCTCAACTAACAGTTGCATTACCCTAGCAAGAGCCCTTATTTTGTCTAAACTGGACTATTGTAACGCCCTATATTTAAGGATTAACAAATACATTACCAACAAAATCCAGATTTTACAAAATAATGCTTTCAGAGCAGCCCTGAGCATGCCCAAGAAAGCCCACATCTCTGACATCAGAAGAAATAATAATTGGCTCACCACCAAAGATAAAATCCTTCTAAAAGCAGCCTCCTTGACTCACAAATGTCTTCATAATGTCACCCCACAATACCTCATAGCTAGATTCACGAGACAGTCCTCTAACTGCCCCACAAGAACTGCCAATGCCAAACTCCTAACCGTGCCTAGATTCAAACGCACCAAAACTGGAGGAAGCAGCTTCCAGGTTAAAGCCGCCCAATATTGGAATTCCCTCCCTCCGCCTCTGAGGGTGATCTACCCTACCTAGGCTTTAGGTCCAACCTCATCCACTGGATCAAGGAAAATGACCACTAACCAATTTCCTCACGCCCTACGTACTCCCTCCTCTCCCCAGCTCATATCCAAACACTGTGCACAGCCTTCTACGGCCTTTTTTTTGTCTACCACACATTGTTGTATTAACTGTATATTGAGTTTACACTTTAGACCTATCTTGCCTAATGTTTCCTGGCAATCTTCCTAATTGTCTAATTCATTCTAACTCATCCTGCATACAATGTCTGTACCTTTGTCCTCACAACAATGTAACCTAAACTGAACAACTTCTTGATGCCCATTGCGCCCTGATACCCTCAGGTCTGGTGCGCACTACAAATATTAAAACAAACAAACAAACAAACAAACAAACAAACCAACAAACCAGCAAACCAGCAAACCAACTAACCAAGGGCCCGTGTTCATGGGACAAAGCAGATGCCAGTATTATCTGTCCACTAACACCAGTGTGGTAATCAATAATGTTACATTTGCTTTTTATTGGATTTTCACATTTTCCCGGGCTGGATATGCCACTTATCCCTGAAAGTATTTCATCGGTGGAGATAAGGCATACCCGTGGTTACCCATCAATTGGGGTGGGAGTTGCTACATGGGATTTATTCTGCCTGCAGTGCATCACACCTCTACATTCCCTGCACCGGCTTGCCCTAAGCAAAGCTTTTCAAGGGAAGACTTTGGAAGACAGGGTTACCTGATACCAGCACTGGGGATTAAAATAAACAGAAATTGGTTAACGCAGCTCTCGCTGTTGGTAGAGGATATTGCCAATGTGATAGCCTCCTCCTTGTCTATGCTGTCCAGGGAACAGTTGGCCCTCTGAACCATGGTTCCTCAGAACTGCATGGTGCTAGATATGGTTCTGGCCAGGGAGGCATCTGTGCAGTTGAAAAGGGGAAGTGCTGCACTTTTACACCAGATTACGCAAGCAACATCTCTGACATCATTACTCATATTCGGCAAACACAGTAAGCGTCCTGCACACTAGGCAGGGGGCATCCTGGTTCTTCGACACGTGGATCAAGGGGCAACTGGGATCCCTGCAGACGTCTCTCAGACAGATCCTGCTTGTAGTAGTTGTGATCATTTTGGGTCTGTCAATGGTAGGCAAAAGCCTTCACTATCGGTTATTTAACACCTGTTCTGAAGTGTCACAACCTGTTAAATTGCTTTACTATCATATTGAAGAAGATTATAAAATGTTATGACCTAATGGAATGCAATGCTTGATCCTCTAGAGATGACTGTAATGAGAATGGAGTGCATGTCTCATAGGAAGGGACGATGGAGGAAATTTGGGAAAGGAAAATTGTATGTACCCCCCATGCCTGACACTGCAGTATTATAGCAACTAGACCCTGTAACCTGTCATGTTTAAACAACATGTCTTGCTCATGCAAGGTAGAGACTGTACTGCACACATCTTTTCAATGAAGGCCTAACTGGTTGGAATACCCATTTCCTCATCTCTCGCTTCTGACGTGTTGTCTTTTTGCTAAATGCAAGCATGATCTATGCTTTTGCATCTTTAAGAAAAGCAGCACAGGGGAGCGGAAGTCATCATATTGCTAACGCTCTCGCTTGCCTCAAAGCGTATGGGATTCTTTAAGAAGTATAGGCACCTTGAATAACTGAGTTACCACAGGGTTACCTCACTGATAGCACTAGCTTACATGAAAGAGCACAGCTGGTGTCAAAAGCTGATATAATGAGGCTTTGTTCTTTGCTAGCAGGATGAATTTAATGTGCAACAATGGCCTGCTGGGACCACCCATTTACAATGGAAGATATAGGCCCCGGTGGGTATAAAGACTGAGGGGGTTGGAGGGGAAGGAACACTCATAACTGTCTGTCTCGTGCAGCTGTTGAATTTGTGCTGTCACTGCTTTGAACTAATAAACTTGTTCACCAATTCACCGGAGTCGTTAGTGATCCTTTTTACTCATCACAGGAAAACTGTTTGGTGTCACATTTTACACTAGAATGCACGTGGTAACTAATCAATAGGCAATTCTGTAGCAGTCTTCAGGGAGCTGTTTGTCACAGGCAACTTTGCTGGCATTTTGGATATGTTGGTCAGGTGACAAAAAAATTCAAACTGTCAAAGGTCATGCCATGTCAGAAAGGAGCAGAGATGAACATGACTGTAGAGGAAACCCACAGAAGAAAGCCATCGAGCAAACGCAGCAGATGAGAGAAAAAACATGGTGTTTTAGATGCAGAGATGCCAGTCACTTAGCCAATGAAAATGTGTGTCTGGCTAGAGGCACACTATGTTAGTTGCAGGTGCAAAAGCAAAGGCCACTATTTCAAATACTGCAACAAGCAACAGGTGAAAGCAGTCAAAATCGAAGAACTAACATTTGACATTGAGACATCAGAAGAAAGGGATGACCATGTGTTACTTACTGCACAAAACGCACCCAAAAAAATTGAATCCTCATTTTAAGGTGGACATAAACAAACACAAATTGAGCTCTTGCTGACTGTGCCGCAAGTTTACCAATTCTACCAGTCGGCACACTCAAAGAGGAAAGAAAATAGGCTTGCCAGGAGACCCGAAGCACACACTCAAATTCAATCATCGATATGTGGTTAGGTGAGTATACGCTACGTTTTAAGATGAACCTATCCTGGGTTGGCATGAGCAAAGGGCCAGCAAGATGTAGCTTGATCTCTGTTTGATGAAAACAGCGTTCTCCATGGAAGATGATGCATGAGAAGACATTGTAAAGAGAAATTAAGGTGTGTTTTGCAATAAAATGAGGTAAGATAAGGGGAACTCACATTTCAAATTAAAACCTGATGCAGTCCCTAACAAGGATAATGTGACACCAATCCATATCAGAGCCAGGCCCCAGGTCATCAGATCATTGAAGAAGGCACCTTTGAGACAGTCAGGTACACTAAATGGCTTTTCCCAGCTGTACTCCTTAAAAAGAAAGCAATGACTAATTGAAACTTTGCATAGATTCATGAAGTCTCAAAAAGAAAAGTGCACTGTCAATTATCCATTGCCCAAAATTTCAGAACTAATACCGCATCTTGGTAAGGCCAACCATTTCACAAAATTAGATATTCACAATCACATGAAAACTGGAAGCATTTAACAGCCCTCATAATGCCAATAGGGGAATTTTAATTTGGTATTTTCTGGCCGCTCTGTTTTACATGAAATGGTGAACCATCTGCATCTGGAAATCAAAATAATATCATATTTCTCCAATATGACACACCTACATATGGAGAAAAGGCACAAGACCACACTTTTACATTTATTCAAATTCTCAAGAACATGAAAGACAAAGGCTTGACATTGCACAAACTGTAAATTAACAAGGGGGGGGGGGAGTCCTGGGAGTCCCTCTGCCAGACATTAGTCCTGGTTACGAGAGACTTACCCAGAGTCTTTAGCTCACTATCTTTCACAGAGAAGAAATATCCCAAACATTTCAGTCTTTGTCCTGCCCTGGGGCAGTCCAGCACCTAAATGCTAGGCAATTCTCCTCTGAACAAAAGTACCAACAGCAACCCCAGACAAGTGTTTTGGTCTGGTTGGACCTCATCAGTATGGAGGAGCTGTGCCTCTCTAGGAATACCATGGAGAATTAATCACACACAATGGGGTCCAATTAACATTCCTAGACATGGCTGAAAACTAAAGGAATAAAGCACAATTGTACACCTGTCTATCACCTCTAGGCCAACGGTCAAGTAAAGCGCACAAATATCCATGAGGCTACCTATCATTTGTACATATCTATGAGATGAAAGGGAGATTCATCAAAAGAACTACAAGAATATGCTTTATTATGTAGCCCGAAATAAAGGATGTGGTGGAATAACCTCCTCGTTATTCCTGCAAGACACAGCGATTGCATAATTAGTTAATTCTGGTTTATTTCTAACATAGAGATGGAAATTAATGTTTGACACATTTGGGCATATTGTATTGCACCCCATACTATGTGAATTAGAGGTAAATACGACAGAATATGTGTACGCCTTTGCCATTTTTCATTTGAAGATTGCCTCACAATAAGAAGGCAAAACTGATTTTAATTTTCCAAAATAAAGATGGTGACTGCAAACATATACCAGATGAATTAAAGGCTCACATTGAATTATGGCGAGGATACGCCATTTTTGTCCTACAGATGGAACTATTACTTACTCAAAGATATCAACATACCTTTGCCTCTTTTACTTTGACGAATGACCTGAAATAAGTAGATAAGCACATGTTTTTCCTATATTCAGTTTAAAGGATGGCTTCCATGAATACATGCCATGCACATTGAAGGTTCACTTTGAAAGTATTGCAGGCACACTCTAATTTCTTTTCCAAGATGGAGCCACTACCTACTCGTCTGCAATTAAGTGCTTCAAATATCCACTTGTCTTTATCTTTAACTTTTAAATGTTTTCAAACAGTGCAGAGATGCCGGTGAATGGAATGTGAGGCTCAGTAACATGCCTCCTTCATGGCTCATGGAAAATAACCCTCTGTCACTCCAGTGAATTGTTTAGCGGTATCCTTTTGAAACTTTATGAAGAGGAAAATTGTCTTCGTTTTGCATGCTTCACTACATTATGATTACACTAAGAGAACATAGCAAGTTTTCTTTTACTCTTTAGGTTCCATCGAAAATGGACTATCCCCTGTTTATTAAGGAAAATCTCTTTTGGAGAAGCTAAGAAGTTGAGCTTTCTCTTATCTTGACCAATAGGTGGGCCTTCCCTTTTTTTCTAGACTCCACCATTAGTTTAAATCTATAGTTTAAATGTATACTTTATATTTAGACAATCTTTGTTGTTGGTTAGGTCTGACACATACTCTGCATTGATTTCTAGGAAATTGTTTTTCTAAAAAAGAAGATTAGAGATGGTATTAGGTCCCCAAATAACTATATTTATGTATATCTGAGTTACCCCCATGTTTTCTTTAAAAAGAAATTAGTTCAGATGCTACTTATGAACTGGCCAAGAGGGAACACATAAGGTTTCCTGGAAAAGAGGTTTGTCATGATGAAGGCCATTTAATAAATAGGTTGAGGGCAGAATAAATCTTTGTGCTTGGTCAAAAGTGGAAAAACTGTGTGATTTCCTGTCTGTGTCCTAGGAACCTATTGTGTGTTATTAGAAGATATGATTATCAGTTTGCAGCACAGATGTGAGGGGCCCATTCTGAGTTTCAAATAGAATAAGCACACACAGAACCAGGGGATGAATTTTTCAGACGACTGAGGGCCTTATTAAAGTGTGGCGGTCCAGAAATAAAGGTGCCGGTCACACCGTACTTGCAACCTTTCCATAGCCGCCACACTACAACTCTGTGGGCAGGGGGTTGTTGTGCCTGGCAGGTCTAACCTGCCAGGCATAATGGTACCCACCCGCAGACTTTTCACAGAAGCACCGGCACCATTAGCAACAGAGCCGGTGCTTCCATGCAGCCATTCCCATGGAGTCCCATGTGGCTCCATGGGAATGGGGCCTAACATTATCCGGCGTCTGACATCCTGATCCGCCGGGACTTGTAATGTCCTGGTGGCACCGGGAAGTCAGGTGCCGGAAAAGTGTTACAAGTCCTATGGCACCCGCCGGTAGCATCAGCGTGTTAATGCCGGACTCGTAATGAGGCCCTAAGTGTTTGTTTGCACACTTACACATCTTTCAAACAACTGCCTAATATTTCAATCATTTCTAATGTCAGAAAAGCGAGTTGAGATGTTTAAAAAGACCTTACTCATGGGGTTCAAAAATCATTAAGGAAGTAAAGCGCACATTTTATAACAAAAGACAAACTTGAGCTCTGCCTTGAGCCAAACATTGATAAACATCAGATATGTTCCTGTTGGAAAATTGTATTTTTAAACTCTCAAATCAATAACGTAAGTATAGTACATCCACCCATTGAAAGACCTCTGTTATACTCATATACTTATTTTCATATGCGCATGATACTGTAACCATTGTTAGGCTGCACAAGATCCATTCTACTATAGGCCGTCAAATTGCATCTCCCTCTTCTTGCAGAGGTGAAACGTCTCCAAAGTCATCCATTTTGGAGAGGAGAAACCACACTGGTAATTGTAGTACTAGGCAAGGAAACAGAACTACATTGGTGGCATTCCAACACCCTTATTCGGATGAACTGGTAATGACATCAGTAGATTCATGGTAAATTGTATCAATTTGAAGTTTGGGGCTTTTATTCCATTTCACTTCTGTCCTGAATAGAGGAACTATAATTTGACAGCCCCCCACTTCAGGGTGCCAGTGGTCTGGCAGTTGGACATACCACTCGGCCTCCAACGATTCCAAGTAACACATCTTTGTGGTTTTAACCAGGTGTTAGGTTGTACCTCTGTGGGTTCTATTGAGTTTGCATGGTTTAAAACCATGTTTGTAGTTAGTATGCGGTTTATGAAGCATTATAGCTGCTCTGAGTTAATAATGCTGTTTTCATCTACCGCATGATTGGTACTCCTAGTGTTCGACTTGAAACCTGCAAGTTATATACAGGGCCCTTCACTCACTGAGCTTACATGCCTGGTATTTTTATAAGTGAATAAGTGCAAACAGAGAAAAATAAAGTTAGGTTTTTATAATACTGGTCACGTGAGAACAGCACATCTTTTAATGTATCCCGGTTAAGTGGGACCAACCCCTTATTGTGTCCATTCAGTGTCCATATAGTCCCCACAAAATATTATGCTGCCCTAATAAGTTTCAAAGATTATTTTAGGCAGAAGCAGACATTGTATGTCATAGGCCCCTCATAACAAGTTTAAAGCAGCATAGAGATGTGAATGGGATTATTTGACATGCGAAACCAGCTTGTAGACAGTTTATCAGATCACTGTATTTGTCAGCTCCAGCGACTAGCAAAGGAGCAGCCTTCTTGTACACAGTCTTGGGTTCAAGATTACAAATGCACAGCTAAGTGTAGGTTTGGAGCAGGAAGTCTCAGAGTAGTAAAATGTTGGGGAAGAATTGTTTTAATACCCCTCTTTGCCTTAATGCCAGTAAAGCAGAGATCATCCTCATTGGGGCCCCTGCTCCTGCTTTCCGTCTTGCACTCTGGACGGCCTCACTTGGTCTTGCGCCTTCACCCACCAGGGAGGCAAAATATCTAGGGGTCTTCTTCAACTCCACTCTCTCCTTCTCTTCTCACATCTCGGACATCTCTAAAAAGTCCCACTACCAGCTACACCTCCTCAGAGATATTCTACCTTTTCTCACTTTCCCCCAAAGGCTCAGAGGCTCCAGAGCCCTGGTTCTCGCTAGACTGGACTACTGCAACAGTCTCTTTCTCAACCTTCCCACTTCTACTCTCCGACCTCTTCAACTTATCCAGAAAAGAGCCGCAAGACTTATCATTGGCCTCAAGAACAGGGACCACATCTCTCTGGTGCTGAAATCTCTCCATTGGCTCCCAGTGGCTGCAAGGATGAAGTTCAAGTCCCACTGCATAGTCCACAAGGTGCTCTGGGGCCAGGGCCTGCACTACCTACAACGCTCTCTCCCTAGATACTCCCCTTCTAGAGCCCTCCATTCGGCCTCTTCCAACTCTCCGCAGGTGAGCCATTTCTCCAAACAGATATTTATGGGTAGAACCTTATCCTGGTGGATCCTACACTCAGGTGGCCAGGGAGAGGCCATCACTCTTGGATCCCGACCCTGCGGGTGTTGACATGAGGGAGGATCAACTGGGTGGATGCACCTTGGGGAGTGGGGAGAGGATGTCTTTGGGTGAGACATGGTATCCCCTTTTCCTTTGTAAAAAGAAACCCTATAGTCCCCCTGCCATCACAGGCTATTATCAGTCTTTGGTCCTTTCTGACCACCAAAATGTCTGACAGCCCTTTTCCTTTAAGACTGGGATGAGAAAGAAGCAACCGGGAGTAATGCACACTTCCATTTATTCACACCACTCTGGTACTGAGATGAGGAAGAGGGCTGTGGAGGTGTACTGTTGTAAAGGTCGGGCAACTAGAATGAAGGACTAACACCTGAAACCACTTAACAGGTCCCAGTTGTATAAAATTAGTGACCACCCAGCAACTGAAGAGAACCATCCGGGAAAGAGCCATCCAGATGAGAACACGGTGTGCAGAGGCAGAGCGGGTAGAAGAGGAACCAGCTGGAGAGAAGCTGGGTGAGCAGGAGAGCAGAAAGGACGCCAGGGCCAGCGCAGGCCGTGCAAGGGTAAAGCAGCCTCCAGTCCCCTCTTACCAGTGTCCACAATAGGAGCTGTGGGACACCAAATGCTCTCAACCGCCACAGGCCACTGGTAGCCTCTGCTAGAGAAGACTAGGGCTACATGCAGTTGAAGCCAAGGACGGCAATCGCTCTCAGACGCTCAAGCGCGGAACAGGCGGAACTGAATAAAGCAGAGAAGCCAAATCGAGAGGCCAGGGGGTGTGATAACAGATTGGTGAGCGTAAGAGAAGGGACCACTCGGACTGGGGCACTCTGGGGCTGGAAAGTGGCATATTGGCATAGCGAACGAACTAAGAATCATTATTATTGCTATGGAAGATTAAATCCAATGTTTTTGAATGCAGAACAAGCTGCAAATTGGCATAAATACTTTTTAGAGTGCTACGAGCATTACTGAATATCGGATAAAGCTGAAAAGGTTTACAAGTATTCCTGAGAGTGCTACAAGCATTATTGCATCCTGGAGAAAGATGACAAGCATTATTGAATGCTGGATAAAGATCCAAATTATTATTAGCACTTTTTGTGAATGCTGCAATCATTGTTGAATACAGAACTAATTGAGAGGTGTGAGGAACCTACGTGAACACAGAAGAGATTAAAGCAAGTGATGAACACTTATGAGCAAAGTGAAATCAAAGTGGTGTAGAAAGATGAACACTACGGAATGATTAATGTGAAATACACATTGTAGCAAAGCAAAGAGAATGCCAAGCAGAATCTGTAATGGGTGGACCATGGGGTCCAACAACTGTGCCTAGACCAAGTGACCCATATTTGAAAAGAGCCAAGGAAAGCAAATGTGAAGAAGCTTGCATTCTGTTACAGTTACTTGTGCCTGAGAAAAGGAGCTTTTGTGAACTTTTGAAAAGCCTGAATAGTTATGGAGTTGAATTGGAATTATTTTGTAAGTCAAGAGACTTGAACTGATTGTTGTTTTGAAACCTGGAAGAGCTGATGTCTTGGGGAAGGGAACCCCAGAACACTGGGAACCCCAAGGCCTTTTTGGAATTGTTCTGAACTTGTGAAGAGAAGCTGAACCTAAGCCACGAGCTGGAAGAAGCTCAGAACTTTGTGCTGACCACCATTTCTTTTGAGGATGATATCCCCACACATTATATATGATTAATTGTGAGGTCAAGTATAGGTTTTAAACACAAACAGACCTTTAAATTGAACTTACTGAAAAATACTACCCTTAGTTTTCTTTAGGTAGGGAAATTCCACCTTAGCACAGGGCAAGTTAGGCCTTCCTCCTTCCTAACATTTAAGAAAATAAAAACGTCTACTTAAAAAGTTGAATCTGTTGTCTGTGTCTTACTTCATGATTCTTTCACAATACAGCATGGGCCACTCTGTCATACCTGCCCCCCAGGCCAAATGCTGTCAGTCCTTCCATGTTGGTGTATGTAAAGGGTTGTTCAAGCAGTCACAGGGAAGAAGAATTGGTTATTTCTCCGCAGGGCAGTGATTTTAAATATGTGTTATTCATCTCCCCTTGCTGGAATTAGAATGGCCCACATTTCAATCAGGCTCATTCATTCAGACATAAAGGTGGGTGTGGTATGCCAATTTTCCTGTTTACAGACATTGAGTCATCATCTAGCCACATGCAAATGGAACATTACAGTGGGTTACATGCTGCCTTGTTCAGCATGACAAGAAGGAAATGGGTTAGAGGAGTTGGTTTTGGTAATCTCACAGTTCCATTGCTGTTTCATGTGCGTGCAGTTGCGTGTGGGGGTGTGCATGGGTGTGATATTGTGCATGTGCACATTTGTATCAAAGAAAAATCATCTAGCACACACTCACGTGTGCCAAATCATACACCACTACTTTGTGTCATGAATGCATGCAGTGGACTCACATTCAAGCCCAGTCTTCACCCCTTAAACTCCCTCTGTTTCTCCTTCCCTGCTCCATATGAATCAAACACAAGATTAACTCCCTTTATGGCTATCAGGACCTGCTCCACCCAGGACAACGGGTTCAAAGGTGGCAGTGGTGAAGCAACTCACACAGCGAGGCCCTCCCTTCAGTGGTCGGTGACCAGCTTCTGCACATACCTCTTCGGTTCCTGCCAGTGCGTGTGGATTAAGCTCACCCTTTTTGAGGTGGTCACCACGACATTAGCCTTCCAGAGTCTGTTGCAATGACGGAGGTGTGGCATCGCCTTCTGAATGTAATTCATCATGTCCTTCAGTTTGTTGTGCGAGAATTGTGGGCAACTCCACTTAGATATGGCCCTGGTGGCTGCTCAGTGGTGTGCAGCCCAGATGGAGGCACGCTGATCAGTCTGGGAAATGGCTAAAGGATCTGGTTGCAGGAGCAATGATTTGACTGACAGTGGCCCAGAGGGGGCAACTGAGGAGGGGGATGAAGGCACTGGGGGGAGCCAGATTACAGGCAACAGGAGCTAGATTCTACTACCAGGAGCAGGGGAGGAGCAGCATTGATGGATGGGGGAACAGGAGTTAGGGAGGGGACACAACAGTCAAGGTGTAGCAGGGAGGTGGCACAGCAGCGTGGGCAAATCAGGTAGGGAGCAAGGACAACAGTCTTGGAGGGGGGATTCAAGTCAGGGAGGAGGTACAGGGCCAAGAACAGGAATACATTGTTATATTTTATATTTTTTGAAGGTGGAAGAAAAACAAAAATTGCTGGATTCCTTGGGGGGTGGATGCTAATGCAGGGGCTGATGGAGGAAGTTGGGATTGTGGGGATCTGAGAGCAGCTTTTGCCTTGATTACTCAGAAAACACTTCCCAGCCTTTCTCTAGTGTAACACGGAGCATGCATGCACACACAGTCTTTTATTATGTTGTACGTGCACGTACGTGCACTCAGAAAAGCAAAAGACAGAACACAGCCATTACATATTATGCCTGTCTTGATTTTCACATGATGGATCTTTATATGAATACTTGTCGCTCTGCATCGAAATACTGTGTCAGGTGAAAATGCATCAAAATATGCGTAAACACAGACTATATATGTGTGTGTAGATTTGTAAATGCTCATTTAAGTGGCTTTTGCATGCTCAGAAGAAAAATAACACCTGTCGGAAACACATGTGTTTCTCGTAACTCTGACCAAACATCTATCATCGTCATTCTCATTCAGTCACACTCCATTGAAAACATTTTCTTCCTGCAGGAACATTTCTGTGCTCAATGATTTAGTGTAGAAAAAAACAGTTTTTTATTGTATAAAAATGAAAGAAAAACTCAATAGCACCAAATATCAGTCTCAAATTCACTCTTGTGGATTATTTTTCACAAAAAAAAAGATAGGGTTAGTAAAAGTGATTTGAAAAAGATCAAAGCAGCAATATTACACTTAACAACAAATTCACTTTTCTTAATCCACAGACATCAGTCTGGACTTGTCACCTCAGTGTCTTTCCTCTGGCCCTTTACAGTGTTCACACCCTATTTTAATATTTTCTTATGGCCAAATGACTGACAAAACCATAACAATCTAAACTAAAATGTCATGTGTTCCGTCTCAGACTTGCATATATTTTCTTTAATGCACTGTGTATTATACAAACTAAACAATTTTTACAGACGTGTGTTTCGGCCTCTTATGGGGGGGCTTGTATCTTCACCACCCCTCAATTTTGGCTAGGCCTTCATCAGGACAGATAGCAGGTGACTCCCCATGATGAAACTGAAATGTATATATGGCACAATTAAACCCTTCTCTTCTCAAATGTCTACCCTTGGGACTCTTAGTAACTCTCCCTGTTCAATGCGCGAATGCTGTTCTATATGTACTATTCATGGCACACAGATTCACTTGTCAACTGGTGAATCTTATTAAAAACACAAAGACTTCCTGGTCACAAAAAGATCTGGGGCTTCTTTTTAAAGCTGAACTTCATGCAGCCGCTAACTTGTTTCTTGTTTGCAATCCTATAAGGTTGTTTCTTTCTTGTTTCTTTTAGTGCTTGGAAAAACACACACCGACGCATCTGTTCAAGCAATCACGTCAGAATTGTAAGTAAATGACCAAATCCCCCTCACAGCAGCTTAACATGGCTCCAGCAACAGCGATTGATGTACTCAGCAGAATGAGGCTCAAAGTGTCATCTGACAAGTTGATTTGATTTGCATTATATTGAAAGTATGCATCATGAAGCACAACTGGCTTATGCCATCTCCCATAACTATGATGTCCATTTGGACTATTCTATACAAATCAAAACACTTTCAATAAAAACATCTGTTTGCAATGAAAAAACTGTTTTTGGATACTGATCAGCTGAAAATTCCTATATTAAAACAATGTACGATAATAAAATGAAAGAAAAGGACTAGTGAATCACTATATCTATGCTTTCCTTTTAATATTTTAATAGTACTTGGATACCTCTCCTACATTCAGTTTCTGACACATCTGCGGCATTCAGAATTCAAAGCAGAAGATTCTAGAACATCCCAGGGCTTTAACATTTTCAAAACTAGCAGTACCCAGACAGTGTTGCCTGGGTCTGTAGCTGGCATGCACATGGGGGTCTGCTATAGCATTGTGTATGTTATATTGTTTCCTAACTTCCTATTTTTGAAAAATCTCAAAATCGACAATCTCCCGAAATCACTTAGACTGATAGCAGAGGGCCAGACCCTGCTCCACCCCTGTGAAGGGCAAAGGGTGGGGTTGATCAAATTTCACTATCGCCAGTACACCCCAGACTGTCATCCTGACCTTGTGTTCTAACTTCCTATTTTTTTTTATATCGTCGATCTCCTGAAATCGCCCATACTGATAGCACAGGGCCGGACCCTGCCCTGGGCCGGGCAAATGGGTGGGGTTGGTCAAATTTCACTATCACCAATACACTTGAGACTGGTATGCCAACCTTGGGCATTCATTTCAGCCCACAAACTGATATAGGGCTGGCGTCAACCCCGAACATACAAACACACTTTCACAAATATATATATTGACATGGGGAGCTCTGCCCCCTTGGCGCCTTCGGCACCCAACCTCCCGAGAGGCTCACTTTGCTCACCTTCCCAACCCTTTGGCAACTGCTGCGTGTTGAATTCAGCAGCTTGGTCTCTTGTAGGCATACGCCACCAAGGGCTTGCTTCATTTGCACCCCCCCCCTTTGGGGAATTGGAATGTTGCGCAGTATACTAGCATAGTTGGTGAAATGTGGGATGGAATGACAGCCAACCCATATCTTTAGGGCATACAATGACCCCTATTCAAAGCGGTACGTTACGGTACGGTCACTTGTCATTTACACAAGTTCACCACACAACTTCAGTTAATATCAGTTAATAAACTTCAAACGCATTACGAATTTCGGATTTGGACAGTATACCATCAAAGTTGGATGCATGTGGAATGGAATGCCACCAGAATCATATGAAATATTACACAAAATCGTCAATTATACACAACACCAGTGAACAAACTCCAGTGAATGGACTTCAAATACCCTAGGAATTACACTTTGACAAGTATGCCATTAAAGTGGAGGAAATGTGGAAAGGAATGACACCAGACCCATGTCTGTAGGATATGCAATGACCCCAATTTACAGTGTTATTAAAAAATAAATAAATAACGGAATCGTCACTTATACACAACTTCATCAGTGAATAAACTTCAAATGCCATAGGAATTGCAGATTTGGACATTAAAGTGGGCTACATGTGGAACGGAATGACACCAGAACCATGTCTGTAGGACATACAATGTCCCCAATTTACAAAAATCATTGCATAAAAAAGTTACGCGAAACCGTCACTTATGATTTTATATTATAGGGTGTATAGATGGACGCATGCGTTCCACACATTCCACTCATTCCACTCATTCGAGTGGCTCTAACAAGCAAAGTTAAAGAGGAGAAATATAACGATGCATCTGCATTTAAAGGCAACCTCCAGAATATGACCCTGGTTCTCTATAAATGTACTAGGGATGAGGTTGTCTAAAATGTTCCCAGTGTCTGTAAAGTGAGTTGAGCTTGTGGCAAACTTCTCTGGATTGTTATCCATATTACACAGGCCCTTTGATGATCTGTTCCCCCCGCAGGGAGGGGAGGGGGAATGGAGAAGTGTCATCCAACACAATGCACTTTTCTATTTAATTTATAGCTGTCGCACTCCTCATAATTGCCTCCTAATATCATGAATCTGTGCTTTCGGCTGATGCAGCAGCACCCACCCACCCTCCAAACCCCTTTCATGGTTAATCACATCCTCACAAGTTGACTCATTCCAATCTGTGCAGCATATTCTCATTTTTAGATGGGAAATCACCCTGCAAAGGAGATTAGTAAACCTTCCAGGCAAACTGCAGCTGTTAACTCTTGTTTTACTTTGTCAATATGTAGGGGTGGATTCACACAGAAGCTACTTTGACTTACCCCTCACTTAAATCTGAAGACAGCTATTCACTTCATTCCCAGATGTAATTCTAACCTACTCTAATTTACCCGTATCTTGTCAGGAGTGGGTCAGAGTGGGTCAGAGTTACTTTCAGTAACTACTCTGTGAATCAGCCCCACAAATGACATTTTATTTAGTCCAAAAAAAGTGTTTCATTTAGAGGGTACAGTAGTGACCTGCGGGCCCCAAAACCTATAATTGTTCACGTTGGTTTAAATTTCAGTTTATTTAGAAGTGGGATTTCAGCTTTTAAAAAGCATACATATTTCCCTGCTTTTATCTGGTCCCACAGTCACATTGTCTATAGCTTTTATCCTCACTTTTTCTGCATAATGCATATATACATATATTGTTTGTTTGTTTGTGTTTGTTTGCTTGTTTGTTTTATTGATTTATAATGCGAACCAAACCCGAAGGTAGCCGGGCGCAGCAGTACAGACAATGCAAGGCTTAATATATGATATATTATTCAGTAAATAATATATATGTGTCGAAAATGTGGTCAGAAGCCTGACACCCAGGTAAGTAAACAGTACATGTCATCGACATTTGTAATATCGGCCAACACCCAATGCACATTTTGCCATGAGACAAGCCTTTTTGTCTCAGTGGACGTCCTCTGGAGAATCAATGTCATTTTTCCCCAATCACCACTTCTCAGGACATCTCTCCACTCTTTCCATGTTGTGGGGGTAGCCACAGATTGCACTGCCAATGCACACGTTTGTGATGATGTGTTTGGCTATAGTAAAGCTTATGTAAGTTTTAATGGCTTCAAAGCCACCGCATTGGTAGTGCCTGTGGGCTTCCGAAAAAAGGGAGCTGAAATGGGAGCTTGAATCGAATCTCACCTCCTGCAATATTTATTTTTCTTTTATTTGTGTCTATGGTTTAAAACAAACCTTACATAATTTCATCCTACAAATTCAGCATCAATCACAATTCACATTTCACCAAGAGATAATATAAAACACATTTTCAACATAGCTAAGAACAAGTTACAATCATTATTAAAACGTTGACTTATAATGCGAACCAAACCCGAAGGTAGCCGGGCGCAGCAGTACAGACAATGCAAGGCTTAATATATGATATATTATTCAGTAAATAATATATATGTGTCGAAAATGTGGTCAGAAGCCTGACACCCAGGTAAGTAAACAGTACATGTCATCGACATTTGTAATATCGGCCAACACCCAATGCACATTTTGCCATGAGACAAGCCTTTTTGTCTCAGTGGACGTCCTCTGGAGAATCAATGTCATTTTTCCCCAATCACCACTTCTCAGGACATCTCTCCACTCTTTCCATGTTGTGGGGGTAGCCACAGATTGCACTGCCAATGCACACGTTTGTGATGATGTGTTTGGCTATAGTAAAGCTTATGTAAGTTTTAATGGCTTCAAAGCCACCGCATTGGTAGTGCCTGTGGGCTTCCGAAAAAAGGGAGCTGAAATGGGAGCTTGAATCGAATCTCACCTCCTGCAATATTTATTTTTCTTTTATTTGTGTCTATGGTTTAAAACAAACCTTACATAATTTCATCCTACAAATTCAGCATCAATCACAATTCACATTTCACCAAGAGATAATATAAAACACATTTTCAACATAGCTAAGAACAAGTTACAATCATTATTAAAACGTTGACTTATAATGCGAACCAAACCCGAAGGTAGCCGGGCGCAGCAGTACAGACAATGCAAGGCTTAATATATGATATATTATTCAGTAAATAATATATATGTGTCGAAAATGTGGTCAGAAGCCTGACACCCAGGTACGTAAACAGTACATGTCATCGACATTTGTAATATCGGCCAACACCCAATGCACATTTTGCCATGAGACAAGCCTTTTTGTCTCAGTGGACGTCCTCTGGAGAATCAATGTCATTTTTCCCCAATCACCACTTCTCAGGACATCTCTCCACTCTTTCCATGTTGTGGGGGTAGCCACAGATTGCACTGCCAATGCACACGTTTGTGATGATATGTTTGGCTATAGTAAAGCTTATGTAAGTTTTAATGGCTTCAAAGCCACCGCATTGGTAGTGCCTGTGGGCTTCCGAAAAAAGGGAGCTGAAATGGGAGCTTGAATCGAATCTCACCTCCTGCAATATTTATTTTTCTTTTATTTGTGTCTATGGTTTAAAACAAACCTTACATAATTTCATCCTACAAATTCAGCATCAATCACAATTCACATTTCACCAAGAGATAATATAAAACACATTTTCAACATAGCTAAGAACAAGTTACAATCATTATTAAAACGTAAAAATCCAAATTCATTCCAAACCTTAACTACAAATATTTCCCAGAGATTCCAACTCTCCAAAAATGAGTTTTAAAAACACTACCAGGGCAATAATCAATGACAGTTGAGTACCATTCATTACCCTCTCTCACAATTCATCAGCAATCACAGCCCCCATGCTATGCACACATTTCCCTAAAAACAATACTATCGACTGCATTATTGCCAGACATTCTAAAACTAAATGATAGAGAAATTCTAGGCACTTCATCTCACATAGCCTGCAAACTCTCTCTTCTCCATGTAAGCCCAACTTTGGACGTATGACCTCAAGGGTCTGTAAACAATTCAAACGAAATTTCATATCCCAGGTCTGTACATTTTGCGAGGGGAACTTCTCAATATATGAGCGCACACCCTTGGCATTGGTGTAGCAATATCTTGCATCCTTATACAACTTCAGCCTTAGAAAATCATTACCATCTTCACTCTTATCCCATAGTCGAATGTGTTTCTTTAATACAAAATTTGAGGTGTTTTATGTAATCCAAATTTCGCACATATAACCCTCACATGTATCATTATATTTGGTTAGGAAGTCATTGGATTTCATTCTAGCTGTTTCCCCCAATTTAAGACAGATCTGAGGTCCCATCCATGCCTTGTTCTTTATATACAATCCAATTTTCCTTGCTAAAACTGCTGACTGTCATGATTGTAGACCAAATTCTACTTTTATGATACCAATAGGAACTGGGACAGGAAGTCCCAACAAGGCTCTCCAGATCTTTTCCTCCATAATATTCAACCATTTTCTTGTTCTCATAGGTAAGAGCTCCAACCCATATAAAACTGAAGGTATCACCTTTTCACAATAAAACGCTACCAAAGGATACATCCTAAAAGCACATTCTTTATAACTTACTACCTTCATTACTGAGGTGAGAGACAATACTTTGCTCATCGCTTTCTCTGTCCTGTTCTTGTTCGCAAATATGTAGCCCAAATATACACAGTGATCTAGTTCCTCAATTCTATTATTGTCAATAGCCCAGACACATTTGTTCCAATTTCTTTTATCATTCACAGGCGTAACTTTCGATTTCTCTTTGTTAATAATCACATAATAACAGTTTGCACTCAAGAATCCCCCTACCCTCCCTAATGCCGGTTGCAAGCCTATTTTGGTTAAATCAATGAGAATGAGATCATCCACGTAGACCCTACAGCCTATTCACAGATCATTTCATTTCCAATTCTCACTTTGTGTTTACAGATCAAAAAAGTACAGGTTGAAAAGGATAGGTCCAAGTACACAGCCCTGTTGCAAATCCTTCCCAGCCTACACTGGCTTTGTAAGATTCCCCTCAAAGTTTAGCCACACCTTCACCTCATTATCGGTTTGAAAAAGTATCAACATTTTCAGGAAGCCTAGATCTATCCCACACATCTCAGTTCTAGCCAAAGCTTATTTCTATCTATGTTATCGAATACAGGGGACATATCCAGGCTCGCCAAAAACAGAACCACCCACTACCCATACCAGTCCTCAATAAAAATGCTGAAAGAACCATCCCACTCACTGCTGTCGCAATTCCTTTCCTTTTCAACATATGGAACCTATTTTCTGATTCTGCCCACCTCGTCAGATCTTTCAGAACAAATTCTGCTAGGGCTTTTGAGGAAGTGTTGATGAGGGTGATGGGTCTATAACTTAGGGGAGAGTCGCGGCTCCCCTTTTTATAAATCGGTGCAATTATTGCTAGCCTGCAAGACCCAGGAATCATAATATTAGTAGCCACCTGGTTAAATAGAGCAAATAAAATATCCAACCATAGTTTGGGATTATTTTTTAGAAGAATAATATGTATCGCGTCTGGCCCGAATGCCCTTGAATTGTTTAATTTACTAGTGTCAAAGACAATTGAGGCTCATTGTGAGTTTGCCAGTATTCTGTCAGTAAATCTGTCAGAATACCCCCAAACGGAATTACTGATACTGCCACTTGATCAGGTGGTATTACCCCTGGAGGTATTACCTTCGGTGGTAATACCACCTGATTAAAAGTGGGAGTGTGCTGGTTTTAATCCCCAATGGAGCTGGATGTAACTCCTCCAGTTAACCTCCAAAAATCGCTGGTGTTACCATCCAATAATAATGGCAGAGGCAATTCCAGCAAACTTGTAGTTTGGCAGTGTGGGAAAAATCGAGGTAAACGGTATTAGCTCCACCTTTTTCCCACACCGCCAAACTCGTAATGAGCCTGAATATCGTCCTTATCAAGGTCTAGCACCCAGGTGTCATCACTAGACTCCACATCCTTACTCACTGATGCCCCCTTTTGTTGTGCCAGCAGTACTGCAAAGTGGGATACCCATACAGTTTCCGAAACGCTGCTTACGTGGGCTGCAATTTGCATTTTTCTTCCATTATTCAGTCTTCACTAGATACCCTGACATCTTTCTCTGCTAGGATTTTCATCAGCACTTGATTTTTTGGGATGTTCGAATGCAGCCTATAAAACCTCAACCAATTCTTATGCTTCTGTCGTATCTTACATATCTGCTCAATTACCTCTGTAGATGAAAGCATCACACTCCGCCCGCGTCACACTCTGCGTCACACTCCGCGTCATCTCCCGGATCTGAGCTCACATAGACTTTTTCCTTTCACTGATCGTCTGGTCAAATGCACTTTCTAGATTCTTACTAAATATTTTTTGTGTACATTTGACTGCCGTGGCCACCTCCCTGTTCCATCTACTCAATGTATTAGAGAATTCATCCCAATCTGTTCTTCATGGGACCACTTGTTCCAGCTGTGTCTGATTGTTCTATTTGTTCTGCCCACATTCCCACATAGTTGGCTTAACCTTTTACCAGCAGAATGTCCTAACACATTCACACAGGTTCGTTTATCATCTGTCAGAGACCCCCCACCCCAACCCCAACACCACTAATTGACAGTTTTAAAAAACAATGGTCACTCAAAGCAATTCTCTCTACCTCAAACCCCAATATATCTTCCTTTGTCAAATTGGCTAAAAATATATCATCAACTGTAAAGAAGACAGTGGGCCCCACCATGTATACTGCAATACTGCATTGGGATGTCACTTGGAGAACCAGCTTTCATTTGCCGAAAGCCCCATCTTGCCATAAATCTTGATATTTTAGTAGGGACCGCCGCTTGCATAGCCAGCTTTTTATCCTCAATGTCCTCATCTGATTGCTTAAACGCCTGATTTATTTCCTGACATTGTAACATTTGATTTATGGGCAAAAGGTGGTGCAGACCGCCACCCTGTGGCCAAAATACGCGTTACAGAAAAGAGAGAAGAGTGGGTATTGGGAAGCAGAGTCCAGGTGGCATTGAGATTGGCAATGCGTGTGGCAAGCAATTGGTGAAGTATTGATTGTTTTTAGGGTATTCGAAGAGTCTGTAACGCCACATAGTGTGTATAGTGTGTGTCGTTCTCAGTATTCTGTGAGCCAGCACCTGGAGCTGCAGACTCACCACATATAACGGGTTGATCTGCGCTCCGCATCGTACTCCTCTGTGCAGGCTTCAGCTTCCTATTTTAGTAAACCTTTCCACTCCCTCCCTATGCTTCCCACCCCGCCTCCCTCTGCCCACCACTACAAATGCGGCAAACCCACTAGTTTTTTTACTTGAGTCCAGACTCGGATTTCTTCCACGGGCTAAATTATGTAAACTTTGCTCTTGTAGAAAGATATTGAAGCAGCATAGAATTCCACTGAGGAGCAGGTCTGCAGAATTCACATAGAGCTGGTAACATAATGTGTACCAGCGGGTCACATTAGTGACTTCCTAGAGCACACGCAAAGCAATTCTGCGAGTTCAGGTTATTCAAGTCTGTAGCACATCTGCCTGCAAGTGACTATTCCTGTTTATTGCCATTTTACAGCATTCCTAGACCATTTTGCCTTATTAATTTAAATTGTCAAATCGCAATGCATGCAGTGCGGAGAGCGTGGGCAGTTCCAGTGTGTTTAAACATTTATCAATAAACGTTAAAAGAAAGGCAACAGAATGACACCACTTTTCTGCATTTCTATCCATCGCTGTTGGCGGAGCACTTCCAAAGTCATAGGGGGAAGTACACCCTGCAGGAAATAACCTGATATGGCTCAGCTGATTAATACTTAAATCTGTGCACTCTGGTCATTAATAAGCATTTCTTAGATTTGAACTAGAAAGTAGTTAAAACATGTGTCTACATATATAAGTTGAGCCTTGCCATAATGGAGCATAGATAATTTGAGCGTTGCCATATTGGAAATGGTGGCTTACCGTGTTTCTGATGTCCTATATTGATTTGCATTACGTCTGCGCTGTGCCGGATGTACAGGGGTTAAATCCAGTCTGCATATGAATAGTAACAATGAATTGAGTTTCCCTTTTTGGTTCAGTTGATTGCTGCGATGTGCTTATCATTTGTTAATGCTTATTATTCTAATGAAAATCCCCAAGTACCCAGATACCTCGAGAGCGGGTACTGAGAAATAGTAGTATTTTGAGTACAGAGGTGTCGAAACACGTGTTATCACAAAAGGCCTCTATCACAAATAAATACTTACCACCCTTTTTTATCTGAAAGGACTTTTATAACTTATTTGAACTAGTATGAATTGAGAGTGTCAGACAAATGAGTATGTCGCAGTAAAATGTGTGTGAGAAACTCAGTTAAACTCAGTTAAAAACAGGTTGTTCAACAGAGTAGAGGAACTGGCCTCATTACAAGCATGGCGGCCGGGGAACTACGGTACCGGTAAGCATGCCGGTACCGTAGTTCCCGGGCTGCCATACTACTGGCTGTGCCCATGGGTGTTTGACAGCCTGCCAGGTTTTTCCTGGCGGGCTGACCGGCACCTGCGAGTACAGCACGCCGGATGCACCGGCAAAACTCTGCATGTGCCGGTGCAGCCGACGTGCCCATCCCCATTAAGCCAGAATGGGGATGAGGAGGCCCTTGATTCTGGCACCCGAAAATGGGCAATTACCGGATCCGCCTAACTCGGCATGACCCGGTTCTTGCCCATTCACGGGTGCCAGAAAAAAGCAACTCCGGCGGCAGCCGTGCCATTTTTAACAGCACGGCTACCGCCAGAGTTGTAATGAGGTCCAATGTCTTCGTAGATTCCCACACCAATGCAACATAAGGTTTTGACTAAAAACCACACCAAGTGAATCTGGTTGCTGGGGGTCCTTAGGTTGATATCCACCAAAAAGTTCCTCACTACCAGAAAATTATATACAGTATGCATTTTCAGTCGAAATGATCATCGAGGAGTGCGCCCACTAAACTGGTACCCTGGTGAGAGGGTGAAGAACCCACTCATCTCTCACTGTGCTCTGACACTGCGCGCCCAGGTACTATCGTTCCAAAATGCAGTCTTTTCCTGGGTCCATGGCCAACCCCCTTCCCAGGGAATGGTGTGTCTCAGGCCCAAACATTTGCTCTTTTTTGCACAGGCCCAGCTGCAGTGCAGCGCCGTGAAGCAAGCCATTTCCTGAGTGCAAGGGTGAAGGCATCCGAATTTGGTTTGTTATTACACCAGGAAATACAATTAATCAAATCCATGTTCAAACTAATAATCAAGGGGTGGGCTACTAGCTGCATATAGAGGTAAATTAACGCCCCCAGGCACCATTAAACATCAACATCCAGTTGCTACGCGATTGGAATCAACTATCAGTGGGCCTCAGTAGAAGTTGGCCAGTACAGGGTAAAAGGGCTGCTAATAAGAGCTAGAGGAAAATTTGCCCCAACCGGCAAAAAAGTACTGGCATTACCAGCAACAGTATCACCATGCACTTGGAATCTGCCGGTAATTCCAGAAGACCACCAAATTGAGCCAGTGAAAACCATGTCTGACTGGTTGTCTGGGATTTCCACCGTGATAAAATGAGGACTAGTATCTCCAACAGAGGTTCACTTTAGAGCCGTGAGTCATTGCTATCGGGTGCCAACTATATCACCGCCGCCCCTCACTGTCTATAAGAAGTGCAGCATTCCAAGCGTATTCTAATTGGTCCAGTTGCTCACGGATGGCTGTCTGTACATCTCTGAACTTGCTATCAAGAAAGGTCCAGGCATGATTTTAATTTATCAGGTGACTTCGGTATGAAGCCCATATGATTCAACATGATACAATAGAAACTATTTCTTAAATATCAATTGGAATGTTACTAGCACGAGCTACTTGCAGCTGACATAGAACCACTCGTGAAAATCCACCCCTGCTGCAACTATCCTCTGCAGGCTCAGGTCTTTTACTTGAAGGCTAAGTGCTCTATTGTTCTACTGGACCCAGTTGCTGAAATATGGGGTTTTGTAAGTCTCCAGAATCCCCTTTGAAGAAGGTTTTAGTTGTGATATGTGCCCATCCCTGTGCACTGGACCACCCATTATCTTCCTAATCAGACATCTGCAGGCAGTGCCACGAAAGCATCACTCGTTCCCCTCTTTCCTTTGCTCTTCACCCCGCTTTCTCTCGCCCTCACTTTCCCTCACTCCTGCTCACTGCCCCCACACTGCCTCACTCCTCACAGCTCCTATTTTCAATGTCTATATCCTATGCAGTACTTTTTAAGGTCTCACTGTTTAAAGCACTCGCAATTTTAACACTTGAATGGACTGAGGCAATGAGGGAGAAGGTGATCTGGTCACACAATTTCAGTAATGTAGGAAATTGAGCTCTGCTGTTCCCAATTTATTTTTAAAATACAATGTAAAATATCTCCCTACAGACAACAGAACTTTACACTTTTACAACTAACAAACCACCACCCGGCTAATAGACCCTAGCACTGTGGACACACAAGGCTCCCATCTCGACACAAATGCCTCTGTGCCTTGTACACTGGCCACCTATAAAAATACCCTCATGCAATACTGGGTGCATCTGAAATGCACCCTTCAAGACAGCAGTGAAGCTATCTTTCATTGTCCCTCTCTTTGCACCAGCCTTACCCACCCGTTCTCTTCCAGATCCGATTGAGCGCCCGGAGACCATTTTGATGGCAGTGATGAGCGGTATAAATCCGAGTAACATAACAGAACTTTGACTGTTAAACCGAGGGACAGGATGCAACACGTGTTTCTGAGACCTGCGACCCGAGACCAACCCAATAGAGAAAAAGTTGTAGTCCATAATTTGTTTGAGTTTTCTGCACATGACAAAATGTAAGAGGTTATAGAACATATTATGAGAAACAAGCATGGCTCACTTTTAAGAGTACACATCAACACAACAGAGAATATATAACTCCAAAGGCAATGTTAAACAAGCATTGGCAAAGCCAATAGTTTTGGTTTGTATATAAGTGCTAGGCATTTGCAGTCACTGCTATTAGATGCCCAGGGACTCTCACCATTTTCTACCTTCTACCACTCATGGGCAGTCAATACCACCACGGCAGTGCAAACACAAGTCTCATCTGCAGGATTCTTTGTGAGCTAGTGCCTTCATGGAGTGCCGATTCCTCCTGAATGTCTGGGCCTAAAACTGATATAACTGGTATGGGCACAGCAAAGGGCATATTTGAAGCAGGTTAATAAACCCATGAACAAGGATTAACTGACATCAAAAAGACTTGGTTTGAAATACCTTCACAAGATATATGCTGCAGGACATTTTGTCTTTTTAAAAAGGTCCTGCAAATGGTCATTGAAATTAATAGGGCAACAATCTATACGTGATGTGTAAGTTGTTTGAACCTGATTCTGTTTTTTAGTCCTGCAAAATTGATGATATAAAACAAATATGTGATCCCATATTTTAATATGATAGGTAATTCTCACTTTGGTTGAAGGGAAGTGGTGTGTTTGATGGCAAAGGAGACGTGGCAGGCCTTTTGTACCCCCACGATTACCTGCACCATCATTGTGACATGGGGGAGGTGGAAGTGGGATCAGGGAGAGATTGATCTGCAAGATGCAGGAGCTGGGTTCACCCTAAAACACGTCTGTGTGGACAACATATACTGAGAGACAGTCTCAGCTAAAAGGTATTTTTTTAGGAGTTGCAGAGGGCGCTTCTGGCTAGGTGGGCAGGAACATCACAGCAATGGGGGGCTCCTTTGTAGGCACCATCACAAATGTACCGTAAAGCATGTTAATGACGTGAACCCTCTCAATCAGGAAGTCACAGGAACACAAGTACTGCAACCCCTATAAAGGTTTTTCAATGTAAAATGAATGACAGCCTTGTAAATGGAAAGTACAAAACAAATTGTACACCACATATCAAGATGTTGCAGGTCCATATTGTAGGAATGGGATGCTCATGCCATTTGTGTTTGTAAATTGTAATTGTAATTATTTATACAGCGCTAATGCACAGGTGGAGTGCTTCAATGCGCTTCAAGGCAGAAAGGGAACCAGGGAGTACAGTAATCATTCTTAGGCCTTGAAGTTACTGAATGATCTGACAGAAAAACTAGCATACTAGGCCTGACAGCATTGCTCGTAGAACAAGTGCATGAAGTGTTACAATTGTGACCAGGCTAGGGAGGCGGGGACAACAAAGGGGAGAGGGGGGTACAGTCCTAGTACATTCAGGTCATGCATGCGTAAAGACAGAGATGCAAAGGAAATGGGGCCTGGGGGGGAGCAAACACGTCCAGTCCAACAGGGCTCTGGGTTAAGGGCAGAGAGGTTGCCCCGCTCAGGAACGTAAGCTGAAAGTGCAGTAATGCTGAACATAGTGCAGTGGCCAGGAGGCAAGTGCAAAAGACTGGCAGGGGAGCTGTAGGGATATATTCATGAATGACATATTTGTGCAAACAACAGCACATGTGTACAGATTCAAATGGAAGAAATTGTGGGGTTTCATTGGTTAGTATGTAACTACAGTTAGTTTAAAATGGGTGCTAGAGGCAGATTTTTAGCAACAGGCCAACAAGCATATATTTTAAAACGATTTAGGAAAACGTTTTTCTTTTAAGCAACAAGCCAGCAAGCATTAATTTTTAGAAAAGCATTTCAGAAGCATCTAGCACAGTGTGCTGTCATTTTAAAATGCAGAAAATGTGCATATGTACAGATGGGTGATTTTATTTGTCCCACTAACCCATTAACTGTTCCTCTAACATATAATGCTGTTCATTAAACACAGTGAGATTCATTCCATTTTAGTGTTTTTCCATGGAGAGAAGAAATATTGGAGAAATATGCACCAGCAGGAACTAGATGAAGTAATTTTACACTGAAGCCTTCATTGTTCTAACAGGCAAGGTGTTAGTGCAGGACATCCTTGTAATTTGATTGGTACGGATCAAGAGGTGGAAGAGCTGATGTCAGAAGAGAGCTGACCTAAGAGTGACAGGCAGGGAGAGTTTTTTTAATCAGCTGGACTGGGGAAAGCGGGCAGAGCTGCTTGGGATCTGAATGCGAACAGTCCTTCCAGGGATTCGGATGCTGCTGGTGTCTCCTTGGATGGGGGCTCGGTGAATGCAGCTTTGAAAACAGCTGGCAGTCCATAGAACAAAAAGGTTGCTGGCATTGAAACTGGAGGAGTTCTGAACTCTGTGTCTGTGAGATGTGAGGTCGCGCTGATAAGGTCCTGGCAGCAAGAAATTCAGACATCGCATATCTGGGTGAGTTAGTTTTGAAGTGAGGGGTGCGGAAAATATGAATGAGAAATAATGTATTTTTGCCAGACAGTGTAGCGAGTCAGGGTTAAAAATAAAACATGTCAGATTTCTCTTTGTAACATCACATAATGTAACCTTGTTATTATGATCGTGTAATACATCGTGTACTGAAAGTAGATTGGATTTTTCCTTTGTGCTTCAGTTCATGCGTCTGTTGGTCATTTTTCAAGGGAAAGGGAAATCATAAGTGTTTGATGTTAATGCTAGAGCGGTAAAGCATTTGCCATTTTATTGCCAAAGCTAAGATAGTAAACAAGGAAGAACATAAATATATCTATCTGCAAAGTAGGAAGGTGTGTGTATGTGTTTTGAATGTGCTTTTCTCTGCATGCGGAAGAGAAGGTGGTGCGCTGGAGCACATAGGTTATTGAATGTATATAAGTCAGGAACACGAGTTACATGCAATAAGTGGCATTCTGAATAAACTCACTGGGTTCCCTAAAGGTGTTAAGTCCAAAGAGAACCTGCAGACAGCCAAAAGTGGGTCACAATTGTAATGAGGGAAAGTTTGTTCTATGATGGGGCGATAGTATAAAAGATATGCTCACCACTATACCGCAAAAATAAGGTAATTCTAGAAATACCACCAAAAATAAGATACCACTAAATTACCGCCAATATAAGCTATTATCACCAAAATAGGGTAATACTGAACTATCTATAATGGTAAGGCAAACTTACCACCAGTCTACCACCAGATTACTACGGTAAGAAAATACCACCAAATCCAGAATTGCCCCAAAAGACAAAGCCTCCTATAAAATGGTGTGTTGGCCTTGTGGGAACAGACTGTATAGCAACTACTGGGTGTGGCAGGTGTGTCCCACACCCCCATACGTGCATTAAAGGGAATTCATTTTGTGAGATCAGTGTGACACTGAAAGTGGAATCTCAGGATGTCTCAAATTGATGCCACATTCCCAGAATTGGTGAAATACCTAGAGGCAAAATTATATGCACATGGAACATGGTCATCAAATGATGCCACATAATGCCATGATTGTATCTATGGGGAAGTTCAGAAAGAACCACTGGACAGCATTTTTTGAAGAGGGCAGCATAATTCAGGTCTGTCTTCTGAGATTATTTAATGATGCTGACAAACATTCAGAGAGAGAGACTGTTTGATACGGCTCTGTGCCAAAACATGGTTAATTTTAAATAGGTCTCTGCGAATGCAAGAAATTGATGCTAAGCTAATTAGCAGACTAAAAGTCGAATTAGATGAAGCTAGTGAACAGGAGAAAATGTTAAAATCAGAACTGGAGGTATGTCAAAAAGGCATGCAATCAAAATGCAATGAATTTGACACCCAATTGTCTCAAAGAAGAAAACAGTTTGGGGATAGTGAGCAAGAATTAAAACACCTGAAAGGGTTGGTAAGCCACATTAGACAAGACAAAGAGGAGGCTATTTTACAGATGCAAGCTTTACAAAGAGAGAATCTAGAGAAAGAAGGTGAGCTCCAAGCTGTTGAACAAGAGATAGCTAAAATATTTAAAGAAAAGGACAAGCGGGACAAAAAGTTTAATGAATGCCAAATACAGATGAGCGATATGCAGAATGTGATTAATAAAATGTGCAATGAAAATACTTGCCCGTGTAAGGAGGCAGACCAACTCCTTAAAAAGTGCAAAGATTTGGAACAGCAGATATGCGATTTCAGGTCTCAAAACAAGCGACAGGGCACCACATTCAATGGGATTGAGGTTAACTCCATTTCTACACAGGGAAATAGTGTCCCGGTTGCTGTGCCGGTTTCTGGACTTGGTTGCAGTGCCTTTGGGGGGTTTGACTCACCCATTGGGGGTTGCCACCAATCCCATATGCCTGAGACAAGGGTTGAACCACAAAGTAAGGCTATTAAACTGTTCAAAAAAGGAGGGGAGTGCTGTATAGAAGACAACCTAGAAGCATTACATGATATATGTAAAGCCCTAAAAATACCTAAGGAACAATATAAAAAATACTTTCACTTAACTCTGAATGCTCCCACAGCGAGCATCATCAGAGGTTTGAATGAACAGGAGAACAAGTCATGGGCAGATTTTGAAAAGGAAGTTCAGGACCATTTTTCTCCATTTCAGTCATTGCAGGATGCAAAGAAAGCTGCATACACGATGACAGCTGAGTCAAATGTGTCACCTCGACAATTTCTCTAAGAGTTAAAAAGAGCCTTCTCTTGCTTTGATGTGACTTTCAATCCCAATTCCAATGAGTTTAAAACTGCTTATTTCTATGGTTTGTAGAAAGATATATCACAGTTAATTTGCAAATTTGATTGTGAGAAGTCCCTTGAATGGATTGTGCACCAAAGTACTAAACTATATGAGGTGCTCTATTGCCAGAGTGGGGGGATAAGATAAAAGAAAGAAGACCAAAATCTAAAGACTCCTCAGCAACAGTAATGGATATCAGATCTGCTAAAATATCACTTGAGCCCGCTCAAACTTCAGGCAGGCAAAAATAATATGGCACCCAAACAGAGGGATACTCCATAGAGGCTGCCACCCCAGACACCAATGTTTTAGTCACATGATCCGAGTAATAGAGAGATTTACATTAGTCCTAGGTACCTAGGAGACAGATCCCAGGTAGGATACCGGCCCGAATGTCAGGCATGAAAAACAATCAGAGACAAAATAAAGATCAAAGAAATAATAGTCCCTACCAGACATTGGGGACACAGAGCAGATTTGACCCCAACACCATGGTATATGGTAACCAGGACAGACCACGGTATGTAGATCGATTTATTGAAATGGGAATCAGCATAAGGAACAGTACTCACAAAATGAGAGACAGAACATGAGGCAGAATATGAACGATGCTCCACGTCAATACAATCACCGCCAGCAGGGGATCACGACCAAAGAATGGGCACAACCCGTTCCCTGCCTCACATGAATCAAGAGTTCAGAAACAATTCAAATAGGAACCAATCCTCTGAGAGATATCAGAACAGATTTAACCAGGGGGAGAACAACCAATACCAGCCTAGGTCGCAAAGAGAAGATTCTAGAGAAATGGACAGGTTTCAATGTCTTGAGGCCCAGGTAAAAATGTTAGCTGAACAAATAGTGAAACTCTGAACAGTCAAAAACAAGTCATCAAATGAGGGGGCAGAAGGTCATAGAAATGACCTGGTGGCTTCTGATAACAATTGACTAAATGTTCATGACACCTGCAATGATAAAAAGACAGATTCCCATGAGCCAGTTGTGCGTAACAGTCCTCTGCTGCTTGATGATTTAAACATGAGAATACCTGCAAATGAACATGAGGCAGGAATTGCAACCACATCTAAAAAAGAGGTTTGGTTTAACCTAGCATTGAATCAAACTTTGGAAGTCTATACAAATGAAAAAGTAAAAGGAGAAACACATGAAGTTACAAAGGAGCAAAGAGACAGATTCAAGAAATACAACTTATGCATTGATAAAATAACTAATGGGGGAGTAGATGTGAATGTTAGAACACCCTCCATAGACAATCAAGATGCCGATAAAATGCAGACAAAAAAATAAGTACTAAAAAGGAGGGTACGATTCAGTCACCTGAAGAGTTTTTTGAGCCACATATTTTTGAGGAAATCAAAAAGGCTGATATCATGCCAAACACCAATAAAGGCCCAGAATTAGAAAACGACAACCTATCATGTGATGTTTATAAGCATGTTCAGTTGGAGAATTGCAGTGGGAACGCTGATGATCCCCGGACAGACGGGAGAACAGTGGCCACACACCAAATGACCTCTGAACATGGAGAGATGGTCAAGGTTTCTCTAAAGGAAATGGGAAAAAAGGAGGGAAAAATGTTGTTTAATTTACCGATGTGCTTAGCCAAGAGTGAGAAGAGCCTGACAAAAGTGAGTCCTGAAATCAGTAAAAATTTGCACTTTCTGTGTGTATTAGAGGAGGTTGAAGACAGATATTATGCTACCATTACTGTGGAAGAGAGATGCAATACATTTGCAATGATTGACACAGGTGCACAGGAAGCCACAATTATGTCCAAAGAATTGGTAAAAAGTATCAATGAAAGGAGATCCCCACAGGACCAGATCAAAGTGAGACAAAATGAAGGCCCAGTACATAACTTTAATGGCGAGGAGGTACCCATTGAAAGTGTCACTGAAGTTGACATAAAGATGGGAAAACAAACAATGAGACAGGAAGCATTGATCACATCTATCTGTGAAATTCCATTCTTGATGGGAACAGATTGCTTGAAAAGATTGTCGCCTCTCATTGATGGAGTAAATGGGGTTCTGTGGTCTTTAACCAAAAAACGATTAAGGCCTAAGAAAATAAAGTCACAAAACAGCAGTACAAACAAATGTCATACTGTTGCTAAGTGGAAGTGTATCTCCAGAATAATTGTGTGCCTCTAGTGTCACTTATTTTAATGTGTCAGGACAAAATGCAAAGTGAAAAAGAAAAACAATCTGTGCAGATTCGTTGTGCAGATTCGTTTGGATCCTAAGAAGAAAAGGCAAACTAAAATTGATGAACACACATTGCGCTTCTATTTAAAAGAAGAGAAGTGCAAACAAAACACCATCTCTAAAGCTGACACAGAAAAACATATCACCACCCTTGCTGAAATGCATATGGAAGATGAGCAGCCATGGATTCATGTTGGTATAAATAGTCATTCTGAAGTGCTAAAAGCCACTTTGGCACTTTAACAGGAAAGGAGTTTTATTCATGAGAAATTATTTCAGAGAATAATGGAAAGGGAGGAAATCCCGAAGTTTAGAATTAAAAACCAATACGTCTCTGGATTGGACAATCCAGATTTTGAAAATCGAATTGCAGGAAAGTGCATGCTAAAGATTACTGTTGGACAAAAAACCATCTACCACAATGTGGGTAGGTGGGCCTGTCCCTGAATTTGAAGATAAAAGACAGGCTTATGATTGTGCACAGTTGCTGCCATATGCAACTGAGCTACAGGTGAAAAAGGATATTACCATTCCTGCATTCACCAAACAGGTTGCTGTAATGCTAAAACATAAAAATGGACAGAAAATGAAGGATTCTGATGCATTTGTGTGCTTAAATGAATTTATGAAGCAGCAAGGGCTGAACTGTGAATATACCCCATTGGTAGATATTGGGGAGGGATCCGTCAAAATCATGGTGGATAATGAAGGTTGTCAAAATATTTATTTAGAAGAGAATTCCATGCTAGGAATGGCAACACAAGAATCACATTATACTGCAGATTTCAACAATATGGTGATTGGGAATATCCCTGAGAGATATGTAGATGCACAGGGTGTGTTGCCAGAGTCCCTCGATTCTCAACCCAAAGGGATGTTCACGATTCAGTGTGTATACCCTTATGATTCCAATGAGACAGTGTGCTGTCACCAAGAGAATTGCATGTTATTTGATTTAAATGAAAATGAAATAGGAAATCAGCACATTGAAATGTAAGCTGATAACCAAAATATTTAAAAGTGGCAACTCTGCAGAGAGATACAGCTACACAGTTAGAAGAAAGCACAGTGGTTCCTCCATTGGAGGATTTCCCAGAATTCTCAAAAATGATAGAGGAGCAAATTCTGTTAGCAGATGACTGTGATATCGAAGAGGATAAGAATGAATTGAGAAAAATATGTATGGAATTATACTGAAGTTTTTTCCAAAGACGCATATGATTGCGACCTAACTGATTTACCTGTTGCCACATTACCAGAAGGGTGTGGTAGAATTCCAGTATTTGTGCGCCAATATCAATTGCCACTGGCATGCTTGGAGTCATTGGCAGAGATAATTAAAAACTTGGAGTCTAGGGGAATTATCAGGCCCATTCATAGTACCTCCAACACTCCCATTTTGCGTGTATTAAAGCCGAATGGTCAATTGCATTTTGTGTGCAGACCTAAGGTAATTAAATAGAAGAGTGCCAGTGTCTAGATGGCTGCTGCCATTCATTGATCAAGGCCTTGCACATGTGCATGGGTCAAAGGTATTTACCACATTAGATCTCACATCTGGGTACTGGTGTGTGCCATTGGCAGAAGCTAGTTAGAATTTCTTTGCATTTTCATTTGATAAAATGTAATACGCTTGGTCGAGAACACCATTTGGGTATGTTAATAGTGGGAGCGAATTTGGCATATTTTTGAGAAAAGCTATGCCAGATGCAGCAGAAAGAGGGACCATAGTTTATGTGGACGATGTCCTGATAAAAAATGAAAGCATAAAAAGTGTTTTTGATGAAATTAGACATGTACTTGGCCAATTGCAGAAGGCAGGTGCCAAAGTATCTTTACAGAAAGCCCAATGGTGCAAGAAAAAAGTGAATTTCTTAGGCCATGAAGTAACTGAATATGGGTTAAATCCACAAAACAAAAAGGTGGAGGCCATACAGAAATTGTAAAATCCTAAAAACATGAAAGGTTTAAAAAGTCTATTAGCAATGACAGGATACAACAGGAAATGTATTGAAAATTGTGCTGAAATCACTTTACCATTGACTAAACTGTTGAAGAGGAATGCACCCTGGAAATGGGAAAAGGAACAGTCTGAGGCAGTTGCTAAATTGAAGGAATGTCTCATAAAGGTGCCATGCTTGGCCTATCCCAGAAAGAATAAAGATTTCTTTGTAGAAATAGGATTCACTGAGCAGTGTATTTCAGCAGTGTTATCTCAAAAACATGTTTTGAACCATAAAACTATTGCCTGTGCAAGTAAGGCATTTTCTCAGGTTGAAACTAAATTCAATGAATGTGAAAAGTCTTCTGACCACTTTATGGGCATTGCAACATTTGTGTCCCATTATTCAAGGGGAAAAGGTGATCACTGAGACAAATCATCAACTGTTGCAGTTTTTACAAAGAAAAAGGATTAGATCAGGCAATCTATCCAGAATTACTTCATGGACATTGGCATTGCATGGTTTCCCTGTAGAAGTGAGATATGGCCAGTATAAAAAGAACCCAATTGCTCAAGGGATAGCAGATTCACATGACTGTGCAGCTGAGTGTGTTTCAGATGAGGTAGAGGTGGAGTCCAGTTTGTAGGAGTTTGAACAATCACCACACAAAGCCTTTGATGAAAATATGTGTAAAGACTTCCCAGTGTTTGTCAACGGGTGTGGTTTTCACATTGAAAATGACAGCAATAAACAGTTGGTGTCAGGGATAGGAAATGTCTGGTTGAGATATGAGGACATTCCTAGTATAGGAATGAGAATTGGGACGAGGAGTAGCCAGATAGAGTTAGCAACCATTTATAAAGCAATTACTACTGCAGTTGATAACAAATTCAGTGAAATTGTTCTGGTGACTGCTTCTGATTATGCACGAAATAGCTTTGTAGAATACTTGCCTGGCTGGAAAGCAAGAGGCATGCTCACATATAACAAAAAGCCCCTTAAACATGGTAAAATGATTCAAGCTATAGACAAATTAGTGTCAGAGAATGGTTTATAAATACGTTGGAGGAAAATTCGTGGACATTTGAAAACACCAGGAGAGGATAAGGAGGGAAATGATAGAGCAGATCAATTGGCCAAGATTGGGGCTGTTATGGGAGAATTGTTGCCCATTCAACACCTCATTGGTGAAATACAAGTATATGCAATTACACGCTCTAGATCCCCAAAAGAAGTTCAACAACCTGTAGTGCAATGGAGTTATGATATGCCAGATCAGGATTTGATTAAGGCACAAAAAGAAGACCCAGTATTGGGGCTTTATTATAATCATTTGATAGACCCCAACCAAAATCCCTTACCTTAAAATGATTGTACAGGAAAAGAAGAGTTGAGAGTGTTATTAAAGAACAAAAAATGAATTAAAGTACAGGATGGTATGATGATCAGGGAATCCATAACAGGGCAGATACAGTGAGAGGTACCTCTATCATTCAGAGGGCTAATGTTACACCATGCACATCATGCGATAACTGCAGGACACAGAGGTTCACAAAAATACTATAAGATTATGCTTACTGGCCACACATGTCTCAAGATGTGGAATTATATACCAGGGGGTGTCTGGTATGTGCACAATTTAAACCTGCTTCACCAATGCATAGAGCTCCATTAATGAAAAGAGGTTTAACACTTCCATGGTCAGATTTACAAATTGACTATGTAGGGCCTGTAAAGCGATCAGGTAGGAGAAAACGATATTCATTGACGGTGGTATGTTTAATGTCGAAATGGGTGGAATGCATTCCTGTGCCAGATTGTAATGCACAAACAGCAGATACATTGCTGGTAAATCACATATTTTCAAGATTTGGGTTACCACAAAGAATAGAGTCAGACAGAGGAAGTCATTTCATGAGCACTTTGATGAGCACGGTGTGGCAGATATTGGGGATAAAAAGGAAATTGCATATCGCATATCGGCCCGCCTCTTCGGGGAATGTAAACAGAAGCAATAGATCAGTCGTGGAGATACTAAAGAAGTTTGTGGCAGCGGCAGGTTCCAGTGGGATCTTTGCTTACCTTTAGTGTTAATGGCCATTAGGTCGACTCCTGCTAAAGCAACAGGCATCAGTCCTCATGAGGTGTTGACAGGAAGAAAAATTGTACTGCCACAATATTTATTGTACAGGACACAAGAGCAAACACTTGTGAGTGCATCAATAGTTCATGAGTATGTGGAAGACTTGAGGAAGCATTTACAACATGCATTTGCATTTTCACAGTGAAATTTGGAAAGGGCTGCTGAAAACGCACAGTCCTATTATGATAAAAAGACACCTGTGAGAGAATATTAGATAGGTGATCGGGTATACAAGTTGCATTTTGGTAAAAACAAGCATAAAAATTCAAAATTCCTTGCACCATGGCAAGGACCATTTGAGATTGTAGATCAGATATCTCCTGTAGTGTATAAAATATTAAAGACAGAGGGTGAAATGGTGAAATGGTGACAGGGCTTAATTTGGTTAACATGGATAAACTGCTCTGTCATCTAAAGCATGAAATCTGGAGACTTGAGCAGATGGAGACGGGTTAAGTGTACTGGTTGCATTAAAAAAAAGTTGTTTTAAAGAATGGAGAAGTACAGTATGTTTAATGTTAGCGGTTGCATTGAAGGGCAGTTTCATAATGCATGTAACCTAATGACAAGGTGGTGTATGTTTCACTCCATGAGAAACTAGAAGTAAATATAAATGAAAATGTCAAATTTAAAAAAAAAAGAAAGTGTGGTACTATGCATTCCTGGAAGGTGCTGAATCAGGTTAACCTACTCTGGCACAGTGTGGTAAAATTATTCTGCATGAAAATTATTGTGATGTATAATAATGTGAGGTGTAAATATTGTTGTTTTTCTCTAATGTGTGTTTAATTGCAGGTATCCAAAAGTGATGTCATGATGGCTTAAAAGAAATTGTTTTATTTTTGGCTGAGTGGTGAAAGGGATGGAAATGTATTGTGTGCAATGTACTATCTGTTCTTTTCTATTCAATTTAGATGTAAATAACGAATTGTCCTGACAGGGACCGGAGATGGCTTAACCGGAGACCGCTGGACCAGACTCCGCAGGACAAGGAAAGCCTCCGGACCAAAGTATGGAGGTGAAGATGAATAGTTGAGATGCCAAAAGAGATGATTTCTGTGGAAAAGCCCATGAGCGTCGGCTCAAAGGGATTCCACTGAAAAGGATACGAGTATGGAAGTTTGGTGATCAGGACATCTCAGAGGTGTGGTCCTGAAGATGGTGAATGCCATCAATGGACCAGTGTTCAGTTGAACTTAATTCCACAGCGTTGCTGGTGGGGCATAGTATTGTGCTGTGGTTTACTCTGTGAGACTTGAACTGGAGACAGTGGAAATTGGATATTTGTAATTTTAAGCCATTGTGTTATTTTATTGACTTATTATATTGTTGTATTTTGATGCATACACATTAATGAGAACTGTTTACTCCAAGAAATACATAGACAAAGACTATGATTCAAAAATACACATGGAGATGTGCGGTTCAATCGGACATATGTACATATGCAATTAGATCACATGCACATGCATGTGAGGACTGATAGGCCCTATTTGGATTCTGCTTTACTTTAGCTTTACGATTAAGCAATTATTTGTTGTAAAATGTTTAAATGTTCATTTCATTAAGATGGTATTATATCAACTGTGATTCATCTGTCAATAATGGGGAAGGAGAGATGTCTCGGGACAAATACATTTTAGAGTTTGATACGTGTTTCCTCCAATTATGAGTTTATTAGCCAGAATTGTTGGAAAAGGGAGGGTATGTAGGGATATAGTCATGAATTACATATTTGTGCAAACAACAGCACATTTGTGGGGTTTCATTGGTTAGTATGTAAATACAGTTAGTTTAAAATGGGTTCTAGGGGGCAGTTTTTTAGCACCAGGCCAACAAGCATTAATTTTTGGAAAAGCATTACTTTTAAAAGGATTTAGTAAAACGTTTTTCTTTTTAGCAACAAGCCAGCAAGCATTAATTTTTGGGAAAGCATTTCAAAAGCATCTAGCACAGTGTGCTGTCATTTTAAAATGCAGAAAATGTGCATGTGTACAGATGGGGTGATTTTCTTTGTGTGGAACTGCATTGGAAATATATAATTAACTAATCCTATACTAATTTGTCCCACTAACCCATTAACTGTTCCTCTAACATATAATGCAGTTCATTAAACACGGTGAGATTTATTCCATTTTAGTGTTTTTCCATGGAGAGGAGAAATATTGGAGAAATATGCACCAGCAGGAACTAGATGAAACAATTTTACACTGAAGACTTCATTGTTCTAACAGGCAAGGAGTTAGTGCAGGACATCCTTGTAATTTGATTGGTAGGGATCAAGAGGTGGAAGAGCTGATGTCAGAAGAGGGCTGACCTAAGAGTGACAGGCAGGGAGAGTTTTTTTAATCAGCTGGACTGGAGAAAGTGGGCAGAGCTGCTTGGGATCTGAATGCGAACATTCCTTCAAGGGATTCGGATGGGGGCTCAGTGAATGCAGCTTTGAAAACAGCTGGCAGTCCATAGAACAAAAAGGTTGCTGGCATTGAAACTGGAGGAGTTCCGAACTCTGTGTCTGTGAGATGTGAGGTCGCGCTGATAAGGTCCTGGCAGCAAGAAATTCAGACATCGCATATCTGAGTGAGTTAGTTTTGAAGTGAGGGGTGCGGAAAATATGAATGAGAAATTATGTATTTTTGCCAGACAGTGTAGCGAGTCAGGGTTAAAAATAAAACATGTCAGATTTCTCTTTGTAACATCACATAATGAAACCTTGTTATTAAGATCTGTAATAGATCGTGTACTGAAAGTAGATTGGAATTTTCCTTTGTCCTTCAGTTCATGCGTCTGTTGGTAATTTTTCAAGGGAAAGGGAAATCATAAGGGTTTGATGTTAATGCTAGAGCGGTAAAGCATTTGCCATTTTATTGCCAAAGCTAAGATAGTAAACAAGGAAGAGCAGAAATATATCTATCTGCAAGGTAGGAAGGTGTGTGTATGTGTTTTGAATGCGCTTTTCTCTGCATGCGGAAGAGAAGGCAGAGCACATATGTTACTGAATATAAATAAGTCAGTAACACAAGTTACATGCAGTAAGTGGCATTCTGAATAAACTCATTGGGTTCTCTAAAGATGCTAAGTCCACGGAGTACCTGCAGTCAGCCAAAAGTGGGTCACAATTGTAATGAGGGAAATTTTGTTCTATGATGGGGCGATAGTATAAAAGATATGGTCACCACTACACCGCAAAAATAAGGTAATTCTAGAAATACCACCAAAAATAAGATAGCACTAAATCACCGGCAATATAAGATAACACTATATTATCACCAAAATAGGGTAATACTGAACTATCTATAATGGTAAGGCCAATTACTGCCAGTCTACCGCCAAATTACTACGATAAGAAAATACCACCAAATCCAGAATTTGCCCCAAAAGACAAAACCTCCTACAGAGCCTGGGACCTGTAAGGCTCTGGAGGTGAACCAGGCAACTGGTCAGCAAAACAAAATGCAGTGTTAGGGATGAGAAGGAAAAAGGACAGTGGAGAGAAAAGGAACTCAGGTTAGCAGGGGAGAGGGACAGAGAAGGAGGAAGAGAAGAGGAAGGTATTTAGGAGTTTCCAGAACTCGAGATGCTCCTGCTCAAGACAGAGATAGGCAAGGAGGCTGTTCCACAGAAGATAAAGATCTACCCCCAAATCTCTGTTTGTGAAATGGCTCCCCCGCAGAGAGTTGGAGGATGAGCGGAGGACTGTATATGGAGAGTATTTACGAAGAGAGCGTTGTAGATAGTGCGGGCCAAGGACCCAGAAAGCCTTGTGGATTATTCAGAGGGTTTCAGCGCCAGAGAGATGCAGTCCCTGGGCTTGAGGCCAAGGATAAGTCTTGCGGTTCTGTTCTGGATGAGTTATAGAGGGCAGAGAGTAGAAGTATGAAGATTGAGAAAGAAGTTGTTACAATAGTCCAGTCTGGAGAGAACCAGGGCTCTTGAGGTGGTGAGCCTCTGGGGGAAAGTGAGAAAAGGTAATATACCTCTGAGGAGGTGGAGTTGGAAGTGGGACTTTTTGGAATGTCTGAGATGTGAGAAATAAGGATAGAGTGGAGTCAAAGATGACCCCTACATCTTTTGCAGCATTGGTAGGTAAGAGCGCAGGTTTAAGGGGGGCCAGCCAGTGAGAAAGTGGGAAAGTGGGAGCAGGGGGCCCAATTAGGACGATCTCTGTTTTACTGGCATTCAGGCAGAGATCGTTAGCAGCACACCAAGACTGAATTGCGGATAGACAATCAGGGAAGAGCGAGGAGGAGGAGGAGGGTTGCCTGAAAGAGAGCTATGTGTCAACCGCGTAACACTGAAAGTTAGTGGTAAAGGTAGAGGTCCGGTGGTCCTAGGAGTCCAGGTAGAGGTTGAAGAACCAGGGGGATAAGTTAGATCCCTGGGGGACACCACAAGTAGAGCGAGTGATAGAGGAGAAAAAGGACCCAAGTTCCACCTGGGAGGGTCAGACAGAGAAAAAGGAGACGAGCCACGCCAGGGCCTGATCAGTGATGCCCAGGGTATCACAGAGATGGGTGATCAGGATGCTGTGGGTTACCGTATTGAAAGGATAAGCGAGGTTGAGAAGAATGATGACAGAGAGAGTTAGAATCAAAATCTGAGAGCATGACTTCACAAGTGTTCAGAAGAGCAGTTTCCATGAGGGGAAGTTCTACTCCTTGGGCATTATGGTCTCCATTCAGAGATTCTGGTGTTTACAGAAGTGGAGCCTTATGTATATATTTGAATGCCTGCAACATTGATAAAAATGAAAGGTCTGAGTGGAAGTAGGAGTGGCACATGGGAGAGATTGATCTAACTGTGTGGAAAATAAATTAACATGATTTGCAGGAAGAAAGCAGCAGTATATAAAATGCAAAGAACGGGACTTCCTTGGTATGCACACTGGAGCTGGCTGATTAATAAGGCTTTAGAGCAAAGAGGAAGCTTGGCTATCTGCTAGAAATTATGAAATGGAAGCATTACGGATTGTCTTCAATGGAAAATGCACAATAACAAACAATGGCAAAGCCACTAAGTAAGGCTTTCCAATTGTAGAGATTATGCTTTTCACCCACCGGGTGCTTTACAACAGAATATTACCCTCGACATTTACAAAAAGCAAGACCTGCTGCTTTTGCTAAATTTCACCATCATTGTTAAGACAAGCCAATGTTGTTAGAATCTCATTCTTTAATGCAGACAATTACATTTAATCACATTTGAGGTTTTTCAAACATACAATTTAGTTTTATTTGTTAGTATTTGTTTTATAACATTAATATTGTATATTAGTACCCAGCGGATGGCGGGAGGAGATGGCGGGAGAGAGATGGTGGCTACCCAGCCAATCAGGAGGTTTGGAACAGAGTCTTCATGGTAAAGGCCCTGCTCCGAGCCTCCTCAGAAGCGGCAGGTTGCCATGTTCCCACTGGTAATCAGGTAGGTGTTCCCCCCGTGCTCCTCTCCCCCACCTCCGACCCTAATTCGAACATACCCCGCCCACCACCACCCCCACCCCACTTACCTTGCACTCCTTTGTACCCCACCGGTAACAGGAACACTCAGTGTTCCTGTTGCATCTCCGTCATGGCAATGGTCACCATTGAAAGGGAGAAGGGACTATGTGTAGTTCCCTTCTCCCAAATCCATGGTGGCCATCTTGGTTTGTTTTTTTTTAAAGTTGGAAAACGGCAAACACACCCTTTTTCAACTTGAAAAAAACAATTAGAATCCTGGTACAATGTACCAGAATGCTAAAAGCAATAAATCCGTCCGGGCGGGGGCTTTACCGAGGCAGGTAATGCCCAGGCTTACATTAAAGCCCTCGCTTACCTTGGGCTTTTAACTGGCCTGGGCAATACTTGACCCAGTAAAGTCCCCACCCATCACAGATATTGATTAATTGGATGTTTTGCTTGTCATAAACCTCTTTTTTAGAATATGATTTCATAAATACAAAAGTTAGGTTCTTTGCTTCAATCAACCAGCAGACTGTTTGGGGTGAGCAAACAGGACAGGAGAATCTGCCATAAATGTATTTATTTATGCTGTAGACAGCAACACACTCACACACCATATAACAGTTTTTCAAAGTAATAGAACAATATTTGACCTAAACATTGAGTAATAGAGTGGGAAACCAGAAGGTGTATCACCGGCTAATCCCCAGGGATCTGTCATCCAGGTGGCCAGGACACAGCCATCGCTTTTGAATCCAGTTCCTGGGGGTGGGCCAGTGGGGGAGGATCACATGGACGAGGGGTCCTCGGGAGTGGAAGTGGGAACCGGAGGGTGAGACACTGTATTCCCTTCCCAATAACACCTTTTCCCCATCCTACCAGGTAGGAAACCTAGGAATTCAAACACCCCCCACTCCAGCCCCCACCCTTCTCCGACACAAACACTTTCTCACGGATAATTCGCTGTGAGCGCAAGGGACTAACGCCAGAGCCGTATACCTGACATATCCCAACACCATGGACAGGCAAGGTCAGGCAATTACGGATTATTACACACACCTGACTTCAATCACACCTCCTCACATGAATAAAAGGCAGAGCATGAAACCACATGAGGAAACAGCAGTTCCAAGATGGCAGTTTCATACAAGGAGAAAGACAGCGATACCAGAGAGAGTCGCAAGGAGGGAAGTACCCGTGACCTCTAAAGACTGTTACTTTCATGAACCTTGGAAAGTAAAAACCAAAGACCAGGAACTAAGGCTGATCAAACCTGCATAGTGTGTCAGAGGTACCCAGGGCTCTCTCGTGTTGATAACAAAGGCAGGCAGGAGCCATTGCCGCTGTGATACTGTCCTTGGTTCCTGCAACAAATAGGCATCAGAAAAGACAGCACAGTCGGTGAGTCAGAGAGACTGATACCAAACCAGCTTATGTTTTGAACCAAAATTCCAAGCAGCAATATTATAAAAAGAGAACAGTGTGTGAGGCATTTGCAAAGAGTGATGCAGAGATGAGTGGAAACCAAAATGAGTAATTGGACTTTATAATTGAACTTTGGGAGGCCAAGAAAGTATACCATAAACAGAGTGATCTGGCACCATGTGGATGCTCATTCGCAAGTCTACATTAGGTATCCAACTGATGTTTAGTGAGAGAAAAAGGAATATTGAGATCGAAGTGGTCATGCAACTGGTCAGTGCACATTTGAAAGTATTTGATAGTTTAAAGTACTTCACAATTGGTCCGAGCCCGGCTGAGGGAGACTAATCAAGTGAAAAAAAGGGATCTAAGCCAAGCTGAGGGGAATCCGGGGTGAACCATGATTCACCCAAGAAAGAATTACCTAAACATACTTTGAAAGGGATATGAGCCTGGCTGAGGGAGATCCAACTTTGAAATTTTGTTTTGAAAGGAATCTGAGTCCGGCTGAGGAGGATCCAGGGTGAAAACCCAAACTGAATACTGGAAAAGGAAAAGAAAGTTTTGTTGTGTTTTTTTTTTTATACCAGACCCTCTGAGTAGGGAGTCTTGCAAGAAGCAAAGAGGCTTGGACACAGAAGGTCTTGAACTGTGAAAATGGATCTGTATCCTCGTGCTGCAGAAGCCAGAGTGTGTGCTTTTCTCGAGTGAACCGCCTTGTCCCATGCTGAAAATGTGGGAAGGGAGGCCAACAGCCCGAACATCCTGACTTATCATTTTGTGAACACTTCTTTTTCATGACATCCCCCCCACATTATTTGAACATTAGCAGTAAGGATAGTAGTAAGTCTGTAGTATAGGCCCTTTTAATTTGACAAGACTCCACTAGGACATAACTATTATTATTAGATGGTCTTAGCCTGCTCCAATCTGTAGATTTAGGTTTGGATAGGCGTTTATCCCACCCACGTGAAAGTTCAACCCTTGAACTGTGATCACTTGTGTCTGTTTTCATGTTGATACCATGCCTTCTTTACACTAGGCAGTAAAAAGTTATTTTGATAACAGGGTACTCAATACAATGTTTTATTTTCTTCACAAATGACATGTCAGCGTAGGCCAAGATAAACACAGTAGAAGTATTTATTTACAGTGCATACCGTAACAGGAAATCAAGCCTTCAGTACCTTCCCAGATGTGATTAATAATATATTTAACATTAAAGATACATATTAAAGATACATATCGCAAGGGAACATGACCAAGCAAATGATCCAAAATAGAGGGGTCAAGCAAGGGCGTGTTACAGCCCCACTGGTATATAATTTGTTTGTACATGACCTACCAATTGCTGTAAGGTCTGTTCATAACTGTCCACCAATGATTGGCGCTGATCATTGCCCGGTCCTGGTTTACGCAGATGATTTGGTGATCCTGGACCACACCTTCAGTGGCCTACGTAGATCTACGGAAGCATTATGAGCATACGCACACTCCAATGGCCTAATTATCAACTGCGAAAAAACACAGCTGATGGTTTTCACCAACAGGAGGATCGCTAGCCCGAGGTTGACTATCAAAAACTTAGAGATCTCTTATACTCGGCAGTACAAATACCTGGGTGTAGAATTTGATGATAAGGGAGATTATCCCTCTTGTAAACAAACACGCATTACTAGAGCTGCGCAGATTATGGCCATGGTGCATCGATTCACCATTGACTATGGGGGATATACCATTTGGGCCGCCCGACAGCTCTTTAACGAGGCATTGGCACCTATGATGATAACCTATGGTTTGGAGTCACTTTTATCTATTGATTTAAAGTGGCTACAGATAATAGAGGGCAAATATTGGAGGAGGATTTTAGGTCTCCCGGGTTGTATCCCAATGGCCATAATCAGGTTGGAGTTAGGCCTTATGTCATTTAAATCAATTGTGTTAAAAAAACAGGCAGAACTGTATATCACAATGAGTAATGATACCACTAACAGTCGGTTAAGGGCCATGAAACAGGAATCACTCAAAGAATCTACGACTTGTCAATTAAAAAAAAGCATGGAAATGCTCTTTGAGGAGATATGTTGGATACGGAGTAAGGGGAATGATATCATCAAAAAGAAACGCACCCTTGTTAGGCGTGTTGAGCTATGGGACTGGCTTGAGAACTATGCTCATCTGAATAGTTTGGAAAAGTATAAATCTGGGTCCCATTTGCTATATACTTTTAAGAAGCCGCAGTTGTATCTAAACCTATCTCCGTCTTTAAGACTGAGATGCTTTATATTGCTTCTGAGATTGGATCATCGGCCGGTATTGTCAGTTACGGGGACTGTAAGTCAAATACCATGGATTGATCGATGGTGTCGTATATGTAAAAACAGGGACATCACAAAGACTGCAAAGCATTTATTATTTGAATGCCCCGACACGAAAAAAGATCTGGCATTTTGGCAACAGTGCATTAATACAAAGAATATGAAAATGTATATTTGAATGTATAATGTCTGGCAGAAAATAGAGAGCATTGTGGGAATTACCATTTAGAATCAGAAACAGGTCACCATTTTCAAAACAATAGAATAGTAAGGAGTTTGTAAAACCCTGGGAAACTGTGAATATATATTTTGAGAATATTCTATGTGTATATAATTCTTATTGATCATTGGATATTGAATAATTTGTGTGACTGATTAGATGATCTAGTGTTTAAATATAGCAAATTTATGTTTTTTTTAAAAATAAAATTGCTATCTTATATTTTATATTATTCTGATGAAATGTATAACTGAATGTCTTTAATAGTCATGTAATGTGAAAAGTGTACTTGTAAACTGAAACACATTAAATAAATAATAATAATAATAATAATAATAAAGATACATTCCACCCAGAGTTAGAACTTTTTACAAAGAAGGATCTGCCTGCTGAGGGAGGTTGCACCAGATTTTGTGGTGCAACGAGCCACTGACTCTGAACATGCTCGAGATTTGGTAACAGAAAAAACAGCCATAGTGGCCACAAGTATCCAGCAGTTTCCACCATAAATAGATGAGTGAAACACAGCCAACTGAGCCCATGCGCCATGTGTTACCTTCAGCCTGCATTGACCTTATAACCTCCAGTACTCTGCAATACTGAGAATTACTAAACAGATACATTTAATAGGAAAAGCAATACTACATGTCCTGTGTGTATGATATTATTATCTAAAAATAACGCCAGTAGTTGCACAACCACAATGTCAAGCAAATTAGATGCTTTATAGAAAGCTACAGAAGAAACATAACTATCCAGTTATTGGGCAATAGAAGGAAGTTCTTGTGAGTTATTACTCAAGTAAACAGCTGCAGTACTGAGCCAGTCAGCTACCAATCATATTGCTGCCGTGAGACGGAGGATAGGCATGATCCTATTATTCTGGATATGACCTTTGGGAGCTGTTTGCCAAATAAATTAACCAAGAAATGCCTCCTTGGGAGGATAGCTCAGGGGCAAAATTAACCATTACAATAAGATCTTGTTTTAATGAGTTTTTGCTTCTCCATTGTAAGGAGCAGATGTTGCAGTCACCAGATCATGTTGTCTCGTGGCTAACTGCAAGCCCAGAACCAAGGAGAAACCTATTTCTAGCTAGGCTAAAGATAACTAAATAGGCCAGCATGTCAAATCTAATAGATTTCCAAATGTTCTTTCTGAACTACATTTAACAGAATTTGTCTTGATTATCAATTCCAGCACTTTCCCAAATCCCAGCCTCATTATAGGCTAGGCAGATGTTTTAAAAGATTAATGTTTCTGCATGTAGTCATTATTGAAATCCACTTCAATACAAGACATTCACCAGGGTTGTAATAATAGATGCAGATGCCCAGAAAAACTCCATCCAGTGATTTTAGAACTCTGCCTGTCATTAATGCATTTCCACCCACATGTTGTGGATCGAAAAGGTATTGTGATCAATCTGATGTCTTCACTCGTTTCCCAGAGATAATCTCTTCCCTTGTGGCCAGTTGATGACGGCCGGTACCTGATCCTGACCCTTGGGGAGGCTATAAGAGCGAGGACCACATGGGGGGAGGTAACCCTCAGCAGGATGACCTGGCATCATAAATAATAATAATAAAATGTCATCATCAGATGAAAACACATATCTCCTTTCCCTTTTAGGGATATCCCTTCCATTTCTCATGCCTTTATGGGTGGGGCCTTCCTCTGGAACGGCCTCCCTGAAACTTGGGAAGAATCATCTGCGGTTCTGGAAGCACCTCAAAATCTTTCTCTTTGCTTCTGCTTTTTCTCCTCCTCTCCCTTGCTGACTTCCTGGCTGACACTGAAATTGCACTGGTTCCTGGTCACCCTCTGATCTCGGGCCCAGGTCCACTCCCCCACCAGTCGCACTCCTGCACCACCTTCCCAGCAACCCACGCACTTGGGGACTGTTTCCTGTATCCCTACAGTCCCTTTACCAGCACTTGACATCTGATGTCTGCACTTACCCTTGCACTTGCCACCTGCTGGCCATACTTTACTTATTGTTTGTTTTGTTTTCCTCCTACCCATGTACTGCACTGTCCTCCTGCCCTGCACTTCTCCTCCCTCCCCCTTCCCAAGCACCTGCGCGATCTGAATGACACCTGGTCTAGTAGGATCATTATCTGTCCTCCCTTTGCTCCCCTCCCTTGCCTCGTCGTGCCTAGAAACACTTGTGTATAGGCAATAGGCGTGTTATAAATGCCATATCATATCATACTGTGACAGTCCCCTTCAACCATCCATAAAACCTACTAATGACATCTTTCAATATGCGGTGAATTGAATGCCAAGGACTGCCTATCATTCCCATGTATATAGAAACACTGGGACAAGGAGGCTGAATGGAGCAGTGAGGATCGGTGAAGCCAAGAAGCCTAGGATGTGTTCTAGTGGTTGCGAGCATATGATGAGTGCCGGGACATTTAAAAACCCTGCCCAGCAAGACACTGTCTGGAGAAGCTTCGTCCTCTCATTGCTGAGGGACTGCCGAGTCGCAGAGAAGACTGTGGAGCCTGGAGGCTCAGGTAGATGGCGGAATGAGGAGGACTGCTGGAGCGGATTCACCGTGCTGGGACCATAGCAGGAAGAAAAGGGAAGTCTTCCTGGCCGCCATGGTAACTGAGAGGCAGCACCAGCATGGCCAGAACACAGAGACAGGATTGGCAGCAGACCAGGAGCCACAAAGGATGTGGAAGCCGCTATGCAAAACCAGTGTGCCTGTGAAGAAGAGATGGTACGCTGGAGCGTTGCTTCATGTTTACCCGCGTGTACCGGACAATGCCACAAAAATCCTCAGAAGGGAAGCTAGGACACCGGCGCACTTCCGCAACACTATCAATGACAAATAAGAGCCAGTGAAGTGAATGAAAAGGGATTTGAAACCTCATATGTTAAAAGGAAAAATAACATAAATCAAGTTTGTAAGTGTGTAAAGTGAACCACATGGGAAAGCCCTGGCAGAAGAGTATACCAGGCACCGTCAAGTTTGAAAGTGTGTAAAGTGAACTGTACAAGAAAGTCCTGGCAGGAGAGCATACCAGGCGAAGTCAAGTTTGGTAGTGTGTAACGTGAACCAGATGAGAAAAATCTATCAGGAAAGTACACCAGGCAAAGACAAGCTTGTGAGACAAATTGCATTGAATGTGGAGAAGAACTTGGCTGGGGAGTATACCAGGTCACCTGCGAGGCTGGGACCCGCATAAGTTATTTTGGCATCCAAGTTGTTTTGTTGAGCGAAGAATACCAAGGAAGACTCATGTCTGTGGAATTTTAAATTGTTTGAACAGACCTGGGGTAGGGAGACATTTCCCCAGGACTGCAGTGCAACGCCAAGATGAGGGAGTTACCTTCTGGGGCTATAAAGAACTTTGATTGTCTGTTGACCTGTTGTATTGGTGATCAGAAACCTGGGAAAGGGAGCCATTCCCTGAACTAGGAACTCTAACCATTGCAAACGTTTGTGTTGGAATTATACTTTCTTTTAAACTTGAACATTTGCGCACCTTCAATGTCAAAGACATTACCCTAGCACCTTAGAGTTACTTTTAGAATGCTTTTACTTTGGACATCTTGACACAGGACAGATACTTAGTTTTGCTTGCGGAAGGTAAATACCTCCTACAATAGGGAAAGAGTGGCATTTTCCAACCCCCTTTATTTTTGATAAAAGTTTGTAACTACAATCATGAGTTCGTTGTTTCTATCTCTCATTCCTGGCTCCTAACAGTATGTATACAGTAGAAATTCATAATGCTTGGGTCCACTGCAAAAAGCGACACTCTGTTTCAAACTATAAGATCACATCCATTATAAGATCACATCATTCTGTACATGCCCAAAAGCAGCATCCCTGTGGTAAAATGACAGCTGTCCACGGGGCGGCAAATACGCATATTGGCACATTGAAGACGGTCCGTCCTGGGCCTGAGGCAGTGAGGGAAACAGGGGAAAACAGGGTGTACAGTGACACCCAGGAGAGTTGAACGATGTTCTACGGCTGCTGGGCTATTTTGCCACTGCCTCACAGCCAGTCAGGGGTATGGTCTGAAGAATAAAAAGACAGAGTTCGAGGAGCCAACTGCTCATGCCTAGCGGTGCACTCACATTGGTGCACAAGAGTACCAGGATTACCCAGCGTTCGACAGAAAAAAGGGAAGTTCAGACTAGCAGCACAGGGGCAGATGAGGCACCAACAAGAAGGCAAACGAGGCCCATTAAAACAGCCCCCTGCAGAGCAGGGGTCATAAGTTACATCTGGTCAACTTTAATTCAATTAAAGACTGAAGGCAAAAGCGACTCCCTCTAGATAATTCCTAAAGTGAATAGGTACTTTTTGTGATTGGATGCATTAGGATGTTGGAGAATTCAAAAGCCTCAGCAGACTGCAGCTTTCTGGGGAAAGGGGATTATTTTATTTTACAAGCATTGTGGCCACACTGTGGGGCTTCCTTCAGATTATACTCATGCCTTCACCCAGGGCAGGAGCACGCAGTTACCCCTAATCAAACAAATGTTTCAAGTATGTGAATGTTAGCTACTGGAGTGGTCTACTCTGGGGGCGAGAACTGCTAATGGACCTGAAAACAGTGTATTGTGACATCTGATCACTGCATAGGTGTTTGAACGAATGTTGTGTTGTGTTATGTTACAAGGCTTTACTCCAACTAAACACCAACTTAGTGGTCTCAGGGCACCTGGCTTTTCTGGGGTTTGATGTATTGCTCCCCCATCCATGGTCCCCAACCCTTAGTCTGTGGTAGAAAGGGAATTTGGAGACGATATGATGGTAAAGCAGATGAAATGCCATATATGCCAGGATGGGGTAAGGTAGAAGGGGAAAAGAAATGTTTTGTGATACCTTGGGTGCTGTGAGAAACCAGAGGGTGTCTCACCTGCTAGTACCCAGGGATCTCTCTTTCAGGTGGCCAGGGCAAGGCCATCACCTTTGGTTCCAGATCCTGGGGGTGGACCAGATGCGGGAGGATCACCTGGATGAGGGGTATTTGGGGAGTGGGGGTGAGGAAGCGATGGTGAGACACGGTATTCCTCCCTTTTTTGTGCATCTAACAAATCCTATATTTTAGGATTCTCCTTGGTCCCAACTCCACCCCCCTTTTTACATGAACACTGGGCTGAGGAAGAGAATGACTGAAAGTAACAAGACTAATTCTCATACATCGTAATGGACATGTCCCATTAATCGGGTCAGGCACTTGACTTTAGTGCATACACACTTTGAGCAAGGCGGAACACGAGTACGAGCAGCACTTCTGGAGTGAAGGCAAACCTAGTGGAGCAGAGCGACGGATCAAGGAACGAGAGCAGCAGGTAAAAAACCCCAAGAGTTCCCTACTGGAGGTTGTTGCCTCCGATAGGCCGTGAAAGAGATGTGGATAAGGCCAGATCCCGCATCAGAAGGCTGCATTGAGTTTCAAGGATGCCAGCAACCCTACCAGTGAATAGCAGAGTTGGGGAGGCGAGGCCAAGCCTGTGATACTAACCTTAACCCGTGAATTGGAAATCATAAAACCAAGAAAGAACCGCACAAAGCCGGTGAGTTGACAAGGGACCTGAGAGACTGGTGTGTGTTAACGAAAGTTTGAAGCGGCAACATTATATCACAAGTGAAGGCTGCACGCGTGTGGATGAGACACGAAGAAAGGCAGACCTGTGAATGAACTTTTAAGTAAGGACAGCTGTGAAATCAGTGATACTGAGTGATGGAGTGGTCCGGCGAAAGGAAGTAGCCCACTCAAAAGTCTCCGGGAAAAGTTAATTGTTTGTAATGATAAAGAGAATTAACTGCAAAAGCAGAGTAAGCAAAACTAACTCCTAGAAAAAGGGAGAGAGAAAGTTGAGCCTTGCACTTTTAGTTGAAGTGGTCCTGTGGAGGTCTGTAAAGAAAGCCACGCAAATTCGAAAGTCTTTGACATTCAAAAGCGGTCTGAGCCCGACTGAGGGAGACACGATGTGTAATAAGCTTGGGGAAGGGAGCCCCCTTGCAAGTCTTGTTGAACTTTGTTCTGTAGAAGTCTGAGCCTGACAGAGGGGGACCTATGTGAACTTTGCTGTGAAAGGTCTGAGGCAGACAGAGAGGGCGCTGCATGAACTTTTTGTTGAAACATTATTTGGAAGTCTGGAAAGAGAGACTTTAATGTGGAAGGCCAGGCGTGCCTCGATCCACGTTTTGGAACTGTTTATTGTGTTAAAAAGCCAAGCCAGCATGTGTCATCCTGCCTACAGAGACTGCCTTACGCCGTGTGGTCTAACGTGGGGAGGAGAGCTGGTTCAGTCACATTTATACTTTTGAACACTGATTTTTCCTTTACATACATATCTCCTTTATACACAGAGATAGGGCAGACATTAAGTTTTGTTAGCATAGGCCATTTTTATTTGACTGACTCCACTAGGACTGTTTTGTTTATTGTTTGATGGTCGAGACTACTCCCATCTTAGTTATAGGGCAAAGTAGGAATTTTTCCAACCCCTTTTTCCAAACCCAGAAACTTCAATAACATTTTTACGAATTGTACCTATTGTGTCAGTGCCGTACTTGTAATACCATGCCTCCCCTACAGTGCATATGGAGCCATTATGGTGGCTGTAAATTGGTCTAGAGCAGATGTTATGTTCTAGGTGTGTCTGACATCAAAGTGATTGCCTGCTTGCTGCAGTTTAGAGGAGCAATAGGTATTTAATACACATGATGTTTGACCGCATGATGGGCTCGATGTGTGCTCGATGGTGACATTTTTGGCCAAAGATTACCTTTTACATTTCTCGATGGGGCAAACTCCAGAATAGTAATTTAAGACTGCTAAACTGGGAGGCCAGGTGTCACCCAGCCTAGAATAGACTGTGTAAAAAGGGAATGCAGTTGGAGAGCAAAAGGGCTGCTATGACTTAAAATGCAAGCTTGGCACTCAGGAGGGGAGAGGAGTGTGATAATAAGATAATGGGCCTCATTACACGGTATGCGGTAACCATGGCGCTATTAGCGCCAAGGTTGCCGCCAGTATTTTACCGTGTCCGCCTTGGTGGATGGCGGAATTACCAGCCTACTCCAAGGTGAGTGTGGCCGGTAATTCCCCATTCACCAAGGCACTTCCCCATTCCCATTTTTGCCCCCATAGGGCTCAATGGGAATGGGGAAGGAGGTAATTGCGGTTCCGTAATTAGCACCAAGGTCCCTTTGCGGGCCCGCTCCTTAACGGCTGGTAAAACCAGCCGTTGAGGTCGGGTCCGGCAAAGGGACCTCGTAGTAAGGCGGTAAGGGTTTACCGGTACCGGTGCCCTTAGCGGTACCGGTAAACCCTTAACGCATACCGTGTAAGGAGGCCCAATGTATTCTCTGAGATTGGAGTCACTGCAGAGCTGTGGATTCCTGTGCACTTTCGGTTACATGACTGTACCACTTAAGGCGATGGTATGCTTCTTCCTAGTATAGTAGCACTTGTTATCACTGTAAGGCCAACTCATATTCCTAAAGAGGAGTGAGGGATTCTTTCAGCCAACAATGTAAGAGCCAATGAGGCTTACGAATAGTGCTAAAGAGCCCCAATGCCCTGAATGGCCAGTTCTACAATAGGGATAAGAGGACGACCCTGAAGACACTTGCCGGTTAGGGTGGGTTTCACTATGAAGGTTCTCTAATGGGGATAATTTCCTGCAGCTGTTGCCAGAACAGCCAGGAGACCCTTCCAGAAACTCTCATGATTTTCAGGGCTGGTGGTGGGTCGACATCTCTTGTGGTTGCTATGCTAGCCTGGAAATAATCTGAACATAAACCACCTCTGTGTAGCCACTTCTATGAGCTACAGTTACCTAGTTAGGGTCACAGGTGGCAGAAGGGTGAACCAGGCAACAGCTCGGCTGACTGGACAACATTTATTTTTTCTTTATTTATGTATTGGATATTTATAAGGCACCTATACAACGGAACAGTGTTTCAAGGTACATAGACAAAAAGGGAAAGGGACAAGGGAGAAAATAAGACAATAAATAAATAATAACTAGCAGCTGACCTATTAGCCTCCCCATAAAAATCCATATTGGTGCAGAACATTAAGGGCCAGATTTACAAAATGTTTTCAATTAGACTTTCCCAAGTGCCATCATCGTATGCATTGTGGTCACCATGCAAAGATGTACTTCAATGTATTAATATGCAACGTTGAGTTATCCTCACCCTTTTTCAAAAGCTCCTGATGCTGTTGCCATGGCTATAGATGATTTATAAACTACAAACCGAGGTTTAATACAGAATAATGCTTTTATAGCAAAGAACAATGTATAAAGAAGTAGTAGTATATTTGTTTGTAAACTAATTTGTTCTGTTTAAATGTTGTATGAATGCTAAAGAGCGTTAGATTTTAGCTTCGTTGTAATTTTATTTTTGATATGAAAAATGTGCTTAAAGTTTTTGTAAATAAACTAAAAGCACAATAAAAAATAAAAAAATAAGTAAAGAAGTAGTCACAGAATCAGGTATACCTAGGCCAGTCTTCCTCAGGCGTACAGTCTCCATCTTCATTTATACCAACAATTAAAGAAGGATCTGAATTATATAAAACTCCAAGGATAAGCAGTGTCCGTACAGTATATGGACAACCTCCGCCTGTCTTTCTTTGACATCTTTAAACAGGACGCATTGGTATTATTAACTCACAAAGCACCCAAGCAAAAACTACAGTTATGCAGAGCAAAGATACATTATTCAGGGCCCATTTATGGCAGACTCTTCCCTAATTCAAGAACTAAAGTTATACTCAAGGTACCCAGGTCTACTACACAGATGCCCACTGTAGTGGTCCTGAAACACTCGAAAAGCGCTACATAATGCAAAAAGCAAAAAGACAAGTGAAATAGTATTGTGTGCTTGAGATTCACCGCCATAGAATCCTTTTTGGGAAAACCTGCTAAGCTGTTCTGCACCGCCGCGCTTCACAGTGAAGACAGAATATGTAGACGAGCCAGGCTTTTTGTTTACATTTCTGCTTTCCGGGCATCCCTTGAGAGAAATGTCCTTGACTTTCTGCCCGAAATACCAATCGGAGTGCTCTGGGTTAAGAGAGCTTTCTGGGCATTGCACAACCACAGATGAAAGGGAAAGAAACAGTATAAAAGTGGGTGATATCTAACATTAGAGGGAAGCCCTAAACCCGGGAAGGAATTGTGAAGATACATGGGAATCCTTGCCCCGAAGGTATCATGCAGATCCGTCCCTGGACCCCATGCATTCGAGAAGCCCACATCCTCTGCTGAGTGTGGTCACCAGGAGCGTTCAATCAGCGAGACCAGGAGGGCTTCCCAGGCATGCTAAAGGGGTGTGAAAATGAGTTTGCCCATCCAAAAAAGATGAGACCAACAGACTGAACGACAGAAGGAACGTGCGAAAAGGCTCAAGAGTTTCATTAATTAATCTACCTCTTCTCACTTGCATTTTGCCTATATCACTGCCAGCTTTGCATGTTACACTGGTTCCTGTTGTTTGCTTTTTCCTGTTCATTAAAGAGCAAATGTAAACTTTGAGGCTCTGGGTCTACAGTGTCAGTTGTGTGGCATCAATTAACTTTCTACACCTAATAGAACTTGTGCTAAGGGTGGCTCTCATATCTCAATCAAGCTGCCGGTGGAGATACAGAAACCAGCCCAAGACAACAGGCTTCTTGAGGATATAAGAATATGTCAGAAAACAGATTTTGGGTAACCTAGCACCATTGAATACACCAGAGACCATACCAAGGTCTGTAGAAACGGAACAGCTGTCACTGCAGTTAAAAGTGTTCTCAAATGCTCCAGCTTTGGGGTTGCCAGAGTATAGGAGGAAATGCACTCCTTACACAAAAACATGCTTAAGGAACACTGACGGCTCACATGTTATAGCATGGCCCTGGATCCAGTACCTGTGGGATTTCCTCCCTGTCTTAGATCTATCTGTAGCTGCAGCCGCACTCATGTTGCAACAGTATGAATGTTTTGTCCTGGGTTCCCAATTAGAAGTAGCAGTGCTTCGTGTCAAAGCCGCACTGTTACTAAAGACAAAAACACGACACCTTTCACTTTCCCTGACTAAATACAAGATTTAAGATGCTGCTCTTGAATTTGAATTAATATCATATAACAATAACATGCTGTCCAGTTCTCAATCCTGACCCTTTTTTGCCTTGTCCTCTTGAAGATGAACTGCATGGGTATGTAGCCAGCCCAGATTAGCTCCTACAACCCAGAAAAGATATCCTTGACACTCCCTTGCAGAACCACGACTGAATTGCTCGACAAGAGGTCATGTTCTCAGGATGCCGCAGGATAATTGACGGTAGGATAGGCAGTTTGCTCTTCTCAGAGGGGTGCACTACCTAATGTGTTTTCCACCCAGGTTTCAGCATATCAACAGAGTAACCATATATACCAACTCCCACTATGCGTCTGACGTGGTGCATGACTTTGGGAATACATCAGTTTCATCAATAACAACATCATGAATAAATAGCAGCTCGTTTACACTCCAGAATGTTACCCAAGCACTTTCCAGTTGTAAAGTGCACATCAACAAGTTAATGGCAGGTTTTTTTCAGATGGGAATAATTCAGCAGATGAAGCTGCGAAGATAACAGTAGTTTCTTGCTCTAAGGCTACATATCATGAATAGAGAGTCAGGCACAGACCCCCCTTATTTCATTTCCTAGTAGAATTAGCACTTAAATGACGCTGCCCCAGAAGCAGAAAAAGGGGTTTGGTCTAAAATGGGCTCCCATCTGCACATAGAAAACATTTGGGATGATGGACATTTTCACCTCTTCATCCTAAAGGCAGTATTATCGAACTTGGCAGTCATTTACCACAGACTCATGCATGTAGCAAAGGAGGGTATGATAACCACCCTGAATAAAAGTTGATATGCACCGGAATGTTCTGCCACTGCACAAGCCTTTTGCAAGCTGTGTATTACCTGCCAGCAAACACATGTGGAAAGCAGCCCCAGGAGAACATCCATGGCCATTTATGAATATTCAAGCCAATTGCATCTCACTCCAAACACTACATGTATTGCTACCTGCTGGTGCTGTTAGATGCCTTCTCCGGCTGAGTGGAAGCCGGCCCGTGTCGATTAAAGAGTTCATGTCTCAATTTGGTGTATAAATCAGCCTAAACATTGAGAGGTACATGCTTCATCAGACATGTGGCAAAGGAAGGGTGTGCTGCACTCCAAATACAGCAAAAGCGCATGTGCCCACAACACTCCCCAATCAGCAGGGACAGTGGAGAGAAAATCAAAGAATAAACATGTAAAACTGTGATGAGATGCGTCTGAAGTAGCTGGACACCTTGTCCCTACTGCTTTTTAGGTATTAGTACTACAACAAGCAAAACAACTGGTTTGAGCCCAATGAAGTACTAAGGGGACATCCTAGACATCTTTCTTCATCAGAACCATCTCTTGTCTTAATGTGGTTGTTGATATGCTATTGCTATACTGCAAATTAAAGTCTTTTCATTTGCAGGTTCAGAGGTTGCTACCAAAGGAGCCAGAGTAATCTTGCCATTCTTTTGAAGTCAGGAAAGTACATGTCTTTTAAGGTGTACCAGAGGAAGAGTGCACTGGGTACTTCCTACCACTATCACAGGTTAGGAAGTTCCAGTGTGGATTAATTTAATACACTGCAAGTGCAGGTTTGCAATGAAACATGCAGACTGTGATGCTGGAAATGCATCGGAGGGGCAGGGCCTCCGTATCCTTGTCCTTTACTGCTTTTTATCGTGTGTTCTGTCGTGTTTTCCGCACAGGATTTCATGTGGGACTCCTGGCGGTGCAGCTCTCTTTCTTTTGGTTTGGTGAACGGACCCGTGGGATACCCTTATGGCACCCATGGGTGGGGGTACAACCCTGTGCCCCTAGTGTATGTTTTTGGGCACCTGTGGGTGGCCCACAGAGCAGGGTATGGGCTGGTGGCAGCTCCATGCTGAATTTGACAGGTGCGCGGAGTATCCTCCATTTTGGGATACCCCGGCCCTGCCATTGGGATCAGTTGATCCCTGATGGAAAACAAGATGGCCCCGGTGGCCCCTTGCTTTCTATTACCCATTACCTTGTTTTCCCAAAGTCCCGGGAAGCCCTGACTCTGTCCCTTCCCCCTGACTGGCTGTTGGATGGAAGTGCCATATATGGTGTTGTTGTGAAGGCCCAGTCAGACTAGCTGGAGCCTTCCCGGTGATGTATGTTGTGGGTACCTCCTGTGGGTGGGACCTGGGTGAATAGAATGTGTGACGAATATGCATTCTGTGTTGTGGGTGTCTAGTATCTGGTGGTTGACACAATGACTGAGACAACCCTGCCCGAAACCGGTATGAATGCAGCTTTGAGTGTTGAATGGCTCGGTACTTGTCCCAATACACATAACTTGTTGTGAATGTCTGGAGAGAAGTGAATGGCCTGAATACCTTGTGTGCCTGATTGGCTGCCTGCCTGCATGAATGCCCGTAGTCGTGATTGGATGCTTGAGTGTGACCCAGCGAAATGAATGGGAGATCAACAGTATATCTGGGGACCTCTTACTGCTAGGAATCGTGTTCAGAAGCTGAAGTCCACTACGACGAGTAACTGGATTAACTGACGCTTGACCTTGAAGCCCTGCTGGACGAGAAGAATTGCTGTTGCTCTCCTTCACAATCTGAAAGCTGCTGTGCCTCCAAGGACTGACCCAGAGAGGACCTGGTAAGGCACCCTCTTCCCAAGCTACGAGGGACAATCGTGCACAGCTGATCTTTGCCAACGCTCCCTTGTAGACAGACCTACGATAGGCTGCCGGCCTGATACGGGGACTGCTGCGGAACTCCAAGGAGAAGCACTCGGACTGTTGTCCGCCACTGTCGACGACCGCCGTCGCCGACCGGAGCCGCCGTGCTCCCGTTTTCCTAAGAACTTCCATTGATCATCGGACACTCTCGTCTGCATCGTCACCCGCTTGTCTCCCGCTGGAGAAGGCCCGACCGTCGACGTGCCGAGGAGCATCCACCGGTGGGTTTCCCGCCACCTAAAGACCGCAGAGACGCCGACGACTCGACGCCCTTGCTGGGCCACAGTTCTTCATCATCTCTTTGCGGTCCAGAACTATTGTCACCGAGGTGCCCCGCACGCCTCTTCCTTGCAGGACGCCAACGCTCTGTCATCGACGAGCACCGCTAGGAACGAATCTGCCACTTCCCTGCCATAGTTCACCCTGTTCACCGTCAGACATTCGACGACCCGTGACTCCTGCCTTAAAGGGAGGGCACTCAAGAAGGGCCGTCGATTCCCCGACACCGAACGCCAAGTTCCCCGACACCCCTCAACGATCCGTGGCTCCCGCCTGAAAGGGAGGCACTCAAGAAGGATCGGTCGGTGCATCGTCGGAGAATTCTACTCCACCAGGTACATTGGGGGGTAAAACCTTAACAGGAAGAAGTAAGACTATTGAACATTTGGACTGGGCTGGTGCTATATATCTTTATTTACAGGTTGCCCAGGTGGGGGGGGATCTCCACACAGAACTGTGCCTAGGGGTAGGGGTCAGTATTCTGCCTATTTTTCAACCATCTTGCGTTCCTTCCTATCTCTATTGCTGGTTTACTCGTTATTGATCTGTGTGACATTTTAACCGTACAGTTGATGCACTTTAATGAGATTTGATAACATTAGTGGTACCACTCTAGACGTGTATATATTTATCATTATTGACTTCCAAGTACAAAGTGCGTTATTGTGATCATGTACATACCTTTGAATATTAATTATATAAAGACTATGTTTTCAGTAATACAGTGTGTGGACATTCCTTTGTGGGGGTTCGGGGACAACACTGTACTTAAGAACCAGCCCGTATCACCTCCTGAGAAGCTAGGCCTTGATTGCTCGACTACTTTACCAATAATAGATAATCTTGGCTGGGGTCCTCTGTGCCTCTCCTCTACCATAGAGAGAGCGGAAGTACAGACACCCCCCACTGGTCTTTACTCAGACGAGTGATAGTTTTCTGGTGGGACCTCTTCCGTCGTGACTGTAATCAGGGAATGTTGGGAAGTACATCAGAAATGTTTGGTTAGAGAAATTGATAGAATTAATCTGAGTAACGTTATTATCACTGCAGATAGAGCTGGCCTGGGTGGTGCAAGAATAACAGCATGGCTTCGCAAAGGCGAGTCTGTGATTTCCACAGAGCCTGGCAGTGTCAGTGAATTTGAAATGGTGATTTATTCTGTCTGCAGCACAATGCAAGGAGGGCCAGTTTGTCACAATTTGCTACACCCTTCATAACTGGATGTCAAGGATGATGCCAAGGTAGCGGCTGCCACTAATAAACCAAAAACACCTGTTCCGCGAATTAGCCCAACGATACTAATTACTGTTTACAGGACTTTTCCCCGATCAAGGTGGCACAAGCCTTCGGTTGTTACCATTCTAGTTTTTTTAAAAAATACTATTAATTTGTATCTTCTAGCAATGGAACAAATTATAGCAGGGCCCTAGTGTTAAAGTAATGGAACTGTACAGATAACAGAAGCAGATCAGCTTCCACATCTAGTACACAACAGTACTCTCAACAAACGGTAGTATTCCTTAAAGGAGTAAACATGGTGGCACTCCCAGGTTATAGCAACAGATTAAGACAATGTCAATGGGTCTTATGGTTTCTTATTTACACTTAACTGTGAAAAAAACACTACTGGAAGTGTGTTCAGACATCTCATTTATGGTGCACTTGCATGCATGAGCAGAGCAAGGTTTCTTGTTTTATTGTGTAGTAATCTCGCTTTCATGTTATGAGTGTGTTGTGAGTGAATAAAGAATGGGCCCCTTTAAGAGAAAGAGGGCATGCAATGGTGAGAGGGAGGAGGGGGGAAGAGGAGGAGCAAAGGAGGAAGAAGGCAGTAATGTTCTGGAGGAATAAAGAGAAGGTTGGGGTGGACAATGACTCCCGTGGAATCATTTAGTGTGTGTAATACAGCCCCACGAAGGGGGCCAACAGAGCGGTGCAGAACTTAGCAATGCCACTACTGTATGAAGTCAAGAGATGCGTATGAGACAAGCCTAGACCGTTTTGAATTCAGATATTCCTTTGTTAATGTCACACCAGATCCTGTCCGTTTTTTATTGTATCTGTCGGTATTCCGCAGAATGTCAGTGCCTGAATTGTTCCAAAGGGGCATCTAAACGAGAAGTAACACAAAGGATCGGCCTGGGAAAATACTGTTCTTGCAGTGCTTATTGGGCCAGCCACTTAACTGTTTGGGTCACACACCGAAGGTAACAGGACTTGTAAGTGGGGCAAAAATATCCTACACTGATGACAATATTGGAGAATTGAAGAGAATCACTGCCCTGATCACAGCTACTCAAGAACCTCTGAAATGCCTGATCTGAAACATCACCACAACGGAAGTAGCTCTGGAATGGGATATCCCCATTAGCCACTAAGGATTCGTGAAGAGGTGCAACACCAGGCTTGGTCCCAGAAACTTCCAAAATAATCCAGAACACCTGCAGAACCATGGCCAAGTAGAAGGCTTTGTAAGGTCAGTAGCTAGAGCCATCAGATCACAACACTATTTTTTTTTTTTAGGCTTGCGGACCCATCAGACGAGTTTCAGGCCCCTTCAATCCACACAGCTGGAAGACAGAACGAAGTAGAAAATGCTAAGAGGGTTGAAAACTGTACAACAAAGACCTTTTACTTCCTAGAGTGCAATTCTATTGACATAATTTATTATTACCTTGTTGCTCTAAATAGCACTCTTAAAAGTGGATTAGGAATGGTTTACACCACCAGACCCTGAAGATGGCCATGAGCAGTGTTTTAGATGAACCAGAGAACATTTTTAAAATTGATGCCCTGATGAACAGGTGTAGACGTTACTTTAGGGCTAACAAACGAAAGCACTCTGTGACAGCCCAGTCCCCATCTAACAGATGAATGTGTAAAAGGGTAAGGGGTAGGATTTGGGCGTGCCTAAAATTCAGGGGAATTTTTGGAGCAGTTGCTGCATGTTTCATCATTCTCTGTTTTTGTCTACGTTATTCTCTTTTCAGCTTGGACACAAATATATTTGCATTATATAAGACAGCATACGTCAGGATTGTCAGTACCGCTTGGGAGGGCCCACTGTTAGAACAATTGGTATGCTTATAAGCCCTCAGTGGAGCATTAGATGTTTGGCACTAATAATGCCAACAGCACTCCGAGGACTAGGCACTGGGAGGCATTACATTGTATGGATGCTCATTGAGAGAAAGGATGAAAGACATTTCTAGAAGGTTCTGGTTCAACTGACCAGTACAGCAGGTATATTACATTGACAGTAAAGAAAGAGAAGATTTTGCAGGACTATGGCCCTCATTACAAGTCAGGCGGTGGACCATGGTGCTATTAGCACCATGGTGGATGGCGGAATTACCGTCCCATTCCAAGGTGAGTGGGGCGGTAATTCCCCATTCCCATTTTTGCCCCATAGGGCATAATGGGGATGGGGAAGGCGCTAATTACGGCACCGTAAAGTACGGTGCCGTAATTAGCACCAAGGTCGCTTAGCGCCTTGGACTTTAACACCTGCAAAAAGCAGGCGTTAAAGTGTGAATCAGGCGTTAAGGGTTAACGGCGCCGTTAACCCTTAACGCCTGACTTGTAATGAGGGCCTATGCCTTCAAGGCAAAGCAGGGAGTCTTCTCAGCAATTGTCAATGTTATCCTTTGTGTGTATTATCTTAATATATGGTTGGCATCTCATCATCACTCAATGATCTATAAAGGTCAGCGTCTTGTGGGTGGTAGCAAAGTGCTGTTAGAAGGGGAAATGCAGTGAGTGTGTGTTTCTTACTGAATTGCAATGCAATAAACCGTTTGTCTTTTGCTACTCTTAAAATTAAATTGGGAGAGCTTCTAAAACAGGACTACAACTACCTGGCAGTAACAGGATTTTATGTCAATTCCTTTGGAAATATCAATGTTGAGTCGGACATGCACCCAACGTTCAATCATACAGGATGGCAGTAAGACCACTCTATAATCCTACCACAATATTCTTCTGTGGCAGATTGTGGCTCTCATTCGTAACCAGTCATTAACATTTAAGAAGAAAACACGTTACTTAACTTTGCTAGCACACAAAGGTTCTCAAGATGAATAACGTTTGGTGGGAAGGCATTCCTTCGTGAAATTATGCCAGATGTTTTCAGTTGATACTAGAACATCTTGTGAATCTCCAGGTGACATCTTCACACCTCACGTGCATGTGGAGGACATCTACAGATTGGACTGAACTGATCTAGTCTCGGAACCTGCTCAGCAAGGAGAGATATGGGCAATACAAGGCAAGTGGCAGAAGAGCACTTTGTTCTCAAGGAGGAAGGGCATAGGCAGATCCAAGACAGCATGGGGTGCACTGAAAAGCATGTCCACATTGTGTATTCTCTCTACATTCTTAGCGCTGCGCCTACATGTACTCTACTGGGAGCAAGACCCTTAGTGGAAAGTCAATCCCCCTTTGCAGCCATTCCTACAGACGAGTTTCTAGATGGAACTTCGCTAAGCCCTAGCTAGCAGGTGGATTGGTGGCTTCCAAGCCTCCTGCGATCAAGTGGGAGCCCAAAACCATCCATTCTGTTCTTTGTTGGGTCTGTGGACAGTATATATATTTCGTTTTGGATCACAACAAATTGCTGAGAACTGCTTCAAAGCACACAGAGAGGCAGACATTTACAATGGACCACAGTAAAGTGCACATTCCTGGATGTGAATTAAAACAATTCAGCTCCCAGTCACCTTTCATATGGATGAAGGGGAAGTGGCCCTTTGCCTGGCATACTTTCGGCACATAACAGACATTAGATAGAAGGTTGTTCTCTGGGTACCTAGGCATTCAAGGTCCAGACTATGTGCTTTGAAGTGCCAGAGTATTATTCAGCTTCAGGGGTTGAGGGGCAGTGGAGGAGATCAGAGTGCTCCAACTCAATGTGGTTTTGTAGAGGGGGACCCCAGCACCCTATGGTTCAGGAACCTCTCAACCATGCCTCTGCTCAGCAAACTAAAATACTTCCACTTCAAGCCTGGTGTATGTCATCCTACACATACTAAACTGGGAGACCACTTCATACATGAGGCAGTTTTCTTTTGAACCTTGAGATACTGCTATGCCTGTAGTTGCACGAGAAAACCACTCAATCTACCTGGTTCAATGCAGCCCATGCTACAATAGAGGTTCTTCCAGCTGCTTGAAACATCTGGATCAAACCTTCTGCTTCCCCCAATATCTAGCCTTCCTGTGGAACTTGGAAACAGTCAAGCCATTGGGACGCCCATTTGTAAATACATGCCGCAATGTCTGTATACCAATGAGCTCAACAGCTTCAAACTAGCTCAAACTCACAGAACGCACTTAAGGAATACTCAATGGTGTGGAACATTACACAAAGAACTAAGGTAGAGAACATGGCCTAGCTATCCTTTCCCAGGCATCGTAGGCCCTGGCCTTACCATGGGCCTTACGACTGGTTAAATCCAATTTCTATTCCTTAACCAAAAAGAAACAAAAGAATACCTTTCGGTGCCGCTACTCCCCCCTTACAAAAAAAAAGAAAATCCTGCAGTACAATTGATGTACATTTTACTAGTAAATACTTTTTATTGAAATTTACTTGGATAGCACTTATTCTGGTACTTCCGGTATTGCTTGAAGCTTCCCCTGCTAATCAACATCTCGGGGGATTATAGATCACCCTCAAGGACATATACCATCCACCTGTGCCCATTTAACCTTCGGACTAAAAACAACCAGGAAAGTTGTGGTTCAGGTTTTGGAATAGCGTATCTAATCTTGTGCTGCCCTCCCACTATTTTGGCCAGGGGGTTATTATATTACCACTGGACAGCCACAGGATACTCCCTAGATGTTTATGAATTGTCCAGGATTACAAAATTCACACCCTGAATAGGGGTCCAAACACCTCCCCACAAATGAACTATACATTCCACAAATGCAGAAGATTCTTTGAGGATCTTTGGATTCCACAGGAGGGAGTAAGCCCAATGCCTCCAAAGCTGCTTGGTCATTAGAACCAGCAGTCCAGGGGTGCAGACAGTTCCTCCTCAGTCGGAAATGGTGTTCTTCAGGAGGAGCGCCAGAGGCATAGGCTAACAGAAACTGAAGGAGGGACAGGCAGATTACCCACGGGACTAGTTCTTGAGGTTGAACTGAGGTAGGAAGGACTCTATTCCGTCTGACCAAAAAAGGCCCAAAACAGAAGCAACGCATGAAGCCTCTTCCACAAGGGATCCCAGACTAAAAAGACATGGGAGTTTGAGTCCATCAGCATTCTACATCAAAAAAGGTGTGTAACCAACTGAGCCAATACTGAAGAACCAAAAAAATGCTGGCTATTAAAACTCTTAGGCCTAGCACACTGTATATAGAAGAAAAAACCAATGTGGTGTTGAAGGAGGCAGCTAAGAGAATATTGGAACTGGAGAACTTGCAAGATACTTGGGGGTGGTGTGGGCGTTCTCATTCTACCCCCTTGTCAGGAATGAATACCTAAATCATTTCTAGAATATCCAAAAGGGAAACGTCATTGAGCCTGTTAATGGCACAAGATAACTGCCCATGGCATGTAGACCACCCTCACTCCTTTTTGGTGCATTTGTTTTAAGACTTGGCAGCAAAGCCACACTAGTAACATGTTTGGCATCATACTGTATCTTGCTTTTAGAGTGCATGCCTGGACAATGAGTAGCAGCAAAAGGGCCACTCCATCAGGTGGCAAATGAGGACTTTTGTAGGACAGCAGAATCATTGGTATCAATGCAACTCTGCACGATGGCAGAGGTGGTCAACCTCCAGAGGGAGAACTTGCACACAAATCCTGCAGGCATTTACAAAGCTGAGCTAAGGCCTGCCCCTGCCCATACCCTCTGCCCCCTTCAGTACTGTAATCTTGCCAGGCAGGAAGAGGATCTGGCACTGATGGCTTGGTGTTGGGCAGTCCATGCAGCATAGGGGGAAGACATGTGCCTGAAGACATTGATGGGCTGATTCATGGAATTATGTGCGCCAAAAACGGGCTTTGTGCGCCATTCTGCTCGCAAATCCCCATTTGTGAAACAGGGATTTGCGGGCAGAATGGCGCACAAAGCCCGTTTTTCGGCGCACATAATTCCATGAATAAGCCCCTGAATAGTTGCTCAATAGACCACAGAATGACCATGAACTTTAGTAGCGCACAGGAGAATGCAAGTACAGGACACTGGCAGCACCCATCAGCATTTGTTTTTCAGTGCATCAGTCTTTTTAACCAAATAGTTCATATCCAAAGAATGGCCAATATGTGCTTTAACCTCAGGCTAGAATGCACTTTAGGCCATCTTGTCATCTGGCTCTGGCAGATTGCCTGTAGTGCAGTCCTCAGATTCGGCTCCGCCCACTTATATGTAGCTAGTCATTGGACGCAGCCTCCCTTCTTAAGGTCCTCTGTCAATTTGTAGTCTAGCAGGTGCTTCAGTATAGGTGTCACATGGAACCACATCTGTCCAAGTATGGCAGAATCACCATTATATTTGGCATTTTGGCACTTGTGGCCACCGTAACTAGATCCCTATTGCACAAGCCATCCACCTTTATGATCAGGTAGGATGTAACATTGTGCCAATACATTCACAAACCTCCCCTTCGACACAGGTAGGCTCAAACCATCCCAGCATCTAAGCAACTCATCTGAGATGAAGAGGGCCAATGGAAGGGGTTCCTCAGGATGACAAACCCCCCAAGGGTCACATACGGGAATGGACGTCACTTATGGCTTGCCCACTAAATCGAAAATGGAAGCAGTACTTTTTGCCAAATGACTGTAGAAGCCAAACAGAGTAAATGCTCTACTTAAAGTTACATGGAACACAAATCTCATCTGGGTGGAACTCTGAGGCAAGTCCTCTGGTGCTTCCTTTGAAATGTAGTCATCCTAGAAGCGAATATGATTAGTTACAAAACAATCCTTTCATGGTCACGGGCTTTGTACTAAAGAGCAGTTTATTCTAAATTGGCTCAGTCAACGCAAAACAGAATTTGAGAGCCAGGTAACAGCTAAAGTGTAAAACACTTCACTTCTAGGGTATTCACGCTCTAATGGGCTCACCTGACAGCAAAACAGCCGTTTCCTCTTCCTCCCAACAGTACAGGAGGCTTTTCCTTCACGGGGCTTGTAGTGAATACTGCAGCACCCCTTAAACACCTTTAGGCTTCGGTCTTTCACCACCTCTTCCACATTCAGCTCAGACTGCATCAGTTTTAACTTGGTCGACTCTTTTCTGAGCTGTTGTATTAGTGCCATGTTATCTGCATCATTTAGGCTTTCCTCTTGGAGCCTATTCAATCCGATGGGCATCTCTGCAATGCAGTTCTTTATGGATTTGTCCCAGCCGAGGTGCACTTCCACCAACGACTCCGCATTTTCCTTCATTGGGAAAGTGGATGTCAGCCAAACCTGTAAAGTGCGGGTATCGTGTTCAATTCATGGACTAGACAGTCAACCATTGTCCACAGATTTAACTATTTCCTTTAATTGAGAATTCTTCACAGTGCACACCTGCAGTGGGCACTGCCATATTGTAAACACAGGCAGGACCCACCAGGGTCTGACCATATTCAGCTACAACCATGTCTGTGCAGATAACAGCACACATGATAACGCCCGACCTGTCCAATTGTGTTTATTCTGACAAAAAATAAAAGTGAGTATCCACTACAACCAGCAGCAAGTTTTGTTTTGATGAAATGAAAACACTGCAAGGGCACTAGGGCTAGTAATTAAGCCCGCCTTAAACATGTCCTGTCGCAACAGCCTATGCTCATGTGTGACATTTCCACATAGCTGTACTTTTTAGCTAACAGAGCTGCTGCATACATCTGACTTAAAATACCCACACGAACAGTACAAATTTAAGTTCAGACTGCAAAGTGCTTTTGACTTTAAGGCCAAGACACTTGTTTTTTTCTTATAGGGCAGTGCTTTTTTTTAACCTAAGGCAGGCAGCTCTCAAGAATGCAGACATATACATCCACTATATTAATGATCCAAGTGATAGACTATGACATCCTTTTTAGTTTTAGCTATTAGGTGTGCCACCTATAAGTCAAAACTACTGCACTGGAGTACAGATAGGGGGAAATGGCACAAAGCTTGTAAGTGTTGTCTGGATATCTCCCTCTACCCCCCATTGACTGCCTATGGCCATGCTAATACCTATGGCAATTCCCACCCAGTCCCTGACGCCCCCCCCAACTCCCCAAAAAAAACACAGCCTCATGGCAGCACGTTGAGCTACCTTTAATCAGGCCTTACTGTCAAACTTTACACTCGTAGTGCCTGCCAGTGTTTTCTCAAGAGTCTTCTTAGAGTGAATGACTTAATGGGCACTGTACACACACCATTGGTGTAATAAAAATGTCTTGACCAGGTCTGTCTTCAGCCACTTTTAAGTACCATGCGTGTCCTTTATTGAAGTTCTGTTAAAAACAAGCATTGGCAAAGCCAACAGTTTTGGCGTGTGCACAAGTATTAGGCATTTTCCAGGAATGCTATTAGTTGGGAAGGTTCTCGAACCATTTTGCACCTGCTGCCATTGATGGTCAGTTAATTCCAATACAGCAGTACCTTTCCCATGCCTACACGAAAGCCCAAATTGTTGTCATTGCAAATGCTTGTTTTGCTTTACCCCTGATGCACAGGACCGTGCATCAAGGGTAGAGCAAATTTAAATGTTTCCACATGGCTAATCTGGACCATATTGAATGTAGGCCAGTCTAGCCACTAATAACACTGATGTGCAGCCACCCTGGATATACATTCTGGGAGACCTTATGGGGTAATACTGGCATATATTGGTGCAACCTGCATGGGAACAGCCGGCATTAACATATTTTTATACTGGCATATGTATTGGGCAAAGGCGGTATGAAATGCATTTGAAAATGTTCTTGTGTGTGGTTGGTGACTTGTACTATTGGTTTTCCCATGTGCTACCATACAACACCAATTGGCAACTCAATTTTTTAAAGAAAGTGCTGTAAAATGCACTATTTTAACCCAATGTTTCAAACATTTTCTCGGGAGTGAGAACCCCTCTCAAGAGCCCTTTGTTTGGGTTGGGCTCCCTCACCAGCCCCCACTGTTCATGTCACTTTGTATGATGTGTGTTGTAATACGCATACAGGGGCTGGACCATCCTTAATGCTGGCGCCTTGCACCACTAGTCGACATGCCATCCTATACACATTTATGCATATGATACAAAGGATAGTCTGGCATAAACCTTTCTTCAGTAGAGAAACCGAACTTTGCTGTAGTTGATTCACAGTTGTAGGAATAAACCATATTTCGGTTCCTCCAAACAAAAACTCAAGGGGATATTTCTCATGTCTCCTGTTTGCGGCGGTGCCACCGCTGGCCCAGTGCAAACAATCATAAGGGGGCCTCACCACACCTTGTGACAGCCCTGGGTTAAAGTACTTCCTCCTGAAAAACCACCTCAAACTCTCCCAACCATCTGGAAAACCAGCACACTCAATCCTCAAACAGGATAGCTCGCGATTGGTGCCCAAACATTGGGCAAGAAAACAGTAATCACTGAAAAAACAGTGAAGGTAGAGCCAATGAAAGGGCCCCCTCAGCACTTTTAGAATCTAAGGAGCGTAGAGCTTCACCGCCTCATTGACTAGTGTGCAGCATGGCCATCCCACTGAATCCATGAATAGCCAATGCTAGGGAGCTAATCTTCACCCTGGTATTCATGTTTTCCAACAGAAATCGAGTTAGATTATCTAGGTTCCATTTGGGATAGCTGACAATAGTTTTGCGGCATAGTCAGGCGATACAGTATGCTTTTGAAGTGTTGACATTCCTGAAGATAATGTGGGAATGAGCGGAGTTTAGGAGAAAGAGTAACATCTGTGTTGAGAGCCTAAAGGGTTTGTTTTTTGGCAACTGTAAATTCCATGTGCTGGTGGTGTATTCTGTTTAAAGTAAACACACTAAAATGGCTACATTGCATTTTAGCTGTGCCATGCTTACAATGGGTGAGAGACTCACTTAAAAAAAAGAGAGTGAGTGAATGGTATTTGGATTTTCGATTTTTGTGTATTGATTTGGAATTGCAGAATCAGTTTGCAATGGTTTGGGGGAAAAGACAATTTATATTTTTCTAAATTGCCCCTAGGGTATGTGACTGCTTCTCACACTATGCCATGGGTTTGCTCCTAAAAGACAAAGTACTGTTGCGTTATAAGTGATGTATGTTTTGGAAATGTTGTTGACACATTAACAGCCCACAAGCCATCTAGAGTGTGGGTTGCACTTGCAGGGAAAACGTGCAGGGAGCTGCACTACACATGACCTGTTTTAAATGCACTGAAATAATTGGTTTTATTCTGGCAATGGTACAACAGAATGAAAGATCTGTGTGTGATAAGACAGCACAAAGATTTAGTGGGTTGCGGGTTCTTTTGAAAGATCGCACATTGCATTGGAGTGAGTTTGTGAAGCCAAACTACAAGGTTACGAGGAAAAAGAAAAATGTATGCCTTTACATGGAATATTGATCAGTTTAAAAAAGGATAAAAGACATTTTGCAAAATTACATGGAGTAGAATCTGATGACAAGGAAAAGTGCCTCTTTTGAAAATAAGAGTCTTGCTGTGCAGAGCTTGTGCCTTGAAGATAACTTGCACTGTCTTGGGCGAGGTGCGCGAAAGGAAAAAACTGTTGGAGGAAGGCAGGAAAGCAGAATGCCGCGCTCCTGTTCAGTAAAATGGTGTTTACAGAAGCTGGCAGATATGGGAGCTTTTCTGAGTTGCTGAAGCAGTGCAGGAAACAGTTAATCTGGATGAACTGTCTGAAACGAGTGCCTTCCATTGAAGCCGCCACAGTTTAAGAGTTATAGGCAAAGAGATAAGCTTGCTGCGTGGTATGGCGCTGCCATGTGCACAGGAAAGATAAACAATGACATTCCTGCATTCCATCCCCTGTGAGAGACACCGTCAGTGTGAGCAAAGACTGAGGAGGGGATGCAAAGACAGAATGCTGAAACAAAACTAGGCAATAATTGTTGTGAGTGAGAAGATGAAAAAGAGCGCAATCTACCTTACACATGCTGATGTACGCATGCTTTCTGACACTGGCATGCAATAACAGAGCTGATCAGAAGTAAAGAATTTGCCCAGTATCAACACTGGAAGGAAAATAAATGCTGCATGCAGAATGGCAGACGGGCGCATCGCATCTGAACATTTGGGGAACCTGTGCATCTGTGAATGGGCTAAGAAAAGACAGCCGCCCATTTCAAGAGACATTGCCGTGCAAGCTGCATCCCAGTACTCCATGTGATGTGAACTGAAGTAAAGCGCTGTGCACTGGAGAAGAAACCTCTAGGCGCTGTGAGAAGTGAAAATACACAGCTGGCAAAAATGCAAGCTACATTGCCAGGGCTGGAGTAACTGACAAAGACATTATGGTGTTCCAGATGGAAGCAAAACTGACAAAGGTAGCCGTTTTGCAAGAAACAACATGCAGAGCGGGGCTTTGGAGTATAACATGAACACTGCACACTAGCCAAGATCCAGAAGCCTCACGTCTTAGTGCAAGAATTAATGATTTGTTGAAGCAACAAAATAAAGAAACTGACTTAGACTATCGCGCTCAAAGGGGTGGCCCAAGAAATCAGCAGACACCCTTTGGGAAAATGACAAGTGGAAAACCAGAGGCTTGAAAGACACTAGCTGTATGGAGAAAAATAAACAAAGCTGCTTGTGCAACTGCAGGCGGTATTGGACTGAAAGACTTTACCTTTGAAATATGGAGTGATGCCAGCAGGGCAACCTAAATCAAGATCATGAGACACTGGAAGCAAGTTGGCGCCTGGCATTCGTGATCGCTCTGGTGACAAAGAAAAGCATTGATCCATTTAGAAGTGCGACCTGGGTACCTATTATATGGCTTTTGTAAAATCACAGATCAGTCTGAAGTACCATTGACCAACTATGATCGCATTGCACAAATGAGTTTGTGATTAGGTAGTTACACCCCGTATGGTTGAGTGTAAATAAGCCCCCAGTAACACAAAGAAGGGTGACCAATAATTGTGGTAGCAATGATAAAGTGTGTAGTTACCTGATGAGACTTCTGAAGGTGGGGGTGGTGTTAAGGGAAGGGGTGGATAACGCTGAAATTGTAGTTTTGATGACATCCTAACGTGAATAACAATGACATTGTACTTTTGATGAAATCCTAACATTTCTGTTTGTATTTTGCCTAGGCAAAAAACCAAGACAGTTGCGTGCCATGATTGGGGTAGATGTGTGCAATTTGCGGGTGACACTGATCAGTCAAGCAGACTCATTCTCAGAGAAAGCGAGTCACTGCGAGATGATATGTGAACTTTGAACCTGTCCTGCACCGCACTCAATGCTGCTAACATGCATGACGTATGAGGACATTTGTTCTGCAACCTGCGAGAAGGTGTCCAACAGAGTAATAACTTTTGCTGAACTGGCACGGTGCAGACTTGGCTAGTTATCAAACATTTGATGCTGCATTCAAATGATTCAGTTGCTGGAAATAACCTGGTTGATATGTTTTGCCTTTCTTGTTTAAAGGACTGTGGACAATGGGTTGTGGACTGTGACATCATGCACCACAAACAGCTGTGTGACACAGCACTTGAATGCTAACACATTGAAAAAATGGTTTTTAAATGAATTTTTGAGATGAATCTGAAAAAACGAAATGTTTTGCTCTTCGAACTGAATTGCTTTAACCAGAGATGATTTGCCTTTTCTAAAACTACTACGTTGCACGTAGGCAGGAAAATGATTTATGAATTGTTGGGGCAGCAGGATTATGCAAGCAGGAGCGTAATATATTTTGAGATAAAATAAGTGCGCACACCAAAGTTAGCTGTGTGTAGGTTAAGGTCCTTAATTTGAAGTAATGCTGCCAAGTGTGTGAGCTCTTATTTGAGATGGTAAACTTTGAAACACTGGATACTTTTACAGCCAGCCTTAAGGCGGGTAAATGAAACCATGACTGACTTGATACTTGATTTTATGACACAGTGTGTGACACGGTTTTTGTTAAACCAACCAGTTTCATGTTTCTGTGGGGACAGCTGTCTCCAGCACACTAATGCAAAGAGTCACCTTTTGATTGTAGACATTTAGTATAATTCCTTGGAAAAGCGCTACAAATGAGTATCCACATGGAATTGCTAGCGTACTGGCCTGGCACAATGTCAGGCATCTTTTGTCACTGACTCATATGACTGGTGCTTATGAAATCCTAGGCCCAAATGTTTCAGTGAATGGATCCAACAATTTGTTTTATGTTTTTATTTTCTGACCAAGAACTGCAGCGAGTGTTCTCGCCAAGATTTTATGGACTATAATTTGACTAAATGCATTTCATACAATGGTACGATGAAACAGCCACTGCCGGATGGTAGTATGGTGTTTGTAGGAAAAACTAATATTGTATATGGTAGGCATCCTACTTGGAGAAGGGTATTCTCCAAGTCACACAAGGTAGAAACTGTGAACAGGTTAGATCTTCCAGTAGTAAGGCAACATTTAAATTGTAGGCTGGTAATGCACACCTCTATAATTACAGTGATACACATAGACATAGATTTATCACGAGGCAATGTTTCCTTAGTACTACCAAGCTGCTACAAATGGAGTCCATTTCTATGGCCCATCACCAAAGTGTGCGTAGCTAGGGAGCTAGATTCATTAATTGCGGGACCAGCGGGGGGTGACAGGAACTTTATACGATTTTGACATAGAAACTGTGCACAATAAGCTAGCCACTATGGGTTCTGATGCCAGCTCTGCTATAAAACCTCTGGCCTAGTGGGGTCCATTGATACGCTGAACACTGCTACAAGTATTGGCCACCACTGCAGATGGCAGAATTTTAGGTATGAAGACATTTTTTCTGCCATAGGGCAGGTCAACAAGACTGCTAAATACACACAATGCATTTTATGGCAAACATTGTTTAATCAGCAGGTGTTGGCTTTTCGCTCCAAGTGGGGGCGACCATCCTCAACCCACTGGCACACAGAGCTACAGTTAATAGCAAACATATGGATCAAACCGCTTGCTTTTGATTGCATGAATAACACATGCCATGCTTTAATGCAAATTAGTAGAATTGTTTTTATTTAGATAACCTGGTGCCCATGGGTTCACCTTGCTCATGAAATTAGATGGTTTTTGGTTGGGTTCCACATACATGGGGGAAGTGTCTAATCACACAGCCCATAGGCATGTTTGAATGCCCTGGGATCAGGGGGAGGGTAGGCCCTTAGAGTGAAAGGCTGCCAGGTTTAGAATTGGTAACCATACATAAATGCAATAGTGCATTGTAGATTAGACTACACCGGATTGCCTTGACATTCTAACTGCATGCTGCTTTTTAACTGACAGTCAGTTATACAATAATTATTTAGGTATTTTTGTGTAGGCCAGGTTTTGGCTAGAGTAAATGTCCATGTTCACTTTGTGTAGGTATTTTTTTTTTGTGTAAGCCAGGCTTTGGCAAGAGTATATGTCACTGTTCACGTTGTGTACATTTTTGTTTAGGTAGTGTTTTTACTAACCTTGCATGCCACGCTGACTAACCGCTAGAAGATAGTTTGCTTAAACCTTTTGCAAAGCCCCAAGGTCTTTATCACTGCACTACATACTATGTTGATGGGTATTAACCAGCATTGTCGCACACACTTTGAATAGGGGTGGAGTGTAGTGATACACAAAATTGCAAATTTGCCAATCAGGGCTTTAGATGACAGCATTAGCTGCTGAAAGCCACTAGTTTATTCAAAGTGTGTGCCAAAAATGCTGACAGTAATCTGTTGTAGCACTTCCATTACTCAGTGGTGAGCTACAAGGAATATGCAGGCCTAGTAGGGGTGGTAGGTCACATTATGCATTGTAGATAGACAGGCAGGGCGAAGGCCCCATTTCTGTAGCTAATAGACATTATTGGAGTGTTTGGAACATTATGGCACCTATATAGCGATTAGATAGCCAATCTTAAGCGCTATGAACACTAAGCCATGAGTGCATGCCTTTTGGAGCTTGCTCAAATGGGGTTAATTCATCTCGGCTTCTCTTAGAATATTCTGCCTTTCTAACTGTAGCCCTGCATGGCTTCGTAAATAAATCCTGTTTCCCTGAGAAGGCCTGGTACGGCCTTGCCCACACGCTGATAAGGACATTCCAGTGCTTTCGCAGAGAGAGCTCCAAGGGAGGGGTAGGAGCGAGCAGGGAGCATCACAGAATTGGGTTTTTCCATGAGCAAGCCTATATTTTGCACAGGGAAAGTTCTAGAACTGTGCATCATGGACTGACAGCACGATATAATAAAAAATGCATGCCCACATGACTCAGGTGGGAGATCGATCTGTGGACTTGGTTCGAGCAAAATCGAGTGTCCGGAACCTGCTGCTCTGTCGGCACCCTGCAGTGCTGTCCTCTGAGCGGAGCTTGTTACAGATAGCTTATGAGGGCCAGGGTCTCCCAGTGCTGATTGAAGGGGCATAAGACTGTTTCTCTATGTTTCTCTAAGTTCTATGTTTCTCTATATTTTGCATTTCTCTAAGTTTTGTGTTTTGTAATCTTCTCTAACTTGAATCCCAAGATGTTGCTGAAATTCACTGTTTAGAATAAATGCTAAAACTTTTTGAAGGTGTCATTTGTCACTAGCATGAGTTCACTGCTCGGCACAATAGAACCTGTATTTTGGGCTGAATTGGGTAATCTTTGCTCTCAAGGGCTGGTCCCGATGAAGATTGTCCCCATATCAAGACATATGTTGGTGTGGTTGCTTTCACTTCCATACACACCGAGGAGTCGTCACTTTTGCTATTTTTCTTTTTCTTTGCATGATCTGCAGGGCTGTCAGATGTGTGTGAAGCACTGCTTTTAGCTATCAGGCATTCAGATTCAGAGATTGTATTAAGCGATTTGAAAAACATTTTTTTACTGGATTTTCTTTCTTTCTTTAACCTTAATTTGTCAGCAGGTTTGGCTGTATCATCCTTGTCTTCTTCTATTGTTTTAGGGTTTTAGGGTTTTTCTCACGTCTTTTTTTTTCCTCTGTTGGTGATTTATTTTTGGTAGTGAACTGTTCTTCAATCTTGTCATGATTCAATAGTGCTGGCACCAGAATATTTTTCATTTGCTCAACATTATCATGATAAGAGTAGGAGAATGGGCGGACCAGTTATTAGATCTACGGGTTTCAATTTAATCAATTTCTTGTTCATCCACCATTTGAGCCAGTCTCAAACTCCTCCAGTGCTGATGTCGAGAGCGGTGTATCATCCCCATAGAAAGATTCATTCATCTCCACAGCAACAATTTCCTGTGCACTATTATTCGACTCTTTTTTTTTAAAACTCTTTATTTCTTAGTTTGCAATAGAACAAATAATCACAACAATAAACATGAAGTAGATCACTGGATTACTGACAATAATGAAATCTTGAAACATGGTCAAAGAAAGCATTTAGTAGTATACAACAACTCACCCAATTATCCAGACCTAGCCTAGGAGTGAACCATGAGCAAGAACCTAAAATACACAGACGATAAGAACACAAGACAAGAGGCAGGACAAATACAACCCCCCCCTCAAAACCCCTATACCTTATAAATACAATTCTACTCCACATTTAATTCCACGATCACCCATAGAGTTCATTAAAAGGTCCCCACAGTTCATCATATACTGTTTCTTTGCGTTGCTTACAAAACATAGTTTTCTCAAATTGAGAAAGAGTCTGCACATCAAAATGCCATCCTTCAACCGTCTGTTTCTTCCCTGTTTTCCATACTTTTAGTATCTGTTTAGTTGCCACCACGCCACCAGCAAGGCTCTATTAATCCAACACAATGTTTCCCAGTCATCATTACGTCCACACGTCAGTGACTGTAGAATTACTGTTAAAGGATTACACGGAAAAGTAATGTTCCATACTTGATCAATCCTATCTAGCGCTCCCTTCCAATAATCCTCCACCCGCTTACAACCCCAAAACATATGTAACAGATTACCTCTCTCCTTCCCACAGCCCGAGCAACAGTCACTATCAGCCATCCCCAAAGCACACATAAACACAGGGGTTCAATAAACCCAACCCAATATTCTTTGATGAATGTAGCGTAGATGCAAGTCTATTTTAGCATTAACTGGAACTTTCCAGAACTTTTCCCAGTCCTCCACCAGCAACTTCCTGCCCAACTCCTCCGACCAGGACAGCCTCAACTTTTCCCATGAATTCAACCAATTTTCATCTAATGGCATAAGTTTAATAAAGTTGGACACATTCTGTGAGATAGTAGTAAATAATGTACAGATCTCCGACTTCTGCAAGATCGGTGTATCCAACATCTGTCGCCTTTCAGATATCAAGGTTTCCAAGGCACCATATCTTCTTAACCCCCTTCTATTCAGTTCAAAATTCTCCATCAGATTCTCAAAGGGTACCACTCCTCTATCACTCCAAATATCACCAATCATTAAGATGCCCTTATTAATCCAACTTCTCCAATTCAACATTCTATTATTGATCTGTAATCCTGGGTTATGCCAAATCGACACCCCCTTACATATGAATAACCCTTTCCCACTTCCCACCATCAAAGAAGTTAGTGCATCTTTGGTGACAACAACAGTTCTTAAATTCTACACCTGCCTGGGTAGCCTCCCAAAAGAGTAGAGACTCTTTGCATCATATGGTTCTAATTTCTGCTTTTCTATTTGCACCCACCACGGCATCTGGTTCCGGTCCCCAATGGAATAGCTCACCACCTTTTTTAACAGAAAACATTTGCAATAGTTCTGAAGTACCGGCTATCCAAAACCTCCATCTTGGACACTTCGATCCATGATATGTCAAAGAATTTTGGCCCTTTTCCCCACTCCCCAAAGAAATTCCTGAAATAAGTCTGAGGACTCTCTTTGTGAATCGTAAAGGAAGTGACGGAATAATATATAAAACCTTCGGTAACAGCAGCATTTTAATCACATTGACTTTAGCCCAGATAGTCAAATTAATATGTCCCCATTTCCTAACATCTCTCTGGAGGACTTCAATAACCTTATCTACATTATAATCGACAATTCTCTTACATCCCAGACAATATAAATTCCTAAGTACTTCAGACATACATCTTCCAATTTACAATTCCAACCCAACAGCTGACCACAAACCGGAGAATTTTTCACCGGAAATACCACTGTCTTCCCCCAGTTGATCCAGTAACCGTATAACCTTCCCACTTCTTTAATGATATTCTTTAAGAGGTGACCGCCTTCTTCAGGATTCTACAAAATAATCACATCATCCGCATAGGCAACACTTTGACTTCTCCACCTCCAACACATAGACCCCTAATTCCCCCATTCTGCTGAAGATATGCTAACAAGGGCTCCAGCACCATATTAAACAGGAGAGGGGATAAAGCACAACCTTGCCTTGTGCCTCTATGTAACTGGAATGACGCTGAAAATCCCTCATTCACCCATACCATAGCCATTATGCCCAACTGCAGCGCCCCAATAGCATTAATAAATAGAGACCCAAATCCCAGTTCCGACAGCGTGTAGTTCAGGAACGTATATAGTTCACCCTATCGAAAGCCTTCTCGGCATCTAAAAGATCAGTAAAATATTTCTAACCTCTGAATCTGGCAAGCTCAACACATCCAAAAGCGTTCTAATGTTGTCATATCCATACCGTTGCTTCATGAATCCTGTCTGAGCCCTGTCTATCAGCTCTCCCATATATTTGTCTAATCTAATACTTTGAATCTTGGTAGATTTTCCTGTACACATTGAGCAGTGAAATAGTACGATAAATACAGCATCTAGTCACATCTTTTTCTAACATTGGAATTACTGTAATGATAGCCTCCTTCATCAAGGGACATAAAGACCCTTCCATTGAAAAATGATTATAAAGATCACATCATTCTGGCACCAATTGTTCAAACTTCTGATAAAATTTGATTGGCAAACTGTCCATACTCGGTGATTTCCCAATCTTCAGCTCACCAATTGCTAACAGAAACTCGGAGATGGTAATTGGGGCACCAATGAAATTCCGACCTTCCTCAGACATGGAGGGGATATCAACTTTCTCAAAAAAAACATCCAGTTCACATGCTTGTGGAGTAAGATCTTCAGTATACAGATCAGCATAAAAGGAGCGAAAACACTCACCTATTTCTTCCCTTTTAACAAAAATACTCCCTGACCCATCAAAAATCTTATGAACATACAATCGTTCTGAGAAGCTTTTCAATCTATTTGCTAATAATTTGCCTTCGTGGACGACTCCTTCCCAATATCTTTGCTTCATATAATACATACCCTTCTCAATCTGCAAGTCCAATTCACATTTCAAGGCCTCCTTCACTCTAATTAACTCAACTCTATCGTCCTCATCCTTAGCCAAAGAATACTTCTGTTGTAGTTCCCCCAGTTCCAGCGGAAGCTCCTTCATCCTTGTTTCTCTTACCTTTCATACCCTAGAAGTCCATTTCATCAATTCACCTCTAATAGAAGCTTTAAAGCAATCCCACACCACTAAGCGGTCTGCCAACCTTTATTCTATTTTAAAATACTTTGTTATAAAATTCCTAAAAGCATTTGAAGCACATTCATCCTTCAGGATGAATGTTTTCAGCCTTCATCTACAGATTGCTCGCCTATCCCGGTTAAAATTCAACTTAATCCACACCATCAAGTGATCTGAAAGATTGTGTTCTCCTATGTTTGCCTCCATCACTGCCTCAACCAGTTTATCCAACACTAAGATGTAATCAGGCCTAGAATATGAATCATGTACCGGTGAGTAAAATGAAAATTTCCTGTCTTCCCAATGCAAATTCCTCCAAATACCTACCAAATCATATACCTCTAAGAATTCTTGGAATTCCTTACTTGATTTCCACCCCGTAAAAGTACATGCCATGGACCTATCCATTTTATAATCTATCACGCAATTGAAGTCACCTCCCAGAATAACCACTCCACCACCCATATCACGTAACATCTCTTAATGACTCAAAGAAATCCCCCCCTCCCGCATCTGGACCATATATAGAACCAATTCTGATTAAGGTACCCTTGTACTTCAAATCCACTAGTACAATACGCCCCTCATCATCCATACTTACTTTATCAATACTCGCGCCAAAGCCCCTCGTGAACAGAATCCCCACCGCCCTAGAATATGGAGAATAACAATTCAACAATACTTTAGTTTACCTTGTGTTAGCCAGGAGATCCCCAGAACCATCCATCCAGTGTGTTTCTTGCAAAAAAATCGACATCAATCTTCTCTCTCCAGAGTTTGGACAACACTTTCTTTCTTTTCCTCTGACAATTCAGACCTTTCACATTCCAAGTACCCATAGAAAACAAGCCCATCACAATTGACACACAAACTTTGCCAGCATGCATATCCACAGTTTGCTTCTTATTATCCATTTACCATTCATGTGTCTGTATCATACTTGCATTTTCAATAACCTATCATCAAATTGAAACTTTGTTTCCTTGTCAAGGAGTAGTGGGTCAGATGTTGTATTCTTCCCCACAAAAACAAACAGAAGACACCGCAAAAACATAACATGATTACATTGAACAAAATCCAACACAACTTGGATTTTATCAAAAGTCTATTATATACATAGCTGTCGTGATACACAAAAGTGACAATTTGCCAATCAGGGCTTTAGATGACAGCATTAGCCGCTGAAAGCCAATAGTTTATTCAAAGTATGTGCTAAATGCTGACAGTATTCTGTTGTAGCACCTCCATTACGCAGTAGTGAGCTACAAGGAATATGCAGGCCTATTAGGGGTGGTAGGTCACATTATGCATTGTAGATAGACAGGCAGGGTGGAGGCCCCAGTTCTGTAGCTAATAGAGACATTATTGGAGTGTTTGGAGCATTATGGCACCTATATAGCGCTTAGATAGCAAAGCTTAAGCGCTATTGACACTAAGTTATGAGTGCATGCCATTTAGAGCTTGCTCTCATGGGGTTAATTCATCTCGGCTTCTCTTAGAATATTCTGCCTTTCTAACTGTAGCCCTGCATGGCTTCGTAAACAAATCCTGTTTCCCTGAGAAGGCCTGGTACGGCCTTGCCCACATGCTGATAAGGACATTCCAGTGCTTTCGCAGAGAGGGCTCCAACGGAGGGGTAGGATCGAGCAGGGAGCATCTCAGAGAGAGTTGGGTTTTTCCATGAGCAAGCCTATATTTTGCACAGGGAAAGTTCTGGAACTGTGCGTCATGGACTGACAGCACGAGATTACAAAAATGCATGCCCACATGGATCAGGTGGGAGATCGATCCGTGGACTTGGTTTGAGCAAGATCGAGTGTCCGGAACCTGATGCTCTGTCGGCACCCTGCAGTGCTGTCATCTGAGCGGGGCTGGCAACAGCTAGCTTATGAGGGCCAGGGTCTCCCAGTGCTGATTGAAGGGGCGTAAGACTATGTTTCTCTATGTTCTATGTTTCTCTATATTTTGTATTTCTCTAAGTTTTGTGTTTTGTAATCTTCTCTAACTTGAATCCCAAGGTGCTGCTAAATTTGACTGTTTGTGCTTTTTTCTAATAAATGGTAAACATTTGAAGGTGTCATTTGTCACTAGCATGAGTTCACTGCTCGGCACAATAGAACCTGTATTTTGGGCTGATTGGGGTAATTTTTGCTCTCAAGGGCTGGTCCCGAGGAAGATTTTCCCCTTTTCAAGACATTTGGTGGCAGCGGTGGGATTTGTGCAGAGCAGTGCCTTGCTGTGAAGTGACAAATTGTGTGAGAGAACACAGCGCAGAGTGAGGAGCAGGCGGTCGCATTTCCTTGGCGGTCTCACTGCAGCTCTGAGACATCAAATAGACAGCACTTTTGTATCAGCTTGCCACGGCCGATAGCTTGTGTGGTTAAGACTTTCCCCTTCAGTAAATCAATTGTGGCTGACTCACTGCTTGGGAACGGAGCCAAGGAGCACAGGGCGATAAACAAGGGGGAAATGGCTATGTTTAAAGCGCTCCGATGAATGGTGAAGAAAGATTTATGTTCAATTAGGAAATAATTTGTTCATGCGGTTTCCCCAGTTAAAGTTGTAATTTGGATTGCAAAGTGAGACGAAAACTTGCTCTATTTGGTCATGAGGGCAGAAAAATAGTTGTGAGGATTTGACATGCAAATTGTGAATAGTGATTTAAACATTGAGATCCAGCCCCAGTGTGCTAGCGAGTGGGGAGCTGTAATGTAAGGAGGCGAAGGTTCACTTTTTAAATGTATGCTTTTGAAGTGTTGACATTCCTGAAGATAACATGGGAATGAGCGGAGTTTAGGAGAAAGAGTAACATCTGTGTTGAGAGCCTAAGGGGTTTGTTTTTTGGCAAATGTAAACTCCATGTGCTGGTGGGGCATTCTGTTTAAGGAAACACACTAAAATGGCTACATTGCATTTTAGCTGTGCCATGCTTACAATGGGTGAGAGACTCACTTAAAAAAGAAAGTGAGTGAATGGCATTTGAATTTTCGATTTTTGAGTATTGATTTGGAATTGCAGAATCATTTTGCAATGCTTTGGGGGGAAAAGACAATTTATATTTTCTAAACTGCCCCTAAATTGCCCCTAGAATATGTGACTGCTTCCCACGCTATGCCATAGATTTGCTGCTAAAAGACAAACTACTGTTGCTATTAAGTGATGTATGTTTTGGAAATAGTGACCTGTTGACTGTGATATATGGTGAAAAAAGTTGTTGACAAATTAACAGCCCACAAGCAATACAGAGTGTGGGTTGCTCTTGCAGAAAACGTGCAGGGAGCTGCACTACACATGACATGTTTTAAATGCACTGAAATAAGTGGTTTTAATTTGGCAATGGTACAACAGAATGGAAAATCTGTGTGTGATAAGACAGCACAAAGATTCAGTGGGTTGAGGGTTCTTTGTAAAGATCCCACAGTGCATTGGAGTGAGTTTGTGAAGCCAAACTACAAGGAAAAAGAAAAATGTATGCCTTTAAATGGGACATTGATCAGTGGCCTGTTTTAAAACAGGTTAAAAGACGCTTTGCAGAATTACATGGAGTTGAATCTGATGACAAGAAAAAGTGCCTCTTTTGAAAATAAGAGTCTTGATGTGCAGAGCTTGTGCCTTGAAGATAACTTGCACTGTCTTGGGCGAGGTGCGCGTAAAATAAAATGGCTGTGAGAGGAAGAAGTGAGAAAAACAAAGAATGCTGCGCTCCTGTTCAGTAAAATTGTGTATACAGAAGCTGGCAGATATGGGAGTTTTTCTGAGTTGCTGGAGCAGGACAGAAAACAGTTAATCTGGATGAACTGTCTGAAACGAGTGCCTTCCATTGAAGCCGCCCCAGCTTATGAGTTATAGGCAAAGAGACAAGCTTGCTGCGTGCGTATGGTGCTGCCATGTGCACAGGAAGGATAAACAATGGCATTCCTGCATTCCATCCCCTGTGAGAGACACCGTCAGTGTGAGCAAAGACAGAGGTGGGGCTGCGAAGCCAGAATGCTGAAACTGGACTGAAGGCAATAATTGCCGTGAGTGAGAAGATGAAAAAGAGCGCAATCTACCTTACACATGCTGATGTACGCATGCTTTCTGACACTGGCATGCAATAACAGAGCTGATCAGAAGTAAAGAATTTGCCCAGTATCAACACTGCAAGGAAAAGAAATGCTGCATGCAAATGGCAGGCTGGGCGCATCACGCATCTGAACATTTGGGGGAAACTGTGCATCTGTCAATGGGCTAAGAAAACACAGCTGCCCATTTCAAGAGACATCGCCGTGCAAGCTGCATCCCCGTGCCCCATGTGATGTGAAGTGAAGAGACATTGCCGTGCAAGCTGCATCCCAGTACTCCATGTGATGTGAACTGAAGTAAAGCGCTGTGCACTGGAGAAGAAACTTCGAGGGGCTTTGAGAAGTGAAAATACACAGCTGGCAAAATGCAAGCTACATTGCCTGGGCTGGAGTAACTGACAAAGACATTATGGCGTTCCAGATGGAAGCAAAACTGACAAAGGTAGCCGTTTTGCAAGAGACAACATGCAGATCGGGGCTTTGGAGTATAACATGAACACTGCACATTAGCCATGATCCAGAAGCCTCACGGCTTAGTGCAAGAATGAATGATTTGTTGAAACAAATAAAGAAACTGACTTAGACTATCGCTCTCAAAGGGGTGGCCCAAGAAATCAGCAGACACCCTTTGGGAAAATGACAAGTGGAAAACCAGAGGCTTGAAAGACACTAGCTGTATGGACAAAAATTAAACAAAGCTGCTTGTGCAACTGCAGACAGTATTGGACCAAAGGACTTTACCTTTGAAATATGGAGTGATGCCAGCAGGGCAACCTAAATCAAGATCATGAAACACTGGAAGCAAGTTGGCGCCTGGCATTCGTGATCGCTTTGGTGACAAAGAAAAGCATTGATCCATTGAGAAGTGCGACCTGGGTACTTATTATATGGCTTTTGTAAAATCACAGATCAGTCTGAAGTACCATTGACCAACTAGGATCGCATTGCACAAATGAGTTTGTGATTAGGCAATTACACCCCGTATGGTTGAGTGTAAATAATCCCCCTGTAACACAAAGAAGGGTGACAAATAATTGCAGTAGCAATGATAAAGTGTGTAGTTACCTGATGAGACTTCTGAAGGTGGGGGTGGTGTTAAGGGAAGGGGTGGATAACGCTGATATTGTAGTTTTGATGACATCCTAACGTGAATAACAATGACATTGTACTTTTGATGAAATCCTAGCATTTCTGTTTGTATTTTGCCTAAGCAAAAAACCAAGACAGTTGCGTGCCATGATTGGGGTAGATGTGTGCAATTTGCGGGTGACACTGATCAGTCAAGCAGACGCATTCTCAGAGAAAGCGGGTCACTGCGAGATGATATGTGAACTTTGAACCTGTCCTGCACCGCACTCAATGCTGCTAACATGCATGGCGTATGAGGACATTTGTTCTGCAACCTGCGAGAAGTGTCCAACAGAGTAATAACTTTTGCTGAACTGGCACGGTGCAGACTTGGCTAGTTATCAAACATTTGATGCTGTACATGCAAATGATTCAGTTGCTTGAAATAACCTGGTTGATATGTTTTGCCTTTCTTGTTTAAAGGACTGTGGACAATGGGTTGTGGACTGTGACATCATGCACCACAAACAGCTGTGTGACGCAGCACTTGAATGCTAACACATTGAAAAATGGTTTTTAAATGCATTTTTGAGATGAATCTGAAAAAGCGAAATCTTTTGCTCTTCCAACTTAATTGCTTTAACCAGAGATGTTTTGCCTTTTCTAAAACTACTACATTGCACGTAGGCAGGAAAATGATTTATGAATTGTTGGGGCAGCAGGATTATGCAAGCAGGAGCGTAATATATTTTGAGATAAAATGAGTGCGCACACCAAAGTTAGCTGTGCGTAGGTTAAGGTTCTTAATTTGAAGAAATGCTGCCGACTATGTGAGCTCTAATTTGAGATGGTAACTTTTGAAACACGGAAAACTTTTACAGCCAGCCTTAAGGCGGGTAAATGAAACCAAGACTTACTTGATACTTGATTTTATGACACAGTGTGTGCACACGGTTTTTGATAAACCAACAAGTTTCATGTTTTTATGGGGACGGCTGTCTCCAGCACACTGATGCAAAGAGTCACCTTTTGATTGTATACATTTAGAGTAATTCATTAGAAAAGCTCTACAAATGAGTATCCACATGGAACTGCTAACGTACTGGCCTGGCACATTGTCGGGCATCTTTTGTCACTGACTCATATGACTGGTGCTTATTAAATCCTAGGCCCAAATGTTTCAGTGAATGGATCCAACAATTTGTTTGATGTTTTATGTTTTTTTCTGACCAAGAACTGCAGCAAGTGTTCTCGCCAAGATTTTATGGACTATAACTTGACTAAATGCATTTCACACAATGTTACGATGAAACAGCCACTGCCGGATGGTAGTATGGTGGTTGTATCTAAAACTAATATTGTATATGGTAGGCATCCCACTTGGAAAAGGGTATTCTCCAAGTCACACAAGGTATAAACTGTGAACATGCTAGATTTTCCAGTAGTAAGGCAACATTTAAATTGTAGGCTGGTAATGCACACCTCTATTATTACAGTGATACATAGATTTATCATGAGGCAATGTTTCCTTAGTACTACCAAGCTGCTACAAATGGAGTCAATTTCCATGGCCCATCACCAAAGTGCGCATAGCTAGGGAGCTAGATTCATTAATTGCGGGAGCAGCGGGGAGTAACAGGAGCTTTAAACGATTTTGACATAGAAACGGTGCACAATAAGCTAGCCACCATGGGTTCTGATGCCAGCTCTGCTATAAAACTTCTGGCCTAGTGGGGCCCATTGATAAGCCCAACACTGCTATAAGTATTGGCTACCACTGCAGATGGCAAAACTTTAGCTATGAAGACATTTTTTCTGCCATAGGGCAGGTCAACAAGACTGCTAAATACACACGATGCATTTTATGGCAAACATTGTTAAATCAGAAGGTGTTGGCTTTTCGCTCCGAGTGGGGACGACCATCCTCAACCCACTGGCACACAGAGCTACAGTTACCAGCAAACATATGGATTAAACTGCTTGCTTTTGATTGCATGAATAACACATGCCATGCTTTAATGCAAATTAGTAGAATTGTTTTTATTTAGATAACCTGGTGCCCATGGGTTCACCTTGCTCATGAAATTAGATGGTTTTTGGTTGGGTTGGGTTTGGTTGGGTACATGGGGAAGTGTCTAATCACACAGCCCATAGTCATGTTTGAATGCCCTGGGATCAGGGGGAGGCTAGGCCCTTAGAGTGAAAGGCTGCCAGGTTTAGAATTGGTAACCATACATAAATGCAATAGTGCATTGGAGATTAGACTACACCGGATTGCCTTGATATTCTAACTGCATGCTGCTTTTTAACTGACAATCAGTTATACGATAATTATTTAGGTATTTTTGTGTAGGCCAGGTTTTGGCTAGAGTAAATGTCCATGTTCACTTTGTGTAGGTATTTTTGTGTAGGCCAGGTTTTGGCAAGGGTATATGTCACTGTTCACTTTGTGTACATTTTTGTTTAGGTAGTGTTTTTACTGACCTTGCATGCCACGCTGACTAACCGCTAGAAGATAGTTTGCTTAAACCTCTTGCAAAGCCCAAGGTCTTTCACCACCTCATTTATCACTGCACTACATACTATGTTGATGGGTATTAGCCAGCATTGTCGCCCACACTTTGAAAAGGGGTGGAATGTCGTGATACACAAAAGTGACAATTTGCCAATCAGGGCTTTAGATGACAGCATTAGCCGCTGAAAGCCAATAGTTTATTCAAAGTATGTGCTAAATGCTGACAGTAATCTGTTGTAGCACCTCCATTACGCAGTAGTGAGCTACAAGGAATATGCAGGCCTATTAGGGGTGGTAGGTCACATTATGCATTGTAGATAGACAGGCAGGGCAGAGGCCCCAGTTCTGTAGCTAATAGAGACATTATTGGAGTGTTTGGAGCATTATGGCACCTATATAGCGCTTAGATAGCCAATCTTAAGCTCTATGGACACTAAGCTATGAGTGCATGCCTTTTAGAGCTTGCTCACATGGGGTTAATTCATCTCAGCTTCTCTTAGAATTTTCTGCCTTTCTAACTGTAGCCCTGCATGGCTTCGTAAACAAATCCTGTTTCCCTGAAAAGGCCTGGTACGGCCTTGCCCACACGCTGATAAGGACATTCCAGTGCTTTCGCAGAGAAGGCTCCAAGGGAGGGGTTGGCACGAGCAGGGAGCATCGCAGAGAGAGTTGGGTTTTTCCATGAGCAAGCCTATATTTTGCACAGGGAAAGTTCTGGAACTGTGCATCATGGACTGACAGCACGAGATTACAACAATGCATGCCCACATGGATCAGGTGGGAGATCGATCCGTGGACTTGGTTCGAGCAAGATCAAGTGTCCGGAACCTGATGCTCTGTCGGCACCCTGCAGCGCTGTCCTCTGAGCGGGGCTGGCAACAGCTAGCTTATGAGGGCCAGGGTCTCCCAGTGCTGATTGAAGGGGTGTAAGACTGTGTTGCTCTATGCTCTATATTTTGTGTTTGCTCTAATGATCTTTTGTAATCTTCGCTAATACTTGAATTCCAAAGTGTTGCTAAATTCACTGTTTCTAAAATAAATGCTAAACATTTTGAAGGTGTCATTTGTCACTAGCATGAGTTCACTGCTCGGCATAATAGAACCTGTATTTTGGGCTGAATTGGGTAATTTTTGCTCTCAAGGGCTGGTCCCGAGGAAGATTTTCCCCATTTCAAGACACTAACTGTAGCCCTGCATGGCTTCGTAAACAAATCCTGTTTCCCTGAGAAGGCCTGGTACGACCTTGCCCACACGCTGATAAGGACATTCCAGTGCTTTCGCAGAGAGGGCTCCAAGGGAGGGGTAGGAGCGAGCAGGGAGCATCTCAGAGAGAGTTGGGTTTTTCCATGAGCAAGCCTATATTTTGCACAGGGAAAGTTCTGGGACTGTGCGTCATGGGCTGACAGCACGAGATTACAAAAATGCATGCCCACATGGATCAGGTGGGAGATCGATCCGTGGACTTGGTTCGAGCAAGATCGAGTGTCCGGAACCTGATGCTCTGTCGGCACCCTGCAGCGCTGTCATCTGAGTGGGGCTGGCAACAGCTAGCTTATGAGGGCCAGGGTCTCCCAGTGCTGATTGAAGGGGCGTAAGACTGTGTTTCTCTATGTTTATATAAGTTCTGTGTTTCTCTATATTTTGTATTTTTCTAAGTTTTGTCTTTTGTAATATTCTCTAACTTGAATCCCAAGGTGCTGCTAAATTTTACTGTTTATGCTTTTTTCTAATAAATGGTAAACATTTTGAAGGTGTCATTTGTCACTAGCATGAGTTCACTGCTCGGCACAATAGAACCTGTATTTTGGGCTGATTGGGGTAATTTTTGCTCTCAAGGGCTGGTCCCGAGGAAGATTTTCCCCTTTTCAAGACAATAGCAAAAACTATCGCTAACCATGCTCCCAGACACCTGTACCCATTATCTTATTATTGCAAATGTTCCTCTGTTCCTTACCAATATTGTTCATACTCATCTCAAAGACTACACTAAGTTCCCAATGCCATACAATCCCTTAACATTAACTTGTACGCAATTTATATTTTATTTTTAAATTCTGCCCCCATTGCTGCAAAGATTATGAACCACCACAACCCAACACCTAAATAATAACCTTGCAATTCTTAAAACTTCCATAAATGCCACACTTTCCTTCCCCCTCACCTACTTGTCCAGTCCTGCAGTGACTTGTATCTTCCCATAGATCATAGACCCCCACGCTAAATCCCCCTTACCACCTCCTACTCGTAATGTATACATTATCATGCAACTAGTAATTTCTCAATACAGCAAGCTTAAGACCCAACTCAAAGTACAGTTAGCAAACCGGCAGTCCAGATACACCAACTCACTTCACCCTCTCGTCAGAGCCTCGCAAACATGTCCAAAATATGTGCATACCCCTATAAATCCATCAACCTCAGCCTCCACAATCTCGAACTAAGTCACTTCAATTAATTCCTTCCCATCAATGCTGTTAGCAATAAAAGATCCTTCAATAATCTGCCATCCCATAGCTGCAACTGAGAGAATGCTGGCATAGGAAGTCTCCTCCTAACTCGTCAGCCTACACCTGCCTTCCTATAAATGGACATTATGTAGTTTATGGACACTTGAAAATTAACATATTTGCCCCCGAAACTTCACCCTCCCTCTATATCCAACCATTTTGAGTTGAAGTTAGTCATCTCCCTCAATATCCAGTGACAGCAACACATCCATATTAGCCACTCCGACCACCTAGAGTAGTCGTCCTTCACGGTCATATTTTAGATTGAACAGGAATACATTCATAACAATGCCGGTTTGTCTGTTTATGGATGGAGTCGGGCGCCACTTGGTATACATGACTATTCCAACACACACCCAAATGCATTAGTGCATGCTCTAAGTAATACGCAAGAGTTAAAATCATTCACCATTTGCCTCGCATCCGTGTTCTGCTTGAAATGGCATGCACACTGCGATTCATCATGTCAGTATTATAACATCCTCATGGGTATATGTTGCAAAAATCCCACCCTGACAGATATAGGCCAACATGTAACATTAGCATCCACATTGAAAAGACCAATACTGCCCATGTGTCTTTGAATTAAAAGTTGTCATGGAAGCCCTTTCCCATTCCCCCCCAATGTACTCTTCACGCTGATGTTCATAATAAATAAGTTACATTACGGTGCACGGAAGGGGCATAGATCTGTGTTGTAAATACCAGACGCTAAAACCAGAATATGTGTTTCTGGCGTGTCCTGGTTTGATATCGCACACTTCCCCCTTCACCCAATAACAGCTCTGTCTGCGATCAGACATGAAGGAACGTTTACATCAGTGATTCAATGATCACATATCATTGAAATTGGAATTGTGGGGAGGAGAGGGCTCAAATGACCTTATAGCCTTTTTCCCCCCTCACCCCCCCACAGGATCTGGCCTCCATTCCCATGTATATTAAAGGGGAGACCTAGCGATAAGTACTCCATCACTATTATTACAATGAATGCATTCCTTGACATAACGATACACCTCTCTACCCATTCTGTTATTTCCCTTGGTTATGTGGTTCAATATCCGTTTTAGGAGTTATAGCATGGAATTTGTCCGCCATTGAAAAATGTCACCTATGGTTGACTCTCACTCCTTTCCCTTTATTGTCAAACTTGCACAAACTAGTGCTCAGTCAAGCTTCGCATTATGTGGAAAAGGTTGCCTGGATATAACAGCATGTCCTCTTGCTTTCTTGCTTCGCAGTGTTTTTCAGGGGAATATAAATCGAAGAGCCCAGCAAACCTTATCCGGTCTGTTCATGTCACCAATTCATTCCCACAGTACGCTGGTGACACTCATAGCCATTGTATAGGTCTACGTCACATTGGCTAGACAGCAGGGGGCCACTGAGCAAGTCTCACACCTCCACTTCGATGTTACATATTGCCTGGAAACCTCGTGGAGCGCAATGCCAAGTAAAGACCAAATTAAAAAGTCAAACAAAAGGCAAGAGAAAAACACGTGGTCACAGTTAAGGAGGTCCAGGATGAGGATTAAGAGCGAGAAGCGTGAGGAATAACAACTTAAATCCAATATGCAGGCTTTACAGGAGATGAGTAGCAGTATGAAAGTAATAGCTGAAGGAGGCATAGAAAGCGAGGAACATGTGGTGTGAAAAATGAAATCCAAAGGGCCAGGCTGAGAGGAAGCTGCCAGGCAAGGGGCTACGCATTGCGAAACCTTTTACCTCCTGAGGCTCGGTTGAATTGTGACAGGATGTCTGGGGGTCCCTCTCCCGACATCCATTCTCCTTCCTCTTCCACCTTCGCTGCCTAGCTGTACATAGGGGTCCAATCAGCCTCCCCTGCTATGGGAGCCTCTGCGCACCTCTGAATATCTCTGAATACACAGAAGAGGGTCACAATCTGGTGAACAGATCGAGCCACATTTGGACGAACAGGCACAGCGAAGGCAAGGCACGTAACTTACGTTCTCTGGCAACAGGTCAATTCCTCTAGTCTCTGAGCCTCCGAATTTTCAGCAATACAAGGACAATTAAAAAATATGAAACCCGTTTCAATCAACGGAAATATAAAACTTTTTTAAAAAAAGGAGAAACTCAGTAAATAAAAGTAAAATAAAACACATGTAGTGCAAACCAGGATAATTCCATTAACGCTACATTTCATCTTTTCTTTTTTGATTGTTTTTGGGAGGATGAGGCTGCTTCCTTAGGCTCAACTTCCAAATCTGTTAAAAAAGCCTTCACACTCTTATGATCAGCAAATGAATGCAATTGAATCTCCATGACAAAACGAAAAATTGCAGGATATATCATGTAATATTTGAGTTTCCTGATCCTCGCTTTTTCCTTTGCCACACAAAAACATTTTCTTTTCTCCTCTGCTCAGGTCAGCAAATACCATGATTTTATTCCCTCCCCAGGATAAGTCACCAATTTCACGAGATTTTCTAAGCATTAATTCTCTGGTCGGGAATCTTAAAAACCTAACAATAAAATCCCTGGGATGCTAACCAAGGCTGGTTTTGGCCCAACGACCTATGCGCCCTCTGAATTTCAATGATATTTTAGGATCCAGATGAAGCATGGAGACAAGTGCCTTTTCCAAGAAAGAAATAGGGTTCCCTCGCTCAATATTTTCTGGAAATCCAGCTATCTATGTTATTTCTCCTTGAAACATGGTCTTGCTCTGACAGTTCAAGCAACAACTTCTCATTCTGGATCTGTAATTGCCTTACTGAGGCCCACAAGTCTCAATGCCTTATCAACCGAAGTGAGGTGATCTTCAACAGCTACGATTTTAGCAGTGAGGTCCAGATACCTCTCCTCTGCACTTATCAATTTCGCCTTGATGGCAGCAATATCCAATGTTACTTTTGTGAGCAGGTCCAACAGTTTATCATTCCTCTTTTCATCATCTCCCTTTTGTCTCTTAGCAGGCTGGATAGTTTCAGAAGAATTGGGATCCTCAGCCATCATTAGGAAAAGGAATTCAACAGCAGGCACAGGAGCTCAGCACTTGGGCTTCCATCTCTGGAGTTGACAGTTCCAGAATCCTATTATTCGATTTCTTAAGTTCTGTTAGTGTGGATTTTATGTCCTTCCAGGTACATTCATTCAGGTCTTTCTGTGAATCGAGGTCCTTTTTTTAACTCATTGAGTAAGTTTGTATGCTCTTTGCTGATTAAGTACAATAAGTCTAGCGGGTCTTTTACTTGGGTGTTAAGGGCTGTGGTTAGACCTACCAAAGCTAACTACTACTTTGGAAAGTTCCATACGAATACCTGAATACATCTGTACCTCTTTTTTCACGTTGACGGGATAGTTCAGTACGAAGCTTAACGATTGCAAGGTGGTTTCCTGTGGAAGGTCCATTGATAGTTTACGGTCTAGCAGGAGTTAACTCTGCTGTGAGATGGGTGGTTGCTCTCTTATATTTATACTCCCACTAGATGGTGCAAACTGGATATTTCCTGGGGTCATCAGATTGTAACAGATTTGCCCACCATCAGTTTGTTCATATTGCCCCATATGTTGCTTTCTCTGTGTTCCTGGGGATTTTTGCCAAATACATTTTCTTTCATTGGAGGTGTGGATGTATCTCCCACACCAGCAGGGCATTGTAGTGTTATTACAGTTGCATCAGGAATATTATTCAGTACATCAAGACTCTGCAATAATCGTTTGCATCTTGTCAGCTAGCATATTGTTCGTTTCATTGTTGTGGTTCAGATTGTGCACTGTAGGTTCTGATCTCGAGTCTTTAAACAGATGCGTAGGCACAGGAGAGAGTTCAAACAAGGCTGGACTGTTAGCAACTAAAGTGCAGTCTTCATTTAGGTCTGTAAAATTTGGAGCAGCTGGGGGTAGCTGGCATGGCAAACAGCTTTGATATTATACATCGATCGTTCTGAATCTGTGCAGAAGGGTCAAATTCAGGTGCTCTCAAATCATCTTTCATAGAAGCACTTCTTATACATGGTTTTATAATAGAGAGAAGCTTAGTCGGTAAGTACAATATATGGCCGGCAGAGAGCTTGTTGTCTGCGGGGCCTTCCCTTGTCACGTTAGATATATTGCTGCACAATATTTTAAGACACACACTTATATTTGTCTTTACGTGTGATCAAAACAACTTAAAAAACATTTTCAACTTACCCAGTAAATGGGTTTTCAAAACTGCTCCGAAGCGGGTGTAGCTCGGATGTGGCTCAAGTGCTGCAGTTGCCTGGCAAGGTAAAGCTGGACATATATGTTAAGCCTGGTTCATAGAGAGCCCTCTGGCTCTCCAGCAAACACAGCAAACACACTTGCTGTGCTTCACTTTAGGTAGTTAATATATGTTGCAGGAGCCACCTTCAGAAAGGCAATGAAAGAAAGACTCTGCTCAACTCCAGAGTCAGCAGGAAACAAAGCTTTGTCACAGTGGAAGCAAACACCTGCAGTACTCAGCTGCACTTCAGGTAGCCAATTAATGTTGCAGGATCTGCCTTTAGAAGGGCAATGAAAGAAAGACTCTTCTCAAGTCAGGAGTCAGCAGGAAACAAAGAGCTTTCTCGCAGCCACAGCAAACACACTCTCAGCACACATGCATAATAGAAGAGGTTGAGGGAAGTTACTATGCTCCCGCCACTATTGAAGAAAAATGTAATGCATTTGCAATGATTGACACAGGTGCCCAAGCAACAATAATGTCAAATGAACTGGTGAAAGGTATCAATGAAGGGAGATCCCCCACACATCCATTTAACAGTGAGACAGAGTGAAGGCCCTGTGCACATTTTCAATGGGGAAGAAATACTTATCAAAGGTGTCACTGAGGTTGACAAAGATAGGAAAGCATAGGATGAAACAGGAAGTGTTGGTCACACCCATTAATGAAATACCCTCTCTCATAGGGACAAATTGCCCGAGACGACTATCGCCCCTCATTGATGGGGTAAATGGGGTAGCTTAGCCAAAAAGCCATTGAAATTTAAGAAAATAATGACCCAAAGCAACAGTGTAAAAGAATTCCACACTGTTGCTAAATTACAAAGTGAGAATGTATATCTTCTGAATGGGTCTGTGCCTAGTTTCACTGTCATTCTCATGTGTTGGGATTAAATGCGAGGAGAAAAAGAGAAGCAGTCTTTGGATATTTATTTGGACCCTAAGAAAAACGGGCAAACAGAAATAGATGAAAACATGTTGCATTTTTATTTAAATGAAGAAATACAAACCAAATATTACTCCAGCGTCCGATTAGGAAAAACACATTTCAACAATTGCAGAAATACACATGGGAGAAGGGTAGCCATGGATCCCTATCCATGTGAATGGGAATTCTGAAATGATTGAAGCCACTGATGCTCGAGCATGAAAGGATTTTCATTAATTAAAAGGTACTAGCAAATACTTGATAGAGAGGAGATCCCAAAGCTTAAAATACAAAAATAAACATATCTTTGGCCTAGATGATCCTGAATTGGGACAAAGAATTGTGGGAAGATGCATACTAAAAATTATATTTGGCTCTAAAAGCATTAATCACAAGTGTGGATCATGAGCAGAACACAAAACTAACAAACTAATTCTATTTGGGTAATGAGATGCACAGAATGTGTAAGGTGTTAGACTTCCTAAATCAAAAGGTCTGGTCCAGATTGGGTGGAGCTACACACTAATTTGAAGACAAGAGACAAGCTTATCATTGTGCCCAAATGAGGTCATATGCAATGGTACTTCAAGTGAAAAAGGATGTCACCATTCCCACGTTTAATAGACAATTTATAATACCATTAAAATACAGGAAGGGACAACAGAAGAAAGCCTGATGCATGTGTGTGCCTAAATGAATCCAAAAAGCCCCAATGATTAGAATGTAAATACACACCAGTGTTAGAGATTGCGGATGGACCCATTCAAATCCTAGTGGATAATATAGGGTGTCAAGACATTAATTTGGAAGAAAATACAGCATTAGGAATGGCATTACAGAAGTCTTACTACACTGCTGATTTCAGTAACCCAGTGATCAGAAACATGCCTGAAAGCTATGTAACTGCACAGGGTGAGTTACTAGAATCATTGGATTTTAAGTCAAAGTGAATCTTTAACCCCTTAACTGCCATGTGTTTCCCCCACCCCCCATTCTCCCCGCCCCACAGTGCCAAGGACTTTTTTGGTGATTTTGATATGTCAACATTCAATGCCTTGTAACCTTATTGTTACATGAGATATCTTGGCCAAACTTGGCCCCTTTTTTTCACCATATGTAGGCTGTCGTAACGGCACCCTAGTTTGATGTAGGGGGGTGACAGAAAATAAACAGAAAGGGAGAAAATGTTGGGTTTTTTGAAAGAATGCCAATAAAATGATGTACACAGAAGCCTGTGTTTTTTTTCCTTGTAAGAGCTAGCAACAAATGGGTTGCTGTGCTAAATTCCCCATTTTCCTAGCGTTCAGGAACATGTTGAGTAGAAACAAAAAAAAATGTTTGCTATGGTTATCAACTGTTTTGGGAGAGGTAGGAGATTTTGGCCTTTTTTTCCAATAGGACATGAGTGGACAGAATGGAAGAAAAGGGTAGAAAGCTGAGTGGAGGAAGGCATACATTTCTGAAAAGTAGACAGAATTTCAAGTTTAGGACGGGGTGATTTGTGCAGGTCAAGCAACAGCTATGTAGGGAAAAATGGTCGACCTGGTACGGCAATGGCTGCTATGAATTTTGAGAAAAAATGTTCCGCTACAATCCCCCGACTCTAGCAGTTAGGAAATCACACATTTTTTGTAATGTTTCACAAAACAAGCAATGCAACAAGCCAAAAACTGAGCCATGGTACACAGGAGTTTTATGCTTACGGCCTAAACAGACGTACTTAGCATGTGTAAATAAGGAAAACAAATGTGGTGAAAGAGCATAGGCAGACCTTTTGAAGGGTAGGTGACTTGTGCAGGCTACAGAAGTGTATAGTGCCTAAAGCAACGACTACATGTAGATCACATTTCGGAAATTAAAGGGTTGTGTGACAAAGGGCAGCAGCAAATGTGTTGAAACATTATGAAAAACACGCAAACACAACAAATGTTGTATCCTTCCCACGTTCCCAGAGGTAACCCCAAGTCTTTTTGCACAGCAGATTTTCAGGAATTTTGCTCATGTGCACACCATACAGATTTGGGCATAGGGTGTCCAAGCCACCAAGGAAAACTTGGACCCCCCCATGCATTTCGGAAAAGAAGACACCCCTGGGAATCCACAGAAGTCTGACTTGCGCGAATCAGCCCAGATTTTATTACCCGGAACCACCGGCAAAGTCCGAAATGTGGCAAAAAAGACACCATTTTTGCACATTCCTACTCTGCTCACCCACCGAAACACACCGCCAGCACCACATGGCCTATCTTCCCACAGGTGCCCCGATGAAAACGGTACCTCACAAGTGTGAGTGCACCTACCTGGCAGCAAAGGGAGAAGCCTAAAACACGGTAACCCCAAGCCTTTCGGCACAGCAGGTTTTCAGTAATTTTGCTCATGCAGACAACCTACAAATTTGGGCCTAGGGTGTCTAAGTCACCAAGGAAAACAGGGAACCCCATGCATTTCCGAAAAGAGGACACCTGTGAGAATCTACAGAGGTCTGTAACGCAGCCCACCCAGAACTCAAGGACAGTTGGAGTTGATGTCCCTGGCCTTGGACATCTGTTTATCATGTGGGTGCACGACCCCAAGCACAGCGGCAGCTCCAGGAAGTCCCAGCAGGGTCCCTTTCCCTCCCCCAAGAGAAATTTTGTATCACAGCCCAGCCCGCGCTCCAGGATGGTCAGAGCTGATGTCCCTGGCCTTGAGCGGCTGTCTTCCGTGTGTTTACACGGCTTTAGAGAGCTCCGGCAGGATCCCCGGCCTTTCCCAGGGAGAGAAGCTGTAACGCAGGCCACGCAGATGGGCACATCCATTGGGGGGCCTGTTTGACATTTTATGGTGGCCCTCTCCCACCCCACCCACAAATTGGGGGGGCATCTCATGCAGCCCTCTATTGGGCTCCAAGGAAGGGCTGCATGAGGTGCCCCCCCCATCCATTCAGGGTGTGGGGGGGGCACCAGAAAACATTAGACATGCCCCCAATTGATGGGGCAGTAGGGTCTGGGCACCCTGGGGGCAGATTGGCACACTAATGTGCCCATCTGCGCCAAGGGAAGTTGGGTAAAAAAAAAGAAACTTTGAAAATGGTAGGATGCATTTTAGGGAGGCTGAGGGGCACCCTAAATCACTGGGGAAATTATGTAATGTAAAGGGGGGTGGCCCTCTCCCCCCCCCACTACCCCAAATGGAGGGGGGCATCTCATGCAGCCCTCCCTGGGGTCAGATGCCCCTTCCTAGGAGCAGATATCTGCCCCCAGGGAGGGCTGCATGAGATGGCCCCCACTCCATTTCGGGTGGGCGGGAGAGGGACACCCCCTTTTCCATAAAAAATGTCCCTGGTGGTCTAGTGGGGGGCACTCCCCCCAAACCAACCATTTATTTGTTTGATATGATATATGAAATATGGCATTTATAATGCATCTATACACAAGTGCGCGACGAGGCAAAGGAGGGGGAACAGAGGGAAGACAGACAACAATCCTACTAGGCCAGGTGTCATTCAGATCGTGAAAGTGCATGAGAAGGGGGAAAGTGCAGGGGGGTAAGGGGGAGGTGACAGTGCAGTACATGGGATAATAGAATAAATAACAATAGTAAAATACGGCCAGCAAGTGGCAAGTGCAAGGGTAAAGGTAAGTGCAGGCATCAGGTGTCAAGTGCTGGTAGTGGGACTGTAGGGATACAGAAAAGTCCCCAAGTGCGGGGTTGCCAGGAGGGCAGTGCATGTGTGCGACTGGCAGAGGAGGGGACCTGGGCCCGAGATCAGAGGGTGGCCAGGTAAAGTTTCAGTATCAGCCAGGAAATCAGCAGGGGAGAGGAGGAGAAAAAGCCGACACAAAGAGAAAGGTTTTGAGGTGCTTCCGGAACCAGAGATGGTTCTCCTCAAGTTTCAGAGAAGCAGAGAGGCTGTTCCAGAGGGAGGCTGTTCCAGAGGGAGGCCCCAGCCGAAGAAATTGATCTACCACCAACTTGTTGCTTGGAGAAGCAACTGACCCTGAAGGAGTTGGAGGCGGATGAGCGAAGAGCTCGAGAAGGAAGATATTTAGGAAGAGAGTGTTGAAGGTATTGAGGCCCCAGAAGGCCTTGTGGGCAATGCAGAGGGTTTTGAACTGGATCCTCGCAGCCACTGGGAGCCAGTGCAGAGATTTCAGTCCTGGAGAGATACGATTCCTGGGCTTGAGGCCAAGGACAAGTCTCTCCGGTTCTGGATAAATTGCAGAGGGCAGAGAGTAGATTTAGAAAGAGGCTGTTGCAATAGTCCAGCCTAGAGAGAACCAGAGCTCTGGAGACAGTGAGCTTCTGGGGGAAGGAGAGGAAAGGAAGAATACCTCTGAGGAGGTGCAGCTGGTAGTGTGACTTTTTAGAGACATCGGAGATGTGAGGAGAGAAGGAGAGTGTGGAGTCGAAGATGTCCCCGAGGTTTTTTGCCTGCAGGGAGAGGGCCACATGAGGGGCCGGCCGGGAGAGTGACATGAAAGGAGGGTGTGGGTGTGCCGATGAGGAGCATCGCGGTCTTACTGGCATTAAGGCAGAGATCATTGGCAGCACACCTCTCCTGGATGGCGGACAGACAATCAGAGATGAGAGAGAGAGAAGCGGTGGCTGAGGGTAGCCTGAAAATGAGCTGAGTGTCATCCGCATAGCACTGGAAGTTGGGGCAGAGCGCGGCAATGTAGTGGGCAAGAAGTGCCAGGTATTGGTCTAACAGCCAGGGAGAGAGGTTAGACCCCTGGGGAACACCACAGATAGAGATAGAGATGGAGGAGAGGAAGGACCCAAGTTGAACCTGGGAGGGTCAATCGGAGAGAATAGAAGTCAGCCACACCAGGGCCTGACCGGTGATCCCAAGGTTAATACAGAGACGGTCGAGCAGGATGGCATGGTTGACAGTGTCGAAGGCAGAAGAGAGATCAAGTAAGATGAGGACACAGGGGGTGGTGGAATCAAGGTTGGAGAGCAAGGATGTTCAGGAGAGCGGTTTCTGTGCTTCTGGCAGCTCTGAAGCCAGACTGATGGTCATGTAGACAACCAACAGATTCAGTGTGAAGATTAAGCTGGGAGATGGCCAGCTTTTACAGGAGTTTGCCCAGAAACAGAATGATGGAGATTGGGCAATAGTTAGCCAGGCAGGGAGGGTTGGCAGTGGGTGTCTTAAGTTGGGAGGGGAAGACTCCACTGGCGAAGGAGTGGTTGCAGAAATCAACCAGGGCAGGAGCCAGGGAGTCAATGTGCTCCTTGATGGTCCTTGATGGTTTTGGAGGAACAGGGGTGAACCTGTTTTGACGAGACTTTCATAGATCTGACTTGTCTAGAAACCTCATCTGGGGAGAACAGGGGAAAGGCAGATAAGGAGGGGGGAGAGGTGGCCGAAGAAGGGCCAGAGGAAGAGCAGAGATTAGAGGGAGAAGGGGGAAGATGGGGAGAGAGAGGACAGGATGTCCTTAGTTTTGGAGATGAAATGGGAAGCCAGTGCAGTGGGGCTGGGAAGGGACAGGAGAGGTAGAGGCTGCGGGAAGATTGGCCAGTCCCTTGCAGATTTTAAAGAGTTCAGCCGAGTTGTTGGATGCCACAGAGATGCAGGCTTGGATGTGAGCAGAGAGCCGGTATTGCCTTTGGAGCAGGCAGTAGGCCCGTTTGTCAGAGGATGTACATGGAGCATGCCATTTCCTCTCAGCCACCCTGCACTTGAGTTTAAGGGTGACAAGGTCTGAGTCGTACCAGGAGTTGCACTTGGCTTTCGGCAGATCCTCATGACAGGGGCATGAACATCGAGAGTGTCCAATAATGCAGAGTGGAGCATGGAAAGGGCTATGTCAGGATGTGAGTCAGCCAAAGGGGGAAGGGCAGGGGGAGAGAAAGTGGCGGCGAAAGCCTTAACTGAGACGCGCTTCATGGGTCGGATGACCGAGAAGGTGGGTGGCAGTGTTAGAGTTGGCTTGGCCCAAGGGGTAGAGAGGGGAGGAAAGGAGAAAGTGATCACTCCAGGAGAGAGGAGTGGTGAGAGGGATAGAAAGGGGAAGGTCTGAGGAAATCAGAACATCCAGAGGATGTCCTGCAGAGTGAGTCGGTCCAGATGGGAGAATGGGGAGAGAGAGAGAGAGAGTCGCAAAGGTTGCGAAAGAGTACTGAGGAAGGGCAAGAAGCATCCAGATGGATGTTGAAGTCTCCAAGAAGGAGGAGTTGAGTGGTCCAGACAAGGAGGAAAGAGGAAAGGTCTGACCACTCAGAGTGAAAGAAGGAGATCTGACCAGGTGGCCGATAGATAGTAGCCACAATAAGGGAATGGCTAGGAGAGAGAGAGCCTGCAGATGAGGCA